>NC_059157.1:137858610-138162727 GCF_019923935.1 Bubalus bubalis | reverse complement strand
CGTCTCAGACAACCATTTTTCCTTTTTGCATTTCTTTTTCTTGGGGATGATTTTGATTACTGCCTCTTGTATAGTGTTATGAACCTCCATGCATAGTTCTTCAGGTGTTCTGTCTATCAGATCTAGTCCCTTGAATCTATTTCTCACTTCCACTGTAAAATCATAAGGGATTTAGGTCATACCTGAATGGTCTAGTGGTTTTCTCCTTTCTTCAATTAAGTCTGAATTTGGCAATAAGGAGTTCATGATATAAGCCACAGTCAGCTCCCAGCCTTGTTTTTGCTGACTGTATAGAGCTTCACCATCTTCGGCTACAAAGAATATAATCAAT
Source organism: Bubalus bubalis (assembly GCF_019923935.1). Classification (NCBI taxonomy): domain Eukaryota; kingdom Metazoa; phylum Chordata; class Mammalia; order Artiodactyla; family Bovidae; genus Bubalus; species Bubalus bubalis. The sequence continues at coordinate 138,162,396 of NC_059157.1, read as the reverse complement.
CTGATTTTGGTATTGACCATTTGGTGATGTCCATGTGTAGAGTCTTCTCTTGTGTTGTTGGAAGATGGTGTTTGCTATGACCAGTGCTGTCTCTTGGCAAAACTCTGTTAGCCTTTGCCTTGCTTCATTCTGTACTCCAAGGCCAAACTTGACTGGTACTCCAGGTATCTCTTGGCTTCCTACTTTTGCATTCCAGTCCCCTATGATGAAAAGGACATCTTTTTAGTTAGTTTAGAAGGTCTTGTTAGTGTTAGCTTAGAAGGTCTTGTAGGTCTTCATAGAACTGCTCAACTTCAGCTTTCTGCATCAGTGGTTGGGGCATAGACTTGGATTACTGTGATATTGAATGATTTGCCTTGGAAACGAACAGAGATCATTCTGTTTTTCTTTTTTTTGAGATTGCACCCAAGTACTGCATTTTGGACTCTTCTGTTGACTGTGAGGGAAACTCCATTTCTTCTAAGGGATTCTTGCCCACGATAGTAAATATAATGGTCATCTGAATTAAATTTGTCCATTCTGGTCCATTTTAGTTCACTGGTTCCTAAAATCTCAGTGTTCATTCTTCCCATCACATGCATGTACAAGTATAACCATATCTCCTCTTTATAAAAAGTACTACATTTTAAATACTGTTCTGTACTTTTTTTTTCTGTACTGTTGTACTTTCCAAAACTGTTTACAGAAAAGTTCTTGATTCTGTTTATTTTCCCTCCAACAACTGTATAGTACATTCTATTATATAAATATGTTAAAATTACTTTTACCACTGTCCTATAAATGGACTTTTAGGTTATTTTTAACTTTTGTTATTATAATGAATAATGTGCATTATTTCTATAGAAGCAACTCTTAAAAGCAATTTGCTGATTCTGGAATATAATTTTGGTATTTGTAATTCTGACGATTACTAAACAGTTCTCCGTACGCTGCTAAGTTGCTTCAGTCATGTCCAACTCTTTGCAACCCCATGGACTAGAGCCCACCAGGCTCCTCTGTCCATGGGATTCTCCAGGTAAGAATACTGGAGTGGGTTGCCATTTCCTATTCCAGAGAATCTTCCAGGGATCGAACCTGTGTCTCTTATGTCTCCTGCATTGGCAGGTGGGTTCTTTACCACTAGTGCCACCTGGAAAAGAGCCAAACAGTTCTCTGTAGGGAGTGTGTAATAATTTATACTCCATTCAGAAATGTATGAGAATGCCTGTTTCCTACAGTTATTTTTCCAATGACAATTTTAATTACTTGAGAATTCCTAGTTGTGACATTGTCCATAAACTAAACCCATAAAGTGACCACTCTTCAACCTAACTAGATTGTCTAAAAAGAGCAGAGTGTTGATTTTCAGATTTGAATAGTTTCAAGAAGACCTCTGCTAAAATATGTACAATATATCGTTGTAAATAAGTATCTATATTGTTGACAGAGCAAAACAAGGATATATATCTTGAAGACTGTCCTCCCCTATTGAACTGGATTAACTCTCAATCTGGAAATAGTGCTCTCAGCTAAAGTTCAAATTTGGCTGGAGAATCTGACTTCAACTTTGATATAGTCTTTAGTATTCTTGAAATTAGTTTTGAAAACTCTGAATTTGTTAAGGCTTTTTAACCTGTGCTTCTGTTATGTGGTGATTTAGCAACAGATAATGTTGTAACAGTGCTTGGAATGTGACATGAAAGCCTCCCTACCCTGAAGCTGTAAGTTAGAACAATATGGTCTTTTGCAGTCAAAACAATCAATCCTTCCCAAAATAATCTTATATGAAATCTTAAATAAAAATCATATTAGCACTCTAAGGTTAAAGTCAGTTGTGTAAAAGAGACTTGTTACCAAATTGATATAAATTAATATAACTGCTGTATATATAAAATGTCTTGAAAAGTGGATCACTATACTTTACATCATTAATATCAACGAATGATGAATTTAAAAGCTTTAAAAGCAAACACTTGTGAGTGTTTTAAAAGCAAACGCTTTTGAATAAATTCACAAAATGCCCACAAGCCCATGAGGTTTAGTCTACGATGCCATAAGTCCAACTGAAAAAACACATTCATGTCATTCTGGTGACTGAGGTGTTAATGGGCACACAAAGTCAGGTGGTAGATTTTTGTCTTTACCTAAAATAAATGGATCTACCTTAGACCAAAACCTTTGAGGCAATGAAGGCTTTTTTTAATTTGAATTGACCAGATATTCCAGGTTCCCAGCTTTAGTTTGCCTCTTTGTCTAAAACAAGTTACAGGCCTTTATATTACAGCTGAAAGTTCAAAGGTTCCCTTAGAAAAGCTTCCTAATCTCTTTATTTTCTGGGCTTTGGTTTTGTTTTCTTGCTCATTCTAGTTCAAGGGCTTCACACCATTTAAGATTTTATCTCTTTGTTTCACTTTAATAAAGGTTTAATGATAATGTTTGCTTCAGCCTAAAGGCTTAGCAAAACTGAAACAAAGAGAGTGGGATTCTTATCTTACTTGGGTTTTTCCCAATTCTGCAAAAATTAATCCCCTCAAATATTTTGCTTATGTTTCTATACTGAAAAAGGCACCTACAAGCCTTTTACCCTGCAGGAGATCCCCTAGGAATATACAATTCTGTAGAAATTCTTCTAGGAGAAGCTGATAGAGGGTTTTTTGTTGTTGTTGTTTTGTTTTTCTTTGTTTTCTTTTTTCTCCTCTTTTTTCTTTTATTTCTATTTGAAAGCCTGGGTGATAGAGCAAGGTACCCATTTTCCTTTATCTGATAGAGAAAACTTTCATGCATTGGAGGAGGAAATGGCAACCCACTCCAGTGTTCTTGCCTGGAGAATCCCAGGGACGGCGGGGCCTGGTGGGCTGCTGTCTATGGGGTCACACAGAGTCGGACACGATTGAAGCGACTTAGTAGCAGCAGCAGCAGCCTTTGGTGCCTACAGTAATTAGGGAGTAGAACTGCTTCTGATTTCTATTTGATCCTTTCACAACAGTTCTACTACTGTTTTCTTGTTTGTGTAAAACAACATCTGATTTCACATCTGTTAATTTACCCTTGCTCTCATAAAAACTTCAACCCAAAAATCTTCTTCAAAAGTTTGACCCTACTTACAGAGGCCTAGCTAAAATGCCTTCCATTCCCTAGTATTAATTAAAACCACTTTTCCTCTAGGCAGTTCCACTGCACAAAAATAATATAACAAAAGTAGATAGAAACACAGTGAAAGCAGAAACAAAGAGAAGGGAGAATGAAAGTGTGAGAAATGGTTACTTGTTTTGGAATCTAACTGTATGCTCATCAGTGGGTGGATACTCATACATTAAGTTACTAGTTTGGCTCTTATTTTCAAGTTCCCTCCTCAAATTTTTATTCACATTCCTTTCTTCCAAAATTGACAGTACAGAGGAAACATCACAGAGTTATTAAAACTAAGCAGAATGCATCCATCTGGCATGCCTTTCAGGAATCCAGCCCACTATTTTTTGCTATGGTTTGATGACTCAACCCCCTAAGATGCAGCACGGGAAGAATTTCCTCATTTTGCAGAGCTGCCAAATCTCATTCATTGGAGCAAAGCCTCCCCATTTGGGGCTCATTTTAAACAGTTGTTTATCTCTTTAAATATTTTAAAATCTCCCTCAGTAGAGAGGGAGTTTATCATGATTTTCTAAATAGCGATAAACATGCTCCTCCTCCTATGAAGCTTCAGCTTTCTGGTCACCAAGCCTAGTTTCTTTTTTCTTCCCTCTTTCCACTTTTTCCTCTCCCATCTCAGCTACCCCTGTTGGTCTCATCTGTTTCTTAGAGGTTCCAGTTTCTTTTCTTCCATTGAGACATTTGTCTCATTTATACTTCTTGAAAACAATTTTTTGTCTTTCTTTCAAAGCTGTTCATCTAAGATCTCTTTTCACTTATCCCCCCTTTTATTTTTAAAGCATAATAATTAAGCTTTAGCAAGTGGAAACTTCAAGCTCAACGTCAAGTACCCTCCCAGTATTCTCTCTTGAGGGAGGTGCTCTCATTATCCTGCTCAACAGATGAAAGAAACAAAGGCGCGGACTGGAGGAACTTGCAGAATAAAACCCTAAAGCTGGAAAGGACAAGGCTCAGCGCTCAACCCAGCTAGCTACTTGGCTCTGGAGGCAATGCACTTAAAAGAATAACCTTTAAAAAGCCTTATTAGATACATATTTGTAAAGGATGTGCAAATTATAACAGAATCTCATCTCTTTCCCACCATGGAACAAGTTTTCCAGTTCAGCCCATTAAAAAGAAACAAACAAAAAAAAGCTTTCTCTTTGAGCCTGTCGCCATTTAACACCGCTACTCGAGGCCCCTTTCCCACCTCGCTCGGCAAACGTGTCTTTTATTATGACTCAGCCCAGCTCGCTCCTTGCCAAGCGGCTGACGCTCGCGGCGGAGGCGCCGGGGCCACCGCTCGGGGGCGAGGGCTCGAGCGCTCCTCCCGCTTTACGGCTGCTGAAAACCCGGCCCGCGCCCGGCAGCCGTACCGCAGACGAGCCCGTGCCCGCGCCGCTCAGGTAATCCGAGTCCTTCTGTTTCCAAAGTTTTGCCCCAAGCAGCTCGGCGCTCTGAGGCGGCGCGGCCTCGGCCCAGCCGTCCGGACCTTGCCCCTACTCCCCTCCCGCCCGGAGCGGCGCAGCTGAGGCACGGGCCGCACTGCTGCGTGGGTCCCAGCTCGCCGATGGGGCGTCAAGTCCCGGGCCAGAGGGGCGCTCGGGCGGCGGCTGGGTGAGAGCGACTTGGAGGGGCGCCCGGCGGGGCACCTCGCTTTGGCTGCCCTCGAGCACACGCCTCGGAGCAGCCCCGGGCCCCGCCTCGAGGCCCCCGCCCACCTCCCGGAGCCCCGCGGCTCCGGATCACCCATTTCCGACACGTTCACACACGCACGCACGCCCGGCCCCCCGGGGCATCCTAGCGGGACGCAGGTAGAGACGGCGGCGCTGCGTAGCTTGCTTTAGGGAAGGCTTTTTGGAGGGGTATTGTTGAATGCCGCTCCGGAGGACGCGCACCAGGGCTTGCTGGAGGAAGTTGAAGAGAGAATGTTGAAGCTTGAGCAGGTTTCTACCCTAGTGTCTGGTTCTTACACCACAGTACCCCCATAGTCTCATTCTTCTATCCTCTTCATCCCCTAGTCCTTCTCCTGTCTTTTCTTCTTCTGCATACTTACTACTACTATTATTATTTTCTTCTTTATTGGGTATCTCATCCTGTGGTGTCTTCTTTTGCCCCGCACTGTTAGAATAACAAGTACACATACAGTATCCTTTTCTTTTCCATTGTTCTTAGCAAGGCTTTGCTTACCATGGCTTGTGCATTTGAGGAGCAGACTATTGGATCCTGGCTGGACTTGTAAGTGTGATTAAGTTATTGGGCTGTGTCCTATTGCCTCAGCTGGCCATGCAGAACAAAGGAGATGAGTTTGTTAGAAACTGACCCTTAGTAATCTGGATGGTGGTGTTGCTTCTTTTTGGTGGGCTGCTGCTGCTGCTGCTGCTGCTAAGTCGCTTCAGTCGTGCCAGACTCCGTGCGACCCCATAGAAGGCAGCGCACCAGGCTCCCCCGTCCCTGGGATTCTTCAGGCAAGAGCACTGGAGTAGGTTGCCATTTCCTTCTCCAATGCATGAAAGTGAAAGTGAAGTCGCTCAGTCGTGTCCGACTCTTGGCGACCCCATGGACTGCAGCCTACCAGGCTCCTCCATCCATGGGATTTTCCAGGCAAGAGGACTGGAGTCGATGGGCTACACCTTGACAAATAAGCAGTTGTATCAGGAGTTCCTGTAGTATTCACTCCATTCAGTTCAACCCAGCAATCTTTGAATGTCAATTATGGATTGTTGGTGACTGGTTAGGAGATAAAGATCCAGTTCCTGTCCCCCAGAGATTACACAGCCAGGAGAAGGGGCCATGGTGAGCACTACTATAGGTTAGTGACAAAGTGAATGGTGAAGGGAGGGATTAATGAAAGGGTTGGGTTTTAAACTAGGCTTTGATGTTTGAGTTGGATTTCCCCCATTTTATTTATTTTTTCCCTCTAAGAATTCTTAATAGAAAGACGGGATCTTTCAACAATATTTTCACCTCAAACTACTCAGACTTTTCTTCTTTGCAATTGGCAGTAACTCTGATCTCAGGACTTCTGGGGAATATAGAAGTAATTCCTCTTCACAAGGGTGATCTAAAGAATTCCTGGTACCATACAAAGAGTTTTATAGACTACTATAGGAGCAACACAGAGAAGGCAATGGCACCCCATTCCAGTACTCTTGCCTGGAAAATCCCATGGATGGAGGAGCCTGGTAGGCTGCAGTCCATGGGGTCGCCAAGAGTCGGACACGACTGAGCGACTTCACTTTCACTTTCATGCATTGGAGAAGGAAATGGCAACCCACTCCAGTGCTCTTGCCTGGAAAATCCCATGGATGGAGGAGCCTGGTAGGCTGCAGTCCATGGGGTCGCCAAGAGTCGGACACGACTGAGCAACTTCACTTTCACTTTCATGCATTGGAGAAGGAAATGGCAACCCACTCCAGTGCTCTTGCCTGGAGAATCCCAGGGACGGGGGAGCCTGGTGGGCTGCCGTCTATGGGGTCGCACAGAGTTGGACACGACTGAAGTGACTTAGCAGTTGCATAGGACCAACAAGAGTGAAATGATAAAATTATAGCTTACAAAAAGCAGCATCAGATTCATATAGAGAGCACAATATTTGTTTATTCATTTAATCAACAAATGTTTATTATATGCCCAGCATTGTTATTGGCACTGGAATAAAGTACTGTTTTCTTGGAATATACATTCTTGTGGAGGGACACATTATGTATAATACATAAAAAAATATGATACTGTATAGGAGTTCCTTGGAGATACTGCAGGTTTAATTCCAGACCATCACAATGAAGAGAATATTACAATGAAGGAAATCACAGAAATTTTTTTGTTTTCCAGTGCATATAAAAGTTATGTAATGCTATACAGTAGTCTAGTAAGTGTACAGTAGCATTACATCTTTAAAAACTATGTGCTTTAATTAAAAAATGCCCTATTGCTAAAAAGTGCTAAACATCATCTGACAATGCAGGGTTGCTGCAAACCTTCAATTTTTAAACAATGCACTCCCTGTGAAATATAATAAGGGAAGGACAATAAAACGAGGTATACCTGTACAAAGTGCTATGGAAAACCTAAAGCAAGGAAAGGTGTGTGTGCATGTCTTTAGCAGTTTAAAATAGTGTTTAAAATAGCCCAAGGGAAAGCCCCTGGAGTAAGTGACATTTCAGTGGAACTTGAAGCAGATGAGGGAGTGAGCCATGTGATATTTGGGGCATGAGTTTTTCAGGCATAAAGAGTGAAAAATGCAGAGGTCCAGCATCTTTGTGTGTTCAGGACTTGGCAAAGAAGCCAGCATGGTGGAGTGGCATAGAGAAAGGAGGACAGTAGGATATGTGGTCTTAAAGTTAGAGGATGGGTAGTACTAATCAGCTATTATAATGACTTTGTCTTTTCCTTTAAGTGATGTGGGAAGCCTTTGGAGTGTTTTGATCAGTACTAAGAGAACTCTTTAATTTCATTACTCTTGATATTGTTTTGAGAGCAGATTAAAGGAAAGCAAGGGCAGAAGTCAGGATACCAGTTGGGCAATTATGATAATCCATGTGATGAAGATGGTGGCTTAGACTTAGGTGGTATGAAAAGTGATGGTGAAAAGTTCATATTCTAGATGCACTTTGATAGTATATTACACAGGATTTGCTGACAGGTTAGATATGGAGTGTGCCAGCAAAAGAAATTAGGGAGAACTTAATCACCTAAGTAACCAAAAATGTAGAACTTCCATTTACTGACATGGGGAAGATGGCAGGAGAAAGACATGATGGTGAAGATTAATAATTTGAAATTGGACTTGTTAAGGGTAGGATGCATTTTAAATATCCAAGTGGGGTATGTCAGGCATGCAGTCTGAAGAATACTGGAGTGTGTAGCCATTTCCTTCTCCAGGATATCTTTCCAACCCAGGAATTGAACTTGGGTGTCCCACATTGTGGGCAGATTCCTTACTGTCTGAACCACCAGGGAAGCCCTAAGAACAGGCTAACAATATGCATTTAGGATTCTTTAGCATCCTACATCCAATCCTAAATCCTAAACCCAACAATTTAGGATTGTTCATTATACAACTGATTTTAAAAGCAAAGAGATAGAGTAACTTCATTAAAAATATATGAGATTAGAAAACTGGAAAGGACCAGGGACTGAGTCTTGGGGGCCTCCAACATTAGGAGATGAGGAGCTACCAGCAGAAGAGTCTGAAAAAGAGCTCCATGCTAGGTAAGAGGAAGAGCAAGAGAGTATCGGATCATGGAGAGTATTTGGAAGCCAAATGAAGGAAGTGTTTGAAGAAGTAGGGGGATTGTCAAAGATGAGGATTGAGAATTGATTTAGCAAAGGAAATCATTGATGACCTTAATGATACCATTTTCCATGGAGTGATAGGTGGTGAGGCTTGTTTGGAATGTTTGACAAAGGAGTAGAAGAAGAGAAGTTAAGTAAAGAGAGTGATGGTATATATCCCTTGAAGATTTTTATTGAAAAGGAAGGAAGAGAAATGGATCATTAGTTGGAGGGCTATGCGATATAAAGAGTTTTAAAGATGTGCAGAACAATAGTATTTATATATTGTTATGCTTAAGAGAAGTAACCAATAAAGATGGAAAATTGTTGATGCAGGAGAGAGAGGGGAGCAGTATTCTAAAGTATGTTTGAGAGGCTGGAACAGGAGAGGTTATCTGTTTCTAGGATTATGGGCTATTTACCTGTAGTGATAAGAGAGAAGGAAGGGACTTCCCAGGTGGCACAGTAGTAAAGAATCGGCCTGCCAGTGAAGGAGGCGCAAGAGACATGAGTTTGATCCCTGGGTCAGGAAGATCCCCTGGAGTAGGAAATGGCATCCTGCGCCAGTATTCTTGCCTGGAAAATTCCATGGACAGAAGAACCTGGTGGGGTACAGTCCATGGGGTTGCAGAGAGTTGGACACCACTGAGTACACACACAAAGAGAGAAGGAAAACTGTGTGGACACAGATGCAGGTGTGTGTGTGTGTGTGTGTGTGTGTGTGTGTGTGTGTGTGTGTGTTGGGGGGTAGATTTTCTTGTTGGATTCCTTTTCTTCTTATTGTGATGAGTGGCAGACAGTGCATAAGAAATTTGTAGGAAACATTATCTATTTTTCTGCATTTGGTCAGGGAAATGACCAAATTTTTGATGAGAAAATGCTTTGAGATTCTAAGAATTTCTCAAAGCAAAGAACTTTGTTGCGTTTTGTTGAAGAAAGAAAAAGGAAAATTTCTACTTTGAGTTCTGCTTGGGAGAAGCCTTGGAAAGGAAGTTGAGATTATAAAATAGCAGAGGTGAAGGAGGAAATAAGATAAGCAAGATTGTATCATGAAATCTGAGGAAGACTATAATGAGGCTAAAAATACTGACTCTTAACCTCCAGTGCTGCTGGCTAACTGCAGTAATGTTCTAAGAATATTACTATCATATAAAACAGTTTACTTTTTAAGTACAAAGTGTAATCTAGTAGAGAACAATGTTGTTGCTGGTGATTAATCACCTTATGGAGAGGTGGTATTAGACCTAGAAAGAGATGTTTGCTAGGAATAGATTTCAGTTGAATTTTGAAAATGACTGGATTGGCAACATACTGAATGTAAGGAAAGAGCGTTTTGATAGCATTGCTCATGGATACCGAGCTATTGGACAAGATGGAGAAAATTTTGCAGTTAGAAATAGTACCTTGTTTGAGATGGCCTTCCTTCAGTTATTTAGGGATTATTTATTTATTAAAGCATAATTATAAAATAGGGTATTGTATGAGGTCTTGGCAAAAGATAGTGATGAAGTAAAGTGAAGTGAAGTCGCTCAGTCGTGTCCGACTCTTTTCGACCCCGTGGACTGTAGCCCACCAGGCTCCTCCGTCCATGGGATTCTCCAGGCAAGAATACTGGAGTGGGTTGCCATCTCCTTCTCCAGGGGATCTTCCCAACCCAGGGATCGAACCCACGTCTCCTGCATTGGAGGCAGATGCTTTAACCTCTGAACCACCAGGGAATAAGCCTAAAGATAGTGATACCAAGATGCAAATGACATGATCTCTGCCTTCAAATTAAAATTTCTAGTAAGGAGAAAAGAATGTATACAAATATCTGGAGAGAATTGATAAATGCCATATGAAGAGAATTGAGTGCATTGAGTTTTTAAAAAATTCACTGTGGAAATTATTGGACACTCAAAATTAGAATAGAATAATGAACTCCAGTGTACTCATGAGTTTTCAAAATCTGTCCGTTTTCTGCCAATCTTGTATGTTGTGTGAGAGTAAGCTTCTGTTTGTAGATTGGGATAGAGCGATTTCCTGGAGGTTCTCTTATGTGGATAGGTAGAAAAAAACACTGAACTGAGTAAACTGTAGAGTTCTTGCTTCTAGTTCTATACCTGCCAGTGGCTTGCTAAACTGATTTTCTGTTGCTCAGTTGACCTGTCTGCTTTCCGCTTTCTCAGTAGAGTGTGGCTCTTGTTCTGCATCAGGAGGCTGCTAACACTGGCCCTTGAGTCAAATGCAGCCTTCTCCCTGTTTCCGTGAATAGTAAAGTCTTACTGGAACACAACTATATCCTCCAGTTCATTTTCTGTGCCTGCATTTGTCATAGGTTATAGAGTTTTGTGGTTGAGGCAGAGATGGTATGACTTTATATGGTGGGCCTTTAGAAAATCGTTGCTGATTCCTGTTCTACATGATCTCTGATACTACTTTAGCTCCAGTATGTTACTCTGTTAGCTGAGTAAAAATTAGTAATAATAGCTATTACTTTTTTTTTAGCATTTACTAAGAACCAGCACTGTTGTTTGGTTTGTATTTACTCATTTAATCATCACCAAAACCCTATGAGGTGGGTTCTGTCATTTCTACAAATGAAACTAAGGCCTCAGGTGGGTAGGTTCACTTGCCCAAGTTACATCATGGTTTACAGTGGAGCCAAGCAGTCCTGTTACAGCATCCATATCCTTAATTATAATGCTGCCTTTCTTTTAGATACATAGAAAAATATATATGAAAAATTTTAGCCAATCAGAGAATGAAAATAAATCAATGATTTGCACTTAGATAAAATTCTGTATTATGATTATAGATGTATAGGCTTTAAGACACTGACTAATCCTGAATGGATTTTAGGGATAAATGGTGTGAATGAAATCCAAATATGCCTGGTTAGAAAATTCTAGTACATCATCGTTTTCTCATGAAGCCTTAGTAGATTTCTGAAAGCAGAACACTTTCCTTAAAAAGCAAGTAAATATAAAGTGATATACCAACAGGAGCCTATAATTGTTTCTTCTGACAATATTTACCAGTTTTCAGGAGTCCATGCTTTTAGTATATGACTTGATTGGTACGAAAGAATAGGAGTCAGGGGCCCAGAGTTCCAGACCCAGTTCTGTTCCCAGCTTGATTTTATGTCCATGTCTTCCCTGGCTTTTGATTTGTTTTAACTGAAAAATGAGCAGGTAGTTTAAGATCGTTTGAGGGCTTCTTACAGCACAAAAATATAATGGTGTAACTTTTTACATTGCATATTCAAAGAAATAGATATGATAGCAACGTGGAAGAACTAGGCTCTGTAAAGATAAAAATTTAAGCTCTCCTTTTTTTTTCTCTCCACCTATGCAAACACAGATACATAGATATGTATACACAAAAATAGAAGCATCCGCATAAAACTATAAAATCAATGCGATTCATTTTATGTGTGATTTCTAGTCACATTTGATGTGCATACAGCCATGCTCAGATGCTCAGTTGTGCTGTGATCCCATGAACTATAGCCCACCAGGCTCCTCTGTCCATGGAATTTTCCAGACAAGAATACTTGAGTGGGTTGCCATTTCCTACTCCAGGACATCTTCACTACCCAGGAATCAAATCCAAATCTCTGTCTCCTGCATTGGCAGGCAGATTCTTTACCACTGCACCATTCTTCACCACTGTGAAGCCCTACATTTGATGTGGAACCAGTTAAATTATCTATTCTATGTTAGTGTATTTTCATATTTGTATAAGAGAATGGACGACTTTTTTCTCCCTTAGCCAAAAACATACAGTTGTATAGAAAGTGAATCTTGATGAATTCCTTGACCTCTCTGATCTGGCAGTGTGCTTCATGTTTTCTTTAGCAACATTTGATTCATTGCTCAATTTGTTTGCCAGTTAAAAGTAAAGAGTATGCTTGATATCAGGGTTGTCTGTTTTGCATTGTTGCATGGGATATTGATGTTAGACAAAATTGTAATTTAATTGTTTTGACATTTTGATCTGAGTAGTTCAGATAAGAAAGATGATTTAGCTTTCATAGAAACCTTGTATGTTCAGCTCAGCATAACTTTCCCCAACTACTTGCTTATAAATGTGGTTTCAATTTTTTAAATGTTGGGTTTTACTCATAATGGGAATTTGCTCTCAGTGTTAATTACCAAAGTTTGGCTAGGAGTTTATTACAGATATTTTATGTTGTATATGTTCAGTCATGAAAAACTTTAGAAAAATTTATGAATCCTTTAAAAACAGATAATGAAAATTCTATACTCTGTAACTTTTCCATTTTATACATCATATATGAATACTTTCTATATTACAAATGGGTTTTTGCTTATTTACAGCCTTCGCATAGAAAATTATTCATGAACTTCTTCAGTTTTAGGGCTTTATTATATTGGTCTAGCCTTATCTGTTGGTAAGTTTATAACTCTGCATAGCCTGTGCTCTCTTACTTTTGTGTATTGAGTCCAATTATCATTGGTGATAAAATGATCTCAATATATTCCTAAATATATTTTGGGTCTCCTTATCTTTTTACATTTACTGAAGAAAAAATGAAACACAAAGCAGAAACACTTTTAAACAAATCGTACTCTCTCTGTAAATAGTACTGATGTAAAATTTTTGTTTATTTTCAGCTTCACAGACTACTCAGTGATTTGACATTTTGGGGCATCTCCTAGTTCTAAGAAGCACTCACAGCGTAGTCAGCTTCCAGAGGGGGCCATTCAGCTTTTCTGAACCAAACCTGAAAATGTGTTCCCTGCTAGGCTTCAGAACTCTCAGAGAATGCTCAAACCAAAGTAAACACCTTCTGGTTGGTGGTGCACTGTACCACTTTTTTTAAAATTGCTGGTTATAGAAGTCTGTTTGATTTTTAAATTACATTTATGTGATAAAATAGCATCCTTTGTCTGACCTTCAGTGATGTGAATATGATTGTGAATGACTTATAGTCTTTGACCCTCTCCTGAATTTAATCTTGCTAAATTCCCAGAAAACTTTGAAAACCAGGTATTTTCAAGCAAAACAGTTGCTAATTAAGCAGGGAGCCTATTCTTGTGTGTGTATGTTTGTGAAAATGCCTCAAGTTTTTACTGCTTCTTGTTGAGATGAGGTACTATGTGAGTGATATTTCCCAGGGAGGCTCTGTCTACAGGAGGTACATGGTTCCTAGGATAAGCCTTTTTGTAGTAAATCACAGCTGAAATCATAGAAGGTTAGCAGTTATCTCTCTTCTAAGAATATTCCTGAAGATAACCTAATCACCAAGGGTCTCCTGTCTATCTCAGAACAGGCCAGACTAAATGATCTGTAAATCACCACCTTGGAGCTGTAAAATAAGATGATGATTCTCCAACTGGCGTACTCTGAGCTATGTTGGAAGGCTCCAGTTCAGTTCAGTTCGGCCGCTCAGTTGTGTATGACTCTTTGTGACTCAGTGGACTGTAGTCTTCCAAGGCTTGGTGTGCTGCAGTCCATGGGGGTCACAAAGAGTTATCCCTCTTCTAAGAATTTTCCCAAAGATAACCCAGTCGCCTAATTAACCCCTGTTAGAGACCCTTGGTTTCCTGGTGAAAACCAGAAAGTGGACATTGGTACAACTTGTGTATATAGTTCTGTCATTTTGTCTCATATGTAGATTCATGCAGTTAACACCACAATCAAGATATAGAACTAATTATCACCACAAAGATCCCTTTTATCAGTCAGTTCTGTTCAGTCACTCAGTCATGTCCGACTCTTTGTGACCCCATGGACTGCAGCACACCAGGCTTCCCTGTCCATCACCAACTCCCTGAGCTTACTCAAACTCATGTCCATTGAGTTGGTGATGCCATCCAACCATCTCATCTTCTGTTGTCCCCTTCTCCTCCTGCCTTCAATCTTTCCCAGCATCAGGGTCTTTTCAGTGAGTCAGTTCTTTGCATCAGACGAAAGTACTGAAGTTTCATCTTTAGCATCAGTCCTTCAGTGAATATTCAGGACTGATTTCCTTTAGAATGAACTGGTTGGATCTCTTTGTAGTCCTTATCAGTTCAGTTCAGTCGCTCAGTCATGTGCAACTCTTCGCTACCTCATGGGCTGCAGCATACCAGGCTTCCCTGTCCATCACCAACTCCCGGAGTTCACTCAAACTCATTTCCATTGAGTTGGTGATGCCATCCAACCATCTCATCCTCTGTTGCCCCCTTCTCCTCCTGCCTTCAATCTTTCCCAGCATCAAGCTCTTTTCAAATGAATTCATTCTTTGCATCAGATGGCCAAAGTATTTGAGTTTCAGATTCAGCATCAGTCCTTCAGTGAATATTCAGGACTGATTTCCTTTAGGATGGACTCGTTGGATCTCCTTGCTGTCCAAGGGATGCTTAAGAGTCTTCTCCAGCACCACAGTTCAAAAACATCAATTTTTCAGTGCTCATCTTTTTTTATAGTCCAACTCTCACATCCATAAGTGACCACTGGGAAAACCATAGCTTTGACTAGATGGACCTTTGTTGATAAAGTAATGTCTCTGCTTTTTAATATGCAATCTAGGTTGGTCATAACTTTTCTTCCAAGGAGCAAGCGTCTTTTAATTTCATGGCTGCAGTCACCATTTGCAGTGATTTTAGAGCCCAGGAAATAAAGTCTGTCACTGTTTCCATTATTTGCCATGAAGTGATGGGACTGGATGCCATGATCTTAGTTTTTTGAATGTTGAGTTTTAAGCCCGCTTTTTCACTCTCCTTTTTCACTTCATCAAGAGGTTCTTTAGTTCCTCTTCACTTTCTGCAGTAAGGGTGATGTCATCTACATATCTGAGGTTATTGATATTTCTCTCAGCAGTCTTGATTCCAGCTGCCTTTGGGATGAAGCTAAGCTTCTTATCCTAGTGAACAAAGCCTGGTATAATCTGGCCTCCATTAAAGACTCTATCCTCATGTCCTGTCCATTATCCTAAACATACTTTGTGATATAAGTAGTCCTTCTGGGCTCTCATCTTTGCATACATATGGACACTCTGCCTGGACTACCTTTCTCCTTTCTCTAAATGACAGGTGCTCACGTATCTAGCAATATCTCTTTTTGTAAATATCCACACCTATTTCCTCCAGAGCCAGTCATTCTCCCTCTACTGTGGTCCTGTATTCCTTGTGTATATGGCTGCCTTTATTAGCACCATTTTCTTTTTTTTAAGTTTTTTTTTTTAAATTATTTATTTTTCATTGGCGGATAATTGCTTTACAGTGCTGTGTTGGTTTCTGCAATACATCAACATGACTAAGCCATACTTATACATATGTCACCTCCCTCCCATTTCTCACCCCATCCCAAGTTGTCACAGAGCACCAGGTTGAGCTCCCTGTATCATATAACAAATTCCCACTGGCTGTATATTTTACATATGATAATATATATGTTTCAGTCTGCTCTCTCAATTTGTACCATCTTCCCCTTCCCCACTGTGTCTACAGTCTGTTCTCTATGTCTGCATCTCTATTCCTGCCCTCCAAATAGGTTCATCAGTACTCTTTTCTAGATTCTATATATATGCATTAACACATGATATTTGTTTTTCTCTTTCTGACTTCCTTCACTATGTATAATAGGCTCTAGGTTCATCTACCGCACTAAAACTGACTTAAATTTGTTCTTTTGTATGGCTGAGTAATATTCCATTGTGTATATGTACCACAACTTCTTTATCCATTCATCTGTCCATGGACATCTAGATTGCACCCATGTCCTGGGTGTTGCAAATAATGCTGCTGTGAATATTGAGTATGGACACCAGTTTCAGTATATCTTCATCTACCACCCCCATCATGCTTTGCTCTCCACATGGACAAAAACAGTGTCTTTTTATTATTTACCTCCTTAATTATCTATCATTATAGTGCCTGGAATGTGGTATCTGCTTTTGGTTCAGATGGTAAAGAATTGGCCTGCAATGTGATTTTGCCTGGGTTTGATTCCTGAGTCAGAAAGATCCCCTGGAGAAGGGAGTGGCTACCCATTCCAGTATTCTTGCCTGGAGAATTCCATGGATCGAGAAGCCTGGTGGGCTACAGTCCATGGGGTTGCAAAGAGTCTAACATGACTGAGTGACTACACTTTCACTTTTCAGAGTGTGCTTATTAAGTTTATTAAATGAATTTATCTTCATGACAAAAGCTAAGTACCCTATAATCTGCTGTATCATAGCAGCCCAAATCAAAGCTACTCTCAAGTAGCCCCACCCCCATGTGAAGATGTTCTTCCCCAAATAAATTATAAACTGGTAAGTATCTTCTATCCTGGTCCTTGCTAGACATATAGAGGTTCCCTAGTCAGGTGTGTTTAGGGGTTGAAGATAGAGCTTCATCTTATCACTTCAATGCCTTTTACTGATTAAGCAAAGCTGATAGACTGAGAAGAAAATAGACTGTTAATAAATGAGGATTTCTTGACCTAAAACTGAAAAGTGAAAGTGAAAGTCTCTCAGTTGTGTCCCACTCTGCGACCCCATGGACTATACAGTCCACAGAATTCTCCAGGCCAGAATACTGGAGTGAGTGGCCTTTCCCTTCTCCAGAAGCTCTTCCCAACCCAGGGATCGAACCCAGGTCGTCCACATTGCAGGCGGATTCTTTACCAGCTGAGCCACAAGGGAAACCCTGAAACTGTCTGGGAGTAGCCATAAAGGTCCAGGTTTTGCCCCTTTTTAAGATGACAAAGGAGGATAGCACACACATTATGTATGTGTGTGTTTGGGAGGCTGTGGTTTGGTGGGTTGGTGAGTAGGGCAGAAATGAGAAGGATGATGACTCCTAGGGTCGTACAAGGAAAGTCTGTTTTGAGATAGTCCCCAAAGATACTTGATGTAAGTAGATAGGGGAACTTTGTAAGTAAAGAAGCAAGAAGCTTAAGAGTAAAAATAGACGTTCAAGAGTTGTATTAAGCAGGTAGACCTAAATAGGAATGAGGAGGGTTAAAACCAAATTGGAGCTGAACTTTATAAATGGGTCACATGTAGATCTCAGGAATGCCATCTGCTGGGCCCATGCTCTGGAGAAGGCAATGGCACCCCACTCCAGTACTCTTGTCTGGAAAATCCCATGGATGGAGGAGCCTGGTGGGCTGCAGTCCATGGGGTCGCTAAGAGTCAGACACGACTGAGCGACTTCACTTTCACTTTTCACTTTCATGCATTGGAGAAGGAAATGGCAACCCACTCCAGTGTTCTTGCCTGGAGAATCCCAGGGACGGGGGAGCCTGGTGGGCTGCTGTCTATGGGGTCACACAGAGTCGGACACAACTGAAGTGACTTAGCAGCAGCATAGCAGGGCCCATGCTCAACTTTGGAAGACACTTAATGGCAAGGTACACTGCATGGTAGGCATGGCACGGGGAAAAGTAGAAAAATAGAACAATTACCTCAGGTTGGCCATGTATTTCCCCCAAGTAAATATGAATATGTGGTCTGAAACAGATGGTGGACAGATATGGGAAATCTTGGGTTTTTATAGTGATAACAGATAACTGTAGGCCATTTGGGCTTAGAATTCAGTTCAGTTTAGTTAAATTCAGTAAACACTGAAAACTATTCTTTGCTGAGAAAAAAAAAAAAAAAGAATACCCTGATATGCCTTTCACAGAGGTTTTATGTGCTTGGCGGAATGAGAAAATAAAACAGTCATTACATGGTGAGATATTATTTTATCTTGTGTGTTTTTTTTTAATTCACAAAACTAAGTTTTTACCTGAGACTCTGATTTATATTTTATTACATAGACAAGAGAGATGATGGTTTGATGCTCATATTAGATAGCAGTAGCTTATTACATATATTTAGGGTTTGCTTTTTCAAAAGTTTATTTTGCTACTCTATTTCAGCTCGCTCTTTGTTTCTTGTTCTGATATTGAACATGTTGAGTGTGAAAAATGAGGTTGGTAAACTTGAAAAAAAAGTTTTTTAGAGTATCAGCTTTTTGTTAGAAAAGTCTATGTGTCCTTCATTAAAAGCCATATCTTATCCTTTTTGGAAATATATGACTGATTAAAGTAGGAGTAATAAATAAGCACAATTGTTGGAATATAAAAATTAACACTGTTTTACATTTATTTAGGTGTGTTCTCTAGAAAGATTATTTCTATTCTTAGAGATGTAGTTACTTTAAGAGATCATCTGGTTTAGCCCTTTTTATTTATAAAGAAGTAGTAAATGACTTGCTTAGATTCACATTGGTCTGTCTCAGATGAGATCAACCTGGGACTAGAAATTCATGTTCTGGCTTACAATCCAGGTCTTTCCCACTATCCAAATTCATATATTGGAGTTTAAAACACACGCAACACACACACAAACACCCCTTGTAGTAAGTAGTGGCCTTCCTATTTTTTATTAAAATGTGCATTTGCATTTTCAGTGCACTTTTATTCTTTCTTTCTTTATTTTTTTCAAGTAATGGAGCTACTAAAAGACTCAGGATTGCTTCTTAATTTACTTAGTATTTTCTTCAAGCCTCTCTGATCTTTTAGAGGGCTGTGAAGATAGAATACCAAGTGACTATTTTTCCAGGGTGGAGGATAACCTGAGGAAACAGGTGAGAGAGTGAGGGGAGAAGGGTTGGAAGGAGGGATGGTCCAGAAGAATATTTTCCCCTGGTTTTTAGGAAATTTCCACTGGTCTTTTCAAAAATGAGAAAATAAGGGTTAATAATGCAGTGAATTTTTCCACTCTTGTTTATTATGTAGTCATATCTGTCCTACTCTTTCTAATAAGCATTATTGATAAAAAATTGATAACCCTATATCAGTGCTCTCATATATGTATATTTTTGTTTTGTTCTGCTTTGCTTTTTAGCTTTATGGGTATGTGAAGTCTGAAAAGTGTAGGAGATGCTCCTCCGGAATCTATAGTGCTGTATAGGGAGAAAATGCCCAGTGAGGCCTCTTGTAATAGAACCACTGGATGATATTCGGGACTAGAAGTCTGGGATGAGAGAGGTGATAAGGGACAGGTGTGTTTTAAAGTGGAGGAGATGGCAGATTTGAGGATACTGGGAAGTTGGGAAAATGAAGATTGCTTCTTCAGTTGGCTTTCTCAGGGTCAGAGCTGAATGAGGTTTACGTGGGAAGAACGTGCAGTGGACAGGGACTTGGAAGGATGCTTGTTTGGAATTCTTTGTGTCTGCACTGGATTCATTTGGTACTCTTACCCCAGTTAGGGGACCACTGAGTATTTACCCTCAAAATGGGAACTTAAAAATGCTGATTGTTAAAGTGCTTTAGGTTCCTCAAGTGAAGTATACCACTCTAAGCTTCAAAGACTGTTTCTTCACTTGGATACAGCCTTTGAAATGGGGTTCAACTGAAGCTTTACAAAGTGGCAGTAGAGCTCCTAATGACAGCAGCCTTGCCTTTTGTTCATGTTTCCAACACCACCTGCATGTTATATGTGCTCTGTAATTATGAAGTGATGTGAAAAAATTATTTAATTTTTTTGGAAAGTTGCTTTAACATGTTAGTGGGATACCGGCAGCATTACTAGGACTAAAAAAGAAAAAGAAAACTGCTTTCCAGATGATCTGACTTTATAGGAACATAAACTCATGCTGCTAAAGCAAAATGAAAAAAAAAAACCAAAACAAACCCCAAATAATATTCCTTTTCCTTCCACCGATAATATCCATAAATAATTGTCCATAATAAGAGGATACACTAGAGAGCATTAAGAGTCAGAGCATCTGGAATCAAACATACAGAATAAAGCATACAAAAAACTAGTGTTGATTTTTTTTCTCCATATCATGTAAGCCCTAAATGTGTTTTCCTCCTGGATCAGGAAGAGAAATAATTCAAAGATCAGTTTGTGTTTGATTGGCTTTTTTGTTCATGTATAACAGCAGTGTGGGAAAAATGGAAACATTTAACATTTATTCCTATTTGAAGAAGTGTGGATAAAAAGAGCCAAGTGACATAGATCACATATGTAAGACTTGTTTACTTATTGTGTTATTTTCTGAGAGGAAAGTACAGGTGAGCCTAAATAATTTGAGGGTTAGGGGCACATATCCCTTCTCCTCATCCCTGCCCTACTCAATTGAAATTCCACTTTTAACTTTACAGTTGGCCTTTCATGTTATGATACCACATCCGTGGATCCACCCAACCCAGTATTGTACAGTACTGTGGTACATATTTATTGAAAATAACCCAGGTATAACTAGACCCACATAGTTTAAACCCATATTGTTCAAGTGTAGTGCCAACAGTACCACTATTTAAAAATAGAGTGCTATTCTGATTTGTTACATTTGTTTTAAATTGACTTTCAGAGAATATTTTCTTTGAAAAACATTTTATTTTTATAAAATTTCTCTAGTGATCAAAATATTACAGAGTTATTGCAGAATATTTAGAAAGCCTAGAAATATATAAAAATATGTTTGCCTATAGAACTCTGATTTTTATTTTTAAATATTTTTCTTATTAAATGTTTTTTCTTTTTCCCATAAACAGATGATTGGTATTAGAGCTTTTTGTTTCTGCTGGTGGAAAATTCTTCAGAACTCAACAAAAAGACAGCCACTATCTTTCTAAATGGAAGTCAAATCAGAATATGTAACCATTTTGTTTTCACACATCTACTGAAATCAGAAGGAAAATTTCCTGTCTGTATGATTTGGGGGTTATTTTAATTATGGAACAGTTCTTAAAATATTTAAAAACTATATTGAGAATACCATAGACTTAAAAGAATATTTTTTAGGGACAAAAAAATATGGAAGTACTATGAAAACCAATGAAAAATTGCTAAGATGATATGGAAAAATCATCAGTATTGTAAAAATCTCTAAAATGCCTGGTGCTCTGAAAATTAAAGGTAGGTCTGATTCAGAATTGACAAGTCTGAAATAGTTTAGAGAATTAAGTCAGTTGTTGGTGGAGAGGTGTCTGTATATGCTTCTTTGAATTAGGAGGTGGCAATGGCACCCTACTCCAGTACTCTTGCCTGGAAAATACCATGGACGGAGGAGCCTGGTAGGCTACAGTCCACGGGGTCGCTAAGAGTTGGACACGGCTCAGCGGCTTCACTTTCACTTTTCACTTTCATACATTAGAGAAGGAAATGGCAACCCACTCCAGTGTTCTTGCCTGGAGTATCCCAGAGATGGGGGAGCCTGGTGGATTGCCCTCTATGGGGTCACACAGAGTCAGACACGACTGAAGCGACTTAGCAGCAGCAACAGCAGGGCTTCCCAGGTGGTGCTAGTGGTAAAGAACCTGCCTGCCAATGCAGGAGATGTAAGAGATATGGGTTTGATACTTGACTGTGGAAGATCCCCTGGAGGAGGGCATGGCAACCCACTCCAGTATTCTTGCCTGGAGAATCCTATGGGGAGAGGAGCCTGGCGGGCTATGGTCCATAGGGTCGCAAAGAGTTGGACACAACTGAAGCGACTTAGCATGCATGCATGCAGCTCTCATTACATGTCAAATAAAAGTAATGAAAGGTGAAGAGATCACTTAGAAAAAGTATCAAAACACAACAAAGTTAGTTAAAACAAGTCAATTCATATGACAGAATTAGAGTAGGGAAGGACCCTATAAAATTGAGGTTTATTTGTTTTCTTTTAAATTGTTTGATATCATAGAGGTGCTATTAGACTCTAGTTTATACACATAGTAATTGCTTTATCCTATTTGCTTCATTGTCAGTCTTCTGTCATATTAGGAAGCTACTTGTGAACAGTCTATATATTTCTGGACTTTAGCCCTGGGAATGTGCAGAGTTTTAAAGTAAAATTAATTGTTCAGCTTCTGATAACTTGCACATAGTGAATCACTTTTAGAAGAATGCTACATAAACCATTGTACAGAGGAGACAGGAAAATATAGTTTTGTTCTGTGGGGAGGGATTTGCAGATTCTGTGAGATCCTGCAGAGAGTTTGCCAAATCTACATTACAGCACATTATCTCCTGTGGGGACCAACCAGCAGGACTGCTTATAGTTCTCAACTATCTCTTCTCTGTATGCTTTTGTCCTACTATATAAAAAACCCTTCTGTTTGCTGGAAACAGTAAAGATGTTGGAACACTGAGAGAAAAGGATAAAAGAATAATGAAAAATAGCAACTACATGAGAAGGACGTTTAAAGCAAGTTTGACAAGAAGCCTGGGAGTCAGGTTGAAGGGTGATTAGATAAGCTGATACGGTTTTGCATATACTTATTTTAAGAAATCGCTGTCATATTCAAAGGGGAGAAAGCCATTAGATTGAGTGAAGAATACCTGATGTATCTGAAGTTCTTTTTGTGAAAATTCTAAATACTTTAAATTTAATGCTATACACTAATGATTAATTATCTTCCTGTTTTTTTCTTTTTGTAGTCAGATTTTAAAATTTATTCCCCCAGGTGCCTGTTTAAAAAGAAAAAAGAAGTGACTGAAGAATGCAAAGTCTAGTAAGAAAGAAATTTAAAAGTAATCATTAGAAGTTAGAAGGCATATTTGGAAATTAGGATGCAGATATATGTATTGGTGGGAAAAAATAAGGAATTCCAAATAATCTGATGTGTTTCCTGGTTTTAAGCTTTATTATTTTCTTGATTTAGACTTTATAGTTTTGTAGGTTTATTCCAGAAACTAATGTTCAAGTTTTTAAAATGTGTTTTTTAATTTAAAGAAATAATATATATGAGACTTATATATCTTATTCTAACCAATCTGTAACAATTTTTAGTTTAAAGTAATATAATAAAAGGTTTCATAGTTTAAAACTTTATATGTTAAACTCTAAAATGATCATTTTAAATTTTGTTGTTAGATTCATATGTGTGTATGCATGTATTTGTATCATTTTACCTTAGTTTCTTATATTTACTTAACGTAATTTCAAGAACTTTTTGAGGGAAAGGGTTATCATCAATTGGTCATTTACATTGTCTTAAATAAAATCCAGGGGATTCTCAGGTGGCATCAGTGGTAAAGAATCTGCCTGCCAACGCAGGAGACACAAGAGACTTAGGTTCGATCCCTGGGTCAGGAAGATTCTCTGGAGTAGGAAATGGCAACTCACTCCAGTATTCTTGCCTGGAAAATTTCATCACAGAGTAGCCTGGTGGGCTACAGTCCTTGAGGTCACAAAGAGTCAGATACAGCAGAGCACACACCTCAAATAATATAGAACGCTTATTTCTTCTTCACATAATAGTGGGAGGGTAGTTTGTAAGCTTCAAACAAGTTTTTAAAATGAATAAAGTTATCACAAGTATGTTTTCACTTGACACAATTTGTCTAACGTAACAGCTAGTTACTCCGGGATTTTAATGCATTAAAGTGAGTTAAAACAAATGAAATGTTTTATTTGGACAAATTCCAAGTGAATGTTGTTAGATTATAAATTATTTTTCATTAGGTTAAATATTTGTCATTTTTAAGTAGATAACACTTTAAGACATCCTACTATGATTCACTTCTCAGGTGAAAAAGTTAAATGAAATATCAAAGTATTGCCTATATTTTCCTTCTTGTAATAATTAGAATAAATTCATGCAGAATAGAAGGAAGACTTTAGTACATACTATTATTTTAAAGTACTTTCAGTCTTTATTGAGCAAATGTTTTTTTGTAGAAAGGACTAACACATTTTGATATCTTACTTCAGGAACAATGCTGTAAAGATTAAAAGGCATTAATTTGAAGTATGTGTAATGTGAATTTTCATTACACTTCAAAATAATTTTTTTGTTTTCAAACTCATTTTACACACAATGAAAACTTTTTCTTAAAAAAATCTTTGTATTAAAGAGATTTAGTGTATATGTATAATTCTCTGTTTTTAAAAATTAATTGTTCAAAAAATTGATAATAAGAAAGTAGTTTTCCCAAATAGGAACTGTTTTATTTACCTTTGTATCCTTAAATCCAGTACAAGTGTCTTGTCTAGCACATATTCAATGTTTACTGAGTGAGTTTCAGTATTTTTTCAGCTAAATTCTTATTTTAATCAAGCTAAGATACCATATTTGCTTTATAATTCACTGTAAATGTATTTAAATGTTTCCAAATACAGTTGTTAATTATATTTGAATCACTCAGCTTTTCTGCTTGTGAGAAATAATCATTTGAATATAAAACAAAGTATCTGGGCTTCCCTGGTGGCTCAGACGGTAAAGCATCTGTCTACAATGCAGGAGACCCCAGGTTCGATCCCTGGGTTGGAAAGATCCCCTGGAGAAGGAAATGGCAATTCCAGTACTATTGCCTGGAAAATCCCATGGACAGAGGAGCTTGGTAGGGTACAGTCCATGGGGTCGCAAAGAGTCGGACACGACCGAGTGACTTCATTTCACTTCACTTCACTTCATCTAAAGTACAATGCATTTTTCCTTCTAATGCTTTACAATATTATATAAATTTTCTGAGCACAGAAAATATCTCTTTCTGATACTAGTCTTTTATTTTGGTTGGTTCCTTTATTTTCTTTCTATTGATTATTTTGTACTTATCTTTATTTCTTAGTTGTAGTCTTATGTCCTGATGCCTACACACTTTTTTTTGCCTTTCATTTGAACTTTAAAAAGTTTTTACCTTTTCTTAATACCTCCATTAGCTAATCTTTGTATGTGTGCATATGTTTGTGTATGTCTGTTTGTGTGTGTATTTTAGAGACAAAATTACTGTAACAAAGATATACATTGGCTTAAATAAGATAGAAGCTTGTTTCTTCTTGACATGACAATAGTAGGATAGTCAAGGCTGACAAAGTGGTTAGTTTCACAAGGTTACCAGTCCCAAGTTTTTTAAATTTTATTGCCTTGTAGTCCAGAAGGAAGTTGTCCTTGTTTGCAAGGTTAGATCTGGGTCACTGCCATGTCTGCATTCTAGTTTGAGAAATAGGACTAAGCAGAAGTAGAAGACAAAGAATGTCCTTTTAAGAAAGTGGCCCCAAACTTTCACATTCCGTAGGAACTTTGGTCACATGGCTGCAAGGAATGCTGAGAAGTATAGTCTGTATATTCCTGGCCTCTCATTCAGCTGAATCTCCATCACTATGAAGCAAGAGAAAATAGATTTAAGTGACCACTACTAGCTCAGCTGGTAAAGAATCTGCCTGCAAAATGTAGGAGACCTGGGTTCAATCCCTGGGTTGGGAAAATCCCCTGGAGAAGGGAAAGGCTACCCACTCCAGTATTCTGGCCTGGAGAATTCCATGGACTGTATAGTCCATAAGGCTGCTAAGAGTGGGACATGACTGAGCGACTTTCACTTTCACTTTGCAAGTCACTTTCACTGTTTGCCCATTGCATTTAAATTTTTATCATGCTGGCTACTAATTGTGTTTCATTTGTGCTGTTAAGGAAAAGATCAAGGGAAGGATAGAGTATTCCTGTTTTTCTAGAAGGTGTCTACTGTGACCTAGCAGCATGATGTATATAGCATAATTAGTAGGATTCCCAATAAGAAAATTGAATCCTAGTAAACAGTAGTTGAAGGCCTAGGTGACCCCATGTAAGAATTTTCCTTTTGGGACCAGTGTTAACAGAATTTGGGCTTGAGGGATTTTATTAAGAGAGTTTGGGTTTCACACACAGCATAGCTGGCTGTCCATCATTAGACACACTACTTCTTTATGTTGTTATTGTGATAATTTGCCTCATTTCTTTCATAGCACTTTGGTGAAGTCTTCATTCCTAGTGCTGCTTTTGGTATATCGTCCACTGCACTCTCTTAGCTTAATACATGTAGGACCTATTAGAACATTTTTTGTTTATGGCTTGTGTATTCTATCTTGAAATGCAACACTTTCAACATTGAAATGCTGGAATTGCTGTGTTGTAAAAGCTGAGGGAATTCAGAGACACTCATATACTGTGGATGGAACTCTAAAATGTCAGCTGTTTGGAGAGCAATTTGTTAATATTTATGAAAATTACCAATACATATTCCCTTTAGTATTTATTATATCATATCTATGTATTTAATGTATATTTCTGCAGGTATACTAACATGAGACATAATGTGTTTATAAGGTTAGTTGTTACAAAATTGTTTGTAATAGCAAAGATTAGAAATATCCTGAATAACTGTCTATCAGGGACTGGTAAAATGAACAATGATACTGCTATAAAATGGTATACAATACAGCTATACAAAATGTTGATGCTGTTTAAATACTGAAATGAAAAACTCTCTAATATTTATCACCATGAGGGAAAAAAGTGCAGAACACTATGTGTGTTAAGACTTCTGGGTATAAAGAAGGAAATGAAATAGTATACATATATTCTTATAAGCACATTAAATATTACCTCCACAGAATTACAAATGCATTTGGCAGAACCAAAATATTTTTCTTTAGGTATTACGCTATCAACTCCTTCTTAGGAACCCTAATTGTATCCTTATGAAATTATGTCTATTTCAATAAGTATAGGAGATTTTTTTTCATTAAGATGAAAACCAGTGTGTTCATTTTAGAAAATGTACTGATTGAAAATTTCTGTTCTCTCTGATTTAGAAATTCTATTCAACAGTATCTACACTAACTGTTTATCCCTCGTGTGTCTGAACACTGCCATTGATAGGCACTTCGTTACCTTTCCAAGGAAGTTAGTTCTGTTTGTGTAGCTACAGTGAGAAAACTCAAAAAAAATCTATCTAGGGTGGGACAGAGATCTGGGAACTAGATATATTACAAACCTATCAGTTCAGTTCAGTCGCTCAGTTGTGTCCGACTCTTTGTGACCCCATGAACCGCAGGACGCCAGGCATCCGTGTCCATCACCAACTCCCAGAGTTTACCCAAACCCATGTCCATCGAGTCAGTGATGCCATCCAACCATCTCATCCTCTGTTGTCCCCTTCTCCTCCTGCCCTCAATCTTTCCCAGCATCAGGGTCTTTTCAAATGAGTCAGCTCTTCTCATCAGGTGGCCAAAGTATTAGAGTTTCAGCTTCAACATCAGTCCTTCCAATGAACACCCAGGACTGATCTCCTTTAGGATGGACTGGTTGGATCTCCTTGCAGTCCAAGGGACTCTCAAGAGTCTTCTCCAACACCACAGTTCAAAAGCATCACTTCTTCTGCGCTCAGCTTTCTTTATAGTCCAACTCTCACATCTAATACATAATTACTGGAAAAACCATAGCCTTGACTAGACGGACCTTTGTTGACAAAGTAATGTCTCTGCTTTTTAATATGCTGTCTAGGTGGTCATAACTTTCCTTCCAAGGAGTAAGCATCTTTTAATTTCATGGCTGCAGTCACCATCTGTAGTGGTTTTGGAGCCCCCCAAAATAAAGTAAGCCACTGTTTCCCCATCTATTTGCCATGAAGTGATGGGACCGGATGCCATGATCTTAGTTTTCTGAATGTTGAGCTTTAAGCCAACTTTTTCACTCTCCACTTTCACTTTCATCAAGAGGCTTTTTAGTTCTTCACTTTCTGCCATAAGGGTGGTGTCATCTGCATATCTGAGGTTATTGATATTTCTCCCGGCAATCTTGATTCCAGCTTGGGCTTCATCCAGCCCAGCATTTCTCATGATGTACTCTGCATATAAGTTAAAGAAGCAGGGTGACAATATACAGCCTTGACGTACTCCTTTTCCTATTTGGAACCAGTCCGTTGTTCCATGTCCAGTTCTAACTGTTGCTTCCTGAACTGCATACAGGTTTCTCAAGAGGCAGATCAGGTGGTCTGGTATTCCCATCTCTTTCAGAATTTTCCACAGTTTATTGTGATCCACACAGTCAAAGGCTTTGGCATAGTCAGTAAAGCAGAAATAGATGTTTTTCTGGAACTCTCTTGCTTTTTCAGTGATCCAGTGGATGTTGGCAATTTGGTCTCTGGTTTTGTGCCTTTTCTAAAACCAGCTTGAACATCTGGAAGTTCATGGTTCACATATTGCTGAAGCCTGGCTTGGAGAATTTTGAGCATTACTTTGCTAGTGTGTGAGGTGAGTGCAATTGTGTGGTAGTTTGAGCATTCTTTGGCATTGCCTTTCTTTGGGATTGGAATGAAAACTGACCTTTTCTAGTGGCCACTGCTGAGTTTTCCAAATTTGCTGGCATATTGAGTTCAGCACTTTCACAACATCATCTTTTAGGATGTTGATGAAATAGCTCAACTGGAATTCCATCACCCCCACTAGCTTTGTTCGTAGTGATGCTTCCTAAGACCCACTTGACTTCATATTCCAGGATGTCTGGCTCTAGGTGAGTGATCACACCATTGTGGTGAAGATCTTTTTTGTACCGTTCTTCTGTGTATTCTTGCCACCTCTTCTTAATATCTTCTTCTTCATTTAGGTCCATACCATTTCTGTCCTTTATTGAGCCTATCTTTGCTTGAAATGTTCCCTTGATATCTCTAATTTCCTTGAAGTGATTTCTAGTCTTTCCCATTTTTTTTGACAGAGTGCCTGATGAACTATGGACGGAGGTTCATGACATTGTACAGGAGACAGGGATCAAGACCTTCCCCAAGAAAAAGAAATGCAAAAAAGCAAAATGGCTGTCTGAGGAGGCCTTACAAATAGCTATGAAAAGAAGAGAAGCAAAAAGCAGAGTAGGAAAGGAAAGGTATACCCATTTGAATGTAGAGTTCCAAAGAATAGCAAGGAGGGATAAGAAAGCCTTCCTCTGCAATCAATGTGAAAAGTAGAGGAAAACAATAGAATGGGAAAGACTAGAGATCTCTTCAAGAAATTGCAAGCCCATAGGTGTTAAAAATTTTTAGATCGATTTTTTGTAATAAAGGGTCGGATTGTTGAGGGATATTGTGCCTACTTAAGGCCGTGCATTCCATTGTTAAATAGTATTAGAAATCCTCTTCATATAAGGCTTTAAAATCCACCCGGATTTACCTCTTCCATGACTTCCACATATTGAATTGTAATTCTATTTTGTGATTGTTATTCAAATAAAAGCCCTCTCGATATTTGAAAAGACATCAGACTACAGATGCTTTGTTGCTTTGATGTTCTTAGTGGTATGTAACTTATAGACTCTGTCATTCCTCTTTCTCTTCTGCAGTGGAAACATGGTATACAGAAATAAACACAAAGATCTCAATGTACAAAAGACAGTAGAGTCCTGTATAGATAAACCTCCCTTGTTTTAGATAGCGCGTGTATTTGTGTGTGTGTGTGTGTGAGAGAGAGTTTATATGTTTTAATGCCAGGTAAGTCTTTTGGCACCTAATACACATTTGTTGTCTTATTTTAAAGCTAGCAGTCCATTAGAGTAACTAGATATTTTTCATATGAACTGCTCTTAATTATTGTCTCTACAGTTGTCTGTAGTGCTTTTTATTTCTTACATAAAATATTCTTATATTTCTCATGTGTTTATCATAGGAAGTTAGAAAATAGAAAGGCAAAACAGAAATTCCAAATTATACTTATTATAGGCTCTGTTAATACTTCATTGTGTATCCTTGCAGGTGTTCTCTAGATCAGTGTGTTTCCAAACTGCAGGTTTCTACCTGTTAGTCAGCTGTGAAGTTAATTACAACCGGCATTTAAAGCAAGAAATAGAATAGTTTAAGTTAGAAAATATTTTATAGCATTCTACACAGAAAGAGTATTATTCTGTGAAAATGTTTCAGTTAAGTGCTTGTATCTGTGTTTTAATTAAATACTTTTATATGTGGAGTAAGATGTACAACACATTTATTAAAATGGATCACAATGAAAAATAGTTTCTCAGTAGATTCACTTTCCCTCTTTCTGACTTCCTCCCTCCTTTTACTTTCTCCCTCCTTTACTTTCTCTTTTTCTCCAAAAATGAAACCTATTGTTCATGCTTTTTATAATACTTACTTCATTAAACTATATTGTGAACAACTTTCTTTGTCAAGCATTTGTCTTTAGAGGCATTTTAAATGACTAAAGAGTATTCCATTGTATAGATGGCCCCATCGTTCTTTGAGTTTGTAATTTAACTGTTGGGTTAGATTCTGGTGCACAACAAAGCGATTCAGTTTTATATGTATGTATGTGTGTATGTGTGTTTGTGTGTAGTCTTTACATATATAATAGTCTTTTTATTTATAGGTTATTATAAGATATTGAATATAGTTCTGGCCTTTGTTGTTTCTCTATTTTACCTATAGTAGTTTGTATCTGCCCTGGAGAAGGGAATGGCAACCCACTCACTCCAGTGTTCTTGCCTGTAGAATACCAGGCAAGATGAGCTAATACTCAGTACAGGCAAATGAGATAATCCTCAGTTCTTGGTAAAAGTAAGTGTTCAATGAGTGTTGATGTTACTGTTAACAGCTCTGGTATGTCTATAATTCTAGCAGAATTATAGGTTAGTAATTCCAGGTTAATAATTGTAATAAAAAAAGAAAACTAAAATTTGGTGTGATCTCTTAATGAACTCTTGAAGGGTCTTGGTGATCAGTGAATCATCTTATTAAATAATGATTTTTAAAAGATGTGTTCTTAAAGAAGAGAAGTGAAATGCAAAGGAGAAAGGGAAAGATACATTTAGCTGAATACACAGTTTCAGAGAATAGCAGTTAAGAAAGGCTTCTTGGGTGAACAATGTAAAGAAATAGAGGAAACCAATAGAATGGGAAAGACTAGAGATTTTTTCAAGAAAACTGGAGATACCAAGGGAACATTCCTTGCAAAGATGGGCACAATAAAGGACGAAAAAATGGCAAGGACCTAAACAGAAACCAAAGAGATTAAGAAGAGGTGGCACAACTCTTTGTCTAGAAGGACTATACAGAGAAGATAGAGAAGGACAGGGCATGCTACTGGCATGCTGCAGTCCATGGGGTCGGAAAGAGTTGGACGTGACTTAGTGACTGAACAACAACAAAAGTTTGCTAGTGATTATACAACTTTCCATTCTCTGTGGTTCCCAACCTATACTCTTTTTGAGAATCAGATTTATATTCCAGTCTCAGTCTTCTGGTACACTCAGTGATCCTATCTGTACTTCATAAGAAAATTCTGTGCTATAATTTGTCAGGGATTAAGGAATTGAAATCATTCATGTAAGACAGCCAGATACTGTTATTCTCTCTCCATCTATCTTATCCTTCAGTTAGCTCTTAACTTTGTTTATTATACCTTTTCCAGTTTGAAGATCATTCTCTTTTATAGAACTAAATAGGAATTGAGAAATTCCACTTTCTCTATATTTGTTTCCATTCATTCAGCAAATGTTTGTTGAACAGCTACAGTTTGTTGAACAGTACGCAGCATTGCTTGGGGTGCTTGAGGAAACCTGGCCTTGAAAACAAGACTTGTCTCTAGAGAGTACCTCTGGGAGTGGGAGTGTTTATGTGTGTGAATGTGTGTAGAGTGGAATTGGTGAGTATCACCAAAAGAAGGAGGGATCACAAAGCTCCATTTATAATATTTGCCATTGCTTTAAAATTTCAGGATCTTTATTTCTTTGCTTTATTTACTATGTTTTTTATTTCATTAAACTTGAGGACAAAAATCATTGTTCTTTGTCAACCGTGATATTCTTAGTATTTAATGCTAGGCATAAGCTGCATCTCATAGTGGAATGAATTCCAAGTTTTATTCAGAATCAGATGTGGTTCTTATAAAGGCCATGTATACAACCACTGTTCCTTTTTTGTATTTGTGTTTATTTTCTAATATCACTCCATTCAGTGGGTTGGAGAGATGAAGATGTCATCTAGGTTTCAAAGTCCTCTGGTAACTAGGACCTCATAGATTTCTTCTGACAGGCTCATTTGTGAATGTGTTACAGTGGAAAGGGTCCAACTCTGAAATTTGAGAAACTTGTGTTCAAATCCTGACACCTCCTCTTGTTAGCACCGATTTTTCCCTTTGTTTCTTAAAAACTACAAATCTTAATTTGCAAAAGGGAGCTAATAATACTTATCTCTGTGGATGTTAGTTACCTTCTATTGCTCACCACACCCTATCTGCCAACTTGAATCAGTAGACATGCTTAGAGGTTGAGAAGCATGAAGGCCAGAAGGCCAAGACGCAATTTTTTGATTTGTTCAGTTGCTCAGTCGTGTCCAGCTCTTTGCGACACCATAGACTGCAGCATGCCAGGCTTCCTCCTTCACCACCTCCCAGGGCTTGCTCAAACTCATGTCCATTTAGTTGGTGATGCCATCCAACCATCTCGTCCTCTGTGGTCCCCTTCTACTCCTGCCCTCAATCTTTCCCAGCATCAGGGTCTTTTCCAATGAGTTCTTCACATTTGTTTTGGAATTCAATACTTAGAGAGTATTTGAAATAAAGTTTTTTTGATGAATTTATATTTTGAGGCTAGTATTAAATTATATCGCATCCTTTCACAATTCAGCCTAATGAGAATTATATATGTTCTCTAAATAATGCCTCACTGGATTTAACGTATGTCTAGTGAAAGTTTCCTCAGGTGCTTGATTCACAATTTTAATTAACAATGTTAAAATTAAGATTCCTTTAACAACACTGAATGTAGTCATGAGGTTTCAGAGTTTGAAAATTAGGGTTGCACCCTTCCATTTATATGTGAAACATTTTCAGATCGTCTTAGAGATGAGAATTTTTGACTGAAGAATTAGTATGTATCAATCAGTTAGTGAGGAATGAGAATTAAAGTGCATTTTGTCAGAGTGAATTTTGTCATTACTAAAAGTGTGAAACAGCCTAAACATAACCTATAAAGCAGAGTTATTTGAAAATCGATAATATTTACATAGTAATTGGTGTGAATAGAGAATTGATTAAATCTGTACTTTATAGTTTTGTGTCTCTTATAAAATTCTCCCCCCACCATTTAACTTCTTTCATTTACTTGGACAAATCTTCCACCTCCTTGTATTTAAATCTTTCTTCTCATAGCACTCTCTTTTTAAGCCTTGTCATAATTCTGTTCATTTCAGCAAATGCTTGCTAAGTCTCTTTGTCAGACACTACATTAAACTTGGAAACTAAAAATGAGTGAGACAGGTATTTTGCTTTCAAGGATCTTCTAATATACTAGGGGAGAGCTACATATGTATTTTTCATTATTATATTGAAATCTCAGAGCAGGAAAAGTCACCGAGAATTTTGTTAACAGAAAGCATTTATTAAGTGCCTCACTGTTTATTCCATTGTATTGTATACATTATTACATCAGCACAGTTCCATTTTTTTTAGTCATTCACAATCTGGCATAGACATAGACCTGAGAATATGATTGGGTTATATGTAAGAATATATAATTAGGAAGACAACTCAAATTTGTGAGGAGAGAAATAATATTTAATAAATGGTGTTTGGACTATTTCATAGGGATTAAGAAAAGATTTAGATCTTTGCCTAATAGTTCATAGTAAAATAAATTCCAACTGGATAATAGTAAAGTTAAAAAAAGTCAAACCACTGTTACATTAAAAAAGTAAAATTGAATATTTTTCAAACATTTTGAAGGGAAAGGAATTTCAAAGTGTAAAAGCAAAGAAACATTATTAGGGAAAAGATAAATTGATTTGATTAAGGCAAAATTTCTTTACATAAAATATTTAAAAGAGAAAAGAATTTGTAGAAAACAAAGTAGGCAGTATGATATTGGAGCATATATAAAGTACATTTTCAGAAAATATTAGTGAATGAGTAAGATATATAAAGAATGATCATAAAAATAGTTAATATTTTATATAGCTTGTGAAATGTTTCTTTTAGTCTCAGAAAAGTAGTTATAGGGACTAAATTGGAACAGAAGAGAGTAATCAATGAGAGGATTGACCATGTTTCTAATTAATGATACAAACTTACACTTTAAGAATCACATGCTCAGCGAAATTCTAACATAAATCATGCACTCATTCATTTGGTAAACATTATTAGAAAATTTAATATCTTCTAGATATTAACTACCTGCTAAAATGATAAGTATAAATAAGAATGAACTCTTTCCAAGGAATTGACTGCCTTGGGATGGAGCACTCTTCCCCCGTCCCCTTCTTCATTTTTGTAAGCTGAGTCCATCAGTCACTCATCTGTTCATTCATAAACCAGATTTAATGAGTCCCTAGAATATATAGGGTCTTATGCTAAGTGCCAGGATATGAACATAAAAAGTGAGGCTCTGTCATGAGAGAAATTAGTCAACGAGGTGAACAGAGGAAAGTGGTTAAGAGATACAGGGACAGAGAAGCCTGATGGACTATAGTCCTTGGGGTTGCAGACTGAGTGCACACACACACACACAACACACACAGACGCCTTTCCAGAGAATGCATATCTCTAGCTCTGTGAGGGGAAAGCATACAACCAAAATACTAACACATTTTATTTATTCAACTACATTTTTATCACAAAAGTGTTATTGTTCTTTCCAAATATAAGACTTAATAATCAAATCCTTATGAGAATAGTGTCATTACTTGTCAAAGACCCCATGCATGTTTATTAAAATGTAAGCAGGTTTTGCCAACTGTCTTTGTGATTTTTTAATGGTTATTCAAAGACTAAAAATAGAACACTACAGCTGCTGCTGCTGCTAAGTCGCTTCAGTCGTGTCTGACTCTGTGCGACCCCATGGACGGCAGCCCACCAGGTTCCCCCGTCCCTGGGATTCTCCAGGCAAGAACACTGGAGTGGAGCCTTCTCTGAGAACACTCTGCTATTTGACATAAAAATCGTAATTATTATTGATTGAAGTGTGAGCAGCAGGAAAAATACAGAGAAAAATACAGCAGAAAAAATAAATCTCAGAGCTCTATAAAGCTCTATATAACATCAGTTATGTTTTTCCTATGTTGAGCTATTTTCATTTAATGCTTTTATTTGTCCTGTAGTAGTTTGCTGTTTTCAGTTTTAGTTTTCCTTTCTTTTTTAAAGTTTTAAATCTGTATTGTAGTTAATTTGATCTCTTTAATGCTTCATTATCATATCTTAATTTTCTAAAAGTTTATTCAAGTGGTCCATTCATTTTATTCTCAAAATTTTTTCCTAGGTATATAAATGCTCAGAGTGAGTAAAATTCTTACATGTTTCTCTGCTATATAAATTTTGAATTAACTCTACATGTTGCCTGTTATAGAAATGCTAAGGTTAATATTAAATAATAGTAAGTGAATTCTTAGAAACTGATTAATTCTTATAAACCATTGCTTGTCAGTATCAATATTTGTTACTTTTTCTTTTTTCCTGCTGATCACTGGATACATGCTTATATATTGACTGAAGTGGTTTCATGAATTATACCCAGATTGGTTGAACATAGTTCAAAAAATCTGTGTCTTAAATGGGAATTATTGAGGAAGAGGTGCTGAAGAAACTCTGGGTAGGGAAGGGATGGAAGTCTCAAAGATCAGATGTCTTTTAGCTAGGTATCTCTAAATATTTTCTGTTGAAATTAATCCCCAATGCCTTATAGTCAGGACAAATGTTCTATGAAAATTAAAGAACAAAATAGAAAAATTATCCATATACATAAACTTTGTTTCAAAAGGTGCATAACATCTTAAATTTATGGAATAGTTTTCCTTATGACCTTATCATGTAATTGATGTTTTCCTTATCATTTGACTGGTGTTTGGACCAAATACAGTTTCTTTGATATAAACCTGGGATTATAATCTCATTCTGATGATTCTTAGCTCTGTGCTCTTTTTACACATTTTTTTTTTCAATTTTGTTTATAATAGGACTCTGAAAGAATGAAGATGCAGAGGTAGAAAGTAAAAATAAATCAAAACTTTTATTTAACTTATGCATCCCAGTGGAATGTTTGTGTAGGCACCTTGGGTCACTTTAAAACAGTCGCTAACGATAGATATGCATTTAAAAACTGACATCTTAGAATCACAAAAACATCATGTTGGGTGAAAGTAAGAGGCAGTGATTTGCATTAAGTTGCTTCCTAAATTGGTTAATTGGCTTTCAACAGAACTTGTTTAATTTGTTTTTGAAATAATAGCAGTTAAGGCATTAAGAAATATGCTTTCAGAGCAGGAATTTGCATTCTGTAACTTAGCTGTTCAGTTCTTATTATCAGGAACAAATCTGTAAGTGCCCTAGAGCAAAAATTACCCACACATAGATTTCCTCTGGGGAGGGATTAAAACTAGAAAGGCAGTGAGCTAAAGAGACTTAATTTTCTTGGTTTATAAACATCATAGAATAGGTGAATAATTGTCCTAAGGAAGTGTACAAGTTCTTTCACTGTTATCCATGAGTATTTCTATGGAAACTGTTAAGAAACAACTGTATTATGACGGTGGTGAAAAATTAAAGGAGTTTTATCAATTAATGGAGAAAGGTCATTGGTTATATATTATATATCTATGCAGAAAGAGTTTAATGAAGAGTTGAGTGATTTCCACATTTAGCTTAGGAGGAAAATACCCTAATTATAGGTATTTAAAGTAAAATATGGCTTATTCTTTTACATGAGGAAACTTTGCGATCTATTGATGATATGAAACTTAAAATTACCTTTGATATTATATTTTACGAATATTGATTGGTTGTGTTTTCAGAAACTTATGACTGAATTCCAATGTGGGGCTTTGTCTTGTGTTTTGAATTGTGTCTTCTGAGATACATGTATTCATAAAAATGTACAATTGTAAGATTTATGGTAATTTAAATTTAGCCTCTGGAAAACAAGACATCCCCCTAGTGACAGTCTCAAACAATGTTTCTGAGAGTTTGAGCATTAGAAAAAGAGTATTCTCTTTTGTACTGTGCAGTTACACAAAAACTGCAGAGAGTCTACTAACAGTTCCATTTAAACTATGCCTAATATAGATAGAAAAAATAATGTTTGTATTGTTACAGTATTGTTCAAGCTGTGGTCAAAATTGAGTCAGTTTTAGAAGTCAGATATAATTTAGGATATCTTATTTCCCTCTAATTCTACAAAAATATATTGCTCATTGTGCATGCAAGTGTGTGCTCAGTCATGTCCAACTCTTTGTGACCCCATGATGTAGCCCGCCAGGTTCCTCTGTCTATGGGATTTTCCAGGCAAGAATGCTGATGTGTTTTCGTTTCCTCCTCCAGGGGATCTTCCCAACCCAAGGATCCAACTTGTGTCTCTTGTGTCTCCTGCATTACAGGCAGATTCTTTACTGCTGAGCCACAGGGGAAGCCATATTGCTCATAATTAACCTCATTAAAATATATTAATGAACCTGGTCTCCCGCATTGCAGGCAGATTCCTTTCTGTCTGAGTTACCTGGGAAGTGCCTAAATATGTATTAGATATCAGTTGAAAAGGTATTCAATGATACTATTCATGGGTAATTAAAAATAAATATTTTTAAACATTTAAGGTATATATTTTAAAGATATTTTAACCATCTAGCATAGTATGAGATTACATATTTTAGCTCATCTACACTAATAGTTGTAACCTCTCTTTTAAATGTTTGCAAGCTGATAGGTGGGAAATGATTGTTTGTACTTTAATTTACAAATCTCTGAGTCTGAGCTTTTGTTTAATGTTTTTTTTCAGTTGGTTAAGAGTCTGCCTGCAATGTGGGAGACCTGGGTTTGATCCCTAGGTTGGGAAGATCCCCTGGAGAAGGAAATGGCAACCCACTCCAGTATTCTTGCCTGGAGAATTCCATAGACAGAGGAGCCTGGTGGGCTACAGTCCATGGGGTCACAAAGAGTAGGACATGACTGAGTGATTCACTTTCACTGTAATTTACAAATCTCTGAGTTTGAGGTTCTGTTTAATGTTTTTTTTTTCCCCAAATTTGATCTCATATATAAATAGCCACTTAATTGCTCATTTTTCTATTGGGCGGTTCATATCTGCCTTACCAAGTTTTAAGTATTCCTCATAACATAGAGCTTAATTACACTCTTTATTTAATATTTTCCCTAAATTTATAGCTTGTTGAGTTTGTTCATGATATCTTTTACCATTAAAAAGTTTCAAAGCTTTGAACAAATAAGTCTGTTTTCTTTTATAATTTTGTAGTAAATTCATTTTGATCATGAAATTCTTTCAGATTTCTATATTATAATATAATGTGCTGTATTTTCTTATGGGATTTTTATTGTTTTATTCTTTTATATTCAAATCTTAATCCTAAATTTTTGAAGACAAGATATAAAATAGTAATTTAATTTGACATTCCTCAAGACATATATTTAGTTTTGCCAGTACCATTTGTTAAGCCATTGACCTCTTTCTTCCCACTGGTCTCATTACTGAGGAGATTAATTATCTGATAATAATATTATCTGATGTACTTTGTTATTACGTAAATCCATGATTTGATAATAGAGCCTTCCAGCACTTTTTTTTTTCCTTCAGATTTTGGGCATCAATCCTTCTGTATAAATTTAAGGTAATTTTATCTGATAAAGGATAAAAATTGGGATTCTAATAGGGATTTCATTAAAGATACATAGTGACATTGAGAGACTTACTTTTTTGTGATGTTAAGAATTCTTATTCAGAACCATTAAATATCTTTCCATTTGGGGGAATCTATATCCTCTAATAAAATTTTAGTGCTTTGTTCATAAGGATTCCGTGACCATTCTTGCTGAAAATATTTCTGAGTATTCTTTACTTTTTTGAGTACTATGAGTGAAATTTCAGTATGTTTATGTTTTTGTTTTTTTTTTAATCTCCTTAACCAATTCTCTTATTACTAATTTCCTTCTGTTAAAACTTTCAAGTAAGTGTTTTGTTTTAAGTAGTGTAACTTTCACAGGTTTTCAAGTTCCATTTTAAGTGTGGTCTGATATGTTTGGCAATAGTAATGCTACCATTTGTAGGCAGTGCACATTAATATCTAGTCTGCATAGTAGTATTGCTCATTATCTACAGAAACCTTATGTCACATTGAGTTTGTACTTGTATTGAATCATCAGTCTCATAGATTCATTTTATTGGAAGATTTTTTTTGACAAATAGATTTCCTAAAATCAGAATGATAATGATAGTAAGTTATTTGACGTCTGTCATTAAATCTTTTTTCTTCATGCATACCAAATAACCTCCTTGAAATATTTCTTAAGATAGGAAATATACAACTTTTTCGAAGATGTTTACATGTACATATGTAAAATTTAGCAGCTATACATTTTGGGGGAGTTAGCCTATCTCTCGGAGAAGGCAATGTCACCCCACTCCAGTACTCTTGCTTGGAAAAAGCCATGGATGGAGGAGCCTGGTGGGCTGCAGTCCATGGGGTTGCTAAGAGTCAGACACGACTGAGCAACTTCACTTTCACCTTTCACTTTCATGCATTGGAGAAGGAAATGGCAACCCACTCCAATGTTCTTGCCTGGAGAATCCCAGGGATGGCTGAGCCTGGCGGGTTACCGTCTTTGGGGTCCCACAGAGTCAGACACGACTGAAGTGACTTAGCAGCAGCAGCAGCAGCCTATCTCTTAAAGCCTGCCCATGAACCTATCTGTTCCATTATCTCTAGCAGGCATGAGTTTTAGTCTTTGTTCTAGCACTCTTTATTTTATCCTTGGCTAATCACTTAAACTCTCTGGCCCTCAGTTTTTTCAGCTAAAAACGAATAGATTGATCTTCAGAGCTCTAAAGCCTATTTCAACTCGAACATTCTTTGAGCTGTAGGCAAAGGTTGTTGCAGTATCATAGCCTAATCTGATGACAGCAATGCACTGTTATTCAGTTCAGTTCAGTAGCTCAGTTGCGTCCGACTCTTTGCGACCCCATGAATCGCATCACGCTGGGCCTCCCTGTCCCTCACCAACTCCCGGAGTTCACCCAGACTCACGTCCATTGAGTCCGTGATGCCATCCAGCCATCTCATCCTCTGGCGTCCCCTTCTCCTCCTGCCTCCAATCCCTCCCAGTATCAGAGTCTTTTCCAATGAGTCAACTCTTCTCATGAGGTGGCCAAAGTACTGGAGTTTCAGCTTCAGCATCATTCCTTCCAAAGAAATCCCAGGGCTGATCTCCTTTAGAATGGACTGGTTGGATCTCCTTGCAGTCCAAGGGACTCTCAAGAGTCTTCTCCAACACCACAGTTCAAAAGCTCATCCTAGTTAGTATCTGCTGATTTAACCCTTTTCATTCATAAGTTATTTGATTTAACAGATTTTATTGAGAACTGACTGAATGCAAAGTACTGCATAGTGCTTGTACAGTTGAGTTCCTGCCCTTAAAGATCTTAAACATAAGAAGATGCATAATATAATGAATGATGCTTAAGAGAGATGCGAAATGTGGGAATTTAAAGGCATAAAACTGGTATCAGAAGACTTTGCTTATAAAGGGACAGATAGTAAATATATGTTTTTGTTTGTGCACAGCTAAGCCATAGTATCAGGCATTTGGAAAGTGTTATGAAGGAATCATAGGCATTTGGGTGGAGCAGAAAATAGGAGTAGGAATTCAATGCTCAGGAGACAAATGATCAAAGACTTAAAGTAAGAATGTTTCAGAAACTGTTATATCATTAATTCAGACAAAGAACTGGGTTTTATTAATCTCATTCAATATTGGAGAGATTCCATGAGAAAGTTTGCCCATTATCAGAGAACCTTTTACCTTATTTTAACATTCTAAATTTTTACTTCTGTTTGTGCAAGGAATTTTGATTGAGGATGGATGACTTGGAGAAAATTGTTTCAAACTTGACATTTACTTTTGATTGTGGTAATCAAGAGAGAAAGCTCTTCCAAAATTTTTCTATCACATGTCCTTAGATTGATAGGGATGCATCTCTCTCTTTTTTAACAGTTTGAGAATAATTGACATACAATATGCAATGCCTATTTAAAAATATACAATTTGATAAGATTGGATTTGTTTATACATGGTCAAACCTCACAACAATCAGGATAGTGGACATATCCATCATCCCCAGACATTTCCCCAGGTCCGTTGCTAATCCCTCCCTCCCACTTCTCTTGACTTCTTTCTTTGCATCACCAAGTAACAACTGCTTTGCCTTCTATCATTCTGTATTGGTTTTCATTTTCTACAGTTCTACATAAATTTAATGGAATTTAATGGTATGTACTGTTTTATTCTTCTGTGCTTTCTTTTGTTTTGGGTAAATACCTATGAGTTAAATGGCTGGATGTTATGAGAGATGTATGTTTAATTTTTTAAGAACCTGTCAAATTGGTTTCCAAAGTGAGTGACCATTTCACATTCCAGTCAGCAATGTTTGTAAGTTTCAGTCCCTCCACATTCTTGCCAACATTTGGTATGGTTAGTCTTTTAACTTCAATCATTCTAATAGGTTTTAGTGACAATATTGTTGCCAGTTTAATGTGTTTTCCCCTAATAACCAATGACGTTTAGGATCTTTTTATTTACTTCTTTGCCATCTACATACCTTCTTTTGTGACTTTTCTATTCAAATCTTTTGCGAGAATTATTGGGTTGTGTTTTTTTTTTTATTATTGAGCTTTCAAAGTACTTTGTGTTTCCATATACAAGTCCTTCATCAGATATATGATTTCCATATATTTTCTCCTCTTCTGTGGTTTATCTTTTTGTTCTCCTAAACAGTTTCTTTTGAATAGTATAAATTATTTTGATGATACCTAGCTTATCATTTTAGTCTATTATGCATTGTGCTTTTGGTTTCATATCTTTTTTCCTTTAATTTTTAGTCTAGATTTTATGATCAGGTCGTGATCCAGCTTGATTTAATTTTTGTATATTTTGATCCATCTTGATTAGTTTTTGCAAAATATAGATTAGAATCTTTTTTTGAAAATAAATATATACTTTTTCCAGTACCATTTGCTTAAAATCTTTTCTCTAATGAGTTACTTTTGTGTCTTTGTCAGAATATTTCATTCATATATTATGGATCTGTTTTTGAAATCTCTATCTTATTCCATTTTTGCTTATTTTTGTGACAATACTATATTATCTTGATTACTGTAGCTGTGTAAAAAGAC
This sequence comes from Bubalus bubalis, assembly GCF_019923935.1. Classification (NCBI taxonomy): domain Eukaryota; kingdom Metazoa; phylum Chordata; class Mammalia; order Artiodactyla; family Bovidae; genus Bubalus; species Bubalus bubalis. The sequence goes on along the minus strand of NC_059157.1, from coordinate 138,120,203 downwards.
TTGAAATCAGACAGGATTGAATTTCAAACATTTCAAAGTTGTTTTGTCTATTCTAAGTTGTGGAGTTCATGCATGCATTTTATTTTATTTTATTTTTTTCATGCATGCATTTTAAAATCAATTTTTCAGTATTTATAGACAACTTGATGGAATTTTGTTTAGAATTACATTGAATCTATACATTAATTTTGGAGAAGGCAATGGCACCCCACTCCAGAACTCTTGCCTGGAAAACCCCATGGACGGAGGAGCCTGGTAGGCTGCAGTCCATGGGGTTGCGAAGAGTCGGAGACGACTGAGCGACTTCACTTTCACTTTTCACTTTCATGCATTGGAGAAGGAAATGGCAACCCACTCCAGTGTTCTTGCCTGGAGAATCCCAGGGATGGCAGGGCCTGGTGGGCTGCCATCTATAGGGTCGCACAGATTGAATCATGGAAAAAGCAAGAGAGTTCCAGAAAAACATCTATTTCTGCTTTATTGACTATGCCAAAGCCTTTGACTGTGTGGATCACAATAAACTGTGGAAAATTCTGAAAGAGATGGGAATACCAGACCACCTGATCTGCCTCTTGAGAAATTTGTATGCAGGTTAGGAAGCAACAGTTAGAACTGGACATGGAACAACAGACTGGTTCCAAATAGGAAAAGGAGTTCGTCAAGGCTGTATATTGTCACCGTGTTTATTTAACTTATATGCAGAGTACATCATGAGAAATGCTGGACTGGAAGAAACACAAGCTGGAATCAAGATTGCCGGGAGAAATCTCAATAACCTCAGATATGCAGATGACACCACCCTTATGGCAGAAAGTGAAGAGGAACTCAAAAGCCTCTTGATGAAAGTGAAAGTGGAGAGTGAAAAATTTGGCTTAAAGCTCAACATTCAGAAAATGAAGATCATGGCATCCGGTCCCATCACTTCATTGGAAATAGATGGGGAAACAGTGGAAACAGTGTCAGACTTTATTTTTGGGCACTCCCAAATCACTGCAGATGGTGACTGCAGCCATGAAATGAAAACATGCTTACTCCTTGGAAGGAAAGTTATGACCAACCTAGATAGCATATTCAAAAGCAGAGACATTACTTTGCCAACAAAGGTTCGTCTAGTCAAGGCTATGGTTTTTCCTGTGGTCATGTATGGATGTGAGAGTTGGACTGTGAAGAAGGCTGAGTGCCGAAGAATTGATGCTTTTGAACTGTGGTGTTGGAGAAGACTCTTGAGAGTCCCTAGGACTGCAAGGAGATCCAACCAGTCCATTCTAAAGGAGATCAGCCCTGGGATTTCTTTGGAAGGAATGATGCTAAAGCTGAAACTCCAGTCCTTTAGCTACCTCATGTGAAGAGTTGACTCATTGGAAAAGACTCTGATGCTGGGAGGGATTGGGGGCAGGAGGAGAAGGGGACGCCATAGGATGAGATGGCTGGATGGCATCACGGACTCGATGGACGTGAGTCTGGGTGAACTCCGGGAGTTGGTGTTGGACAGGGAGGCCTGGCGTGCTGTGATTCATGGGGTCGCAAAGAGTCGGAAACGACTGAGCGACTGATCTGATCTGATCTGATCTGAAGCGACTTAGCAGCAGCATACATTAATTTGGGGAGAACTGATATCTTGACACTATTCCATCTTCTGATCCATTGACAGTGTTTATCCATTGGTTTATTTCGATTATTTTTTATTAGATCATCATTAATAATAGTTTTCAATGTATAGGTCTTTCCTAATTTTGACAGATTTTCCCCTAAGTATTGTATATTTTTAATATAATTGTAAATGGTATTCTGTTATTTTTATTGTTTACTTTTAGTATATATAAACAAAATTAATTTTTTAATATAAAGTATATCCTGCAACTTCTTAAACTCATTTTTTTGGTGCTAATGGCTTTTTAAAAAATAGATTTTAGCAGTTTTTCAGCATAGATGATCATGTGGCCTATAAACAAAGATATTATTACTGTTTATCTAATTTTCAATGCCTTTTACTTATTTTTCTATTTTCAAAGGCTAGAAGTTGCAATACCATGTTGAATAGATGTGGTGAGAGTGGACACTCCTGTTTTGTTGGTGATCAGTTAGATTTTCATGTGGATTTTTACCAGGCATTACTAAGTATGATGATCAGATCAGATCAGATCAGTCGCTCAGTCGTGTCCGACTCTTTGCAACCCTATAGATTTTTCAGATTCCCTTTATCAGACTGAGGAAGTTGACTTCCATTAGTAGTTTTTTGAAAATTTTTATTAGAAATGGATGTTGGATTTTGATAGATGCTTTTTGTCTGACTATTTATCTTTTTGTTAATATGATTAAATACATTGATTTTTGCTTGTTTAATTGGGTTACATCACCAGGGTAATATCTGCTTTGTAGTGATGTATTCTTCCTCCATGCAATGTTAGATTAGATGTGCTAAAATTTTGTTTCGGATCCTTTTACATGTGTTCATAAGGGCTATTGTTGTGTAGTTTTAAGTCTGCCTAATTTTGGTATCAGTGTGATGTTGGTCTTATAGAATCAGTTGAAAGGTATTCCCTTATTTTCAATTTCTAGAAGATTTGTGTAGAATTTCTGTTACTTCATCGTGAAGTCTATTTATAGAATTCACAAATTAAGATATCAGACTTGAAGTTTTCTTTGATTTTCTCCTGTGTTGTCTTCTATGGGTTTTATAAATGTTTAGTGTTTTTTACATTTAGGTATGTCATCCATTTTGAGTTATGTGATGTGTAGTAAGTTCTGTGTCCAGATTTCTTTTTTTTTTTTTTTTTTTGTATGTGGATGTTTCTGCATTGTTTGTTGAAAAGACTTTGTTTGCTGCACTAGATTGCCTTTCACGTTATTCCGTTATTCTTGCTCTGTCATGTCTGACTCTTTGCGACCCCATGGACTGAAGCACAGCCAGGCTTCCTTGTCCTTCACCATCTCCTGGAGTTTGCTTAAATTTATTCCATTGAATTGGTGATACCATCCAGCCATCTCATTCCCTTTCGTCCCCTTCTCCTGCCTTCAGTCTTTCCCAGCGTCAAGGTCTTATGAGTCAGTTCTTCGCATCAGGTGGCCAGGGTATTGTAGACTCAGCATCAGTCCTTCCAATGAATATTCAGGATTGATTTCCTTTAGGGTTGACTGGTTTGATCTCCTTGATGTCCAAGGGACTTTCAGGAGTCTTCTCCAACACCAAAAGCATCAATTCTTTGGCACTCAACCTTCTTTATGGTTCAACTCTCCCATCCATACATAACCACTGGAAACACCACAGCTTTGACTATACAGACCTTTGTCAGCAGAGTAATGTCTCTGCTTTTTAATATTCTGTCTAGGTTTGTCATAGCTTTTCTAGCAAGGAACAAGCACCTTTTAATTTCATGGGTGCAGTCACCGTCTGTGATTTTGGAGCCCAAGAAAATAAAGTCTGTCATTGTTTCCATTGTTTCCTTCATCCATGTGCCATGAAGTGATGGGACTGGATGCCATGATCTTCATTTTTTTGAATGTTGAGTTTTAAGCCAGCTCTTTCACTTTCCACTTTCACTTTCATCAAGAGGCTCTTTAGTTCCTCTGGGTCTGTTTATGGTCTCTGTATTTAGTCCAATTCATCCACTTGTCTGCTCTTTTATCAAAACCACACTGTCTTTCTAGCTTTATGGTAAGTTTTGAAGTTGGATAGTGTCAGTCCTCCAACTCTGTTCCTCTCCTTCAATATTGTCTTGGCTATTCTGTGTCCTTTCCCTCTCCATAAAAATTTTGGAATCAGTTTGTTAATGTTCACAAAATACATTGATGGAAGTTTGGTTGGAACTGATTCTACAGATCAAGTAAGGAAAAACTTATATCATGACAATATTGAGTCATCTTATACATAAAGATGGATTTTGCTCTCAATTTATATAGGTCTTTTTTGATCTTCCCTAGTAGCTCAACTGGTAAAGAATCTGCCTGCACTGCAGGAGACCTGGGTTCTATCCTTGGGTTGGGAAGATCCCCTAGAGAGGGAATGGCTCTCCAGTCCAATATTCTGGCCTGGAGAATTCCATAGTCAATGGGGTTGCAAAGAGTCGAACATGACCGAGCGATTTTTCACTTTCACTCTTTGGTCTTCTTTGTGAAAGAAGCTTGTAGCTACAGATTCAGTATTTTTAATAGAGTTAAGTCTATACAGAGTTTTCCATTTTTCTTGAATGAGCTTTGGTAGTTGCTATCTTCTTGTTAGGGTTTCCATTTTATCTAATAATACTCTTAATTGGTATCGAATATCTTTTTTTGGTCATCATTTTAGATGTTCATCAATTATTTTGATTTTTCTCAAAGACTCAGCCTCTTATTTAATTGATTTTTGTTATTTTTTATATGTTTTGTTGTTTTCTGCTCTGTTATTAATCTCTGACTATAATTATGGACTTATTTTTTTTTCCTCAAGTTCTATTAATTTTTGCCTTGTGTGTGTGTTGATATTGCCTTACTAGATGCATAAATCTTTAGGAATATTATGTTTTCTTGATTAGAGGTTAACCCCTTTATCATAAAAAATCCCTTATCTCTAGTATTATTCTTTGCTCTGAAATCTAATTTTCTGATATTAATATACCCACTACAGTTTTATTTCAACTAGAATTAACATAGTGTATATTTATCATCAATTTACATTTAGCCTATTTGATTTCTTTATATTGAATATATTTCATGTAAGCAGTGAACAGCTGGGTCTTGCTGTTTTCTTTAAATCCAATTGTATAATTTTGCCTTCTTATTATAGTGTTTATAAATAATTATATAATGTATTGATATGCTGAGTTCTATCATCTTGCTGTTCATTTCCTGTTGATTCCATCCTTATTTTGATCTTCTTCCCTCATTTATTTCCTTCTTTGAGATTGAATACTTTTAAAATTATTATTTTATACTATCTCAATTGTTGGCTGATTATTAGTTGTAATTCTTTTTTTTTTAAATTTTAGTGCTTGTTTTAGAATTTATGGTATACATTTTTTAACTTATCAGAGTCCACCTTCATGTGACATTATACCACTTATATATGGTGTCAGAATTTTACAGTAGTATTCTGCTGTTTTCTCCTCCCATTTTTATGCTGTTATTGTTATATGTTTTACTTAAACACCTATTATATTCCCCACAATACCTTCTTCTTTTCCCCTTCTTTTCTTTAGTCTTTTTGGTTCTATTTCTTGTTTATTTTTGCATAGTTTGCATTGTTTTGTTTTCATATTCACTAGTCCTTTTTCCTGAGTCATGTAATTTGCTGATAAATTGATCCAACATAGTTTTCACCTCAGACATTGTACTTTTCAACTTTATAGTGTGATTTTTAACAATATCTTCTATTTCTCTTCTTAACTTTAGAAGTAAGGTTCCTTTCATCTTCCTTTTATTTTCTAGTATATTTCCATTTCTATCATTTTATTTGGGCTTTTTGTCATAGATTTTAATTTTGCATTTATATAGAACCCAGGTCATATTATTATTTTTTTTTCTTTAAGTACTCCACATTATTTTTTAAGTATAGCTTTTTAAATGATAAAATATCTTTTACTCACATATCTTGGCATTTATTTTTATTCTTTTCTTCCTTTCTCCCAACATCTGTTCATAGTAGGTTTTATCAGTACTCATGGTTCTCATATCTATCTCCTTTCTTTAACAGGAGTTGACAGTTGACAGTTGCTTGGACAACTAAAAGCCTGATTTCCCTCTGTTGTCTCCCTCTCTCAGTTGACTACTGCTGAAGAGTTTTTCCTGAAGTACATAGCAGACCATTTTCTCTCCTTTCTCAAGGTCCCACAATTAATGAATTTGAATCTGACTGGATCTCCTAATAGCAAGTGTGTTCTGTCCATTGCTTCACTGTATAGATATTTCACTTCTATAGTCAAGAAACTCCTTGAAGCTTGAAAATATCACTAAATGACATACAACAAATAAGGGCTACAGAAATTCAAAGAAAGAGATATCAGTATGGCTGATAGCAGTTTTAAATGTCTTCATGACAAGGATTAAATTGAGCAATTTAAACATTTAAACTTTGTGTTACTTAAGTAGGAAGAAATAAACAAGAATACCAATAAATGCTAGCTATATTATCCTTTTAATAACATATGAAAGGCATCTGTAAGAGTGAATTGATAATCCATTTGACTAACTTCTTCAGAGATAATTTTTAGGATTATATTTATCTATGCTTCCCATTAACAAAAGAATGATTCTCCTATAAAAGTTAAAATTTTAAACAGAATTTTAAAGAACTGATGCCAACATTTTCTTCTGGAGAAAGAAGTCTCTACAACTGGACTCTAATTAATAGAAAACCATGATTTGATTTTCAGATCATTAGTTTTGTACATAAGCATTCATTCAATGAGTACTTGTTGAATCTATCTAACAGAAGAAAAAATCAGCAGGTTAGATTTTACCTGCAGATTTGCTCTGTCTGGTATGTACAGCACTTGAAAATATGAGTTGGTGGCTCACATATAGAAATCAAGAGGTTTCATATATAACCCTGACTTTCTGAAATTTTTTGATATAAGGAACCACCTAATTCAACAACACTCATCTGCCTTCCCTCAATGGAACAGTTGGCTGGAGCAGCATAACAGCTGCCCATTTCAAGAGTAGACACTTCTCAGATCACCTTATTTCCTGCTCATTTATGCTGTCTTTCTGGTAATTATATTAATGGTTACTTGAGATTATGATTCTTGCTGTCATGTGTATATGATACTCTGAGATAAATGAAAAAATGTATAAATATGTATATTTCCAACAATAAAAGTAGAAGAGAGAAATATGATGCCAGAAAGTAAAAAAGTTAATTTACATGAGAAAGGCTAAAATGTATATTCAGTAACACTGTTTTAACCATCATGGAATACTGGATTCCCAAACAGTTAAGCAGTCTTTTTCTTTTTTATATCAATCTGGGAAATTTATCAACAGTTTTACATAGCCTTACTTCTACATAAACTATACAAAGTCTGAACCTGCCAACTTAGGAATGTTGAAGAAAGAACAGTAATATGAATGGGAAAACAATTGATACCATTTGTTCTAAATTCTGTTTATATACTAATAGACTAAAATTTTCCTTTCCTCCTTTTTTTTTTGTTTTTAATCAACTATGCAGCAGTAATCAGTTATCACTGAAACCTTTCACTACTTATAATGGACATTAAATATTTGTTTATATCATATCCCTTCTCTCATTTTCTGAAAAAGTACTCTAACACACACACACACACACACACACACACACACACACACACACACGATTCCTTACTTTATCCATGATGTCTTTAACTGGCGCTGCTACCTTCTTATGCTCAACTTTGACTACTGTCAAAAGTTCAGTGAATCAGTGAATTAAGCTGGGCAGTCAGAAACTTTTTTTCTGGTATTTTTTAAATAGGTGCAGGTGTCGAGGTGAGTGTTGCAGAAGATTCCTTTCTCTCTGGTGCTGAAGCTTAGAGGATAGAAACCGGTATGCCACTAGTGGCCATGTCTATGGCAAGGTAGTTTTCCTTTTCCATAATTTGTTCATATGCGCCCCAGACAATTCTCTTTGGGTCTAAATTAGATGAATTTGCAACCAAAATAGTTCTGACTAATGCATCACTATATTTTTTCAACTTTAATAATTTAATCCAATGACTGTTTTTAATGGCCATAATTTCAAAACATCTGCTGACTGTTTTGGAATTCAAACCAGAGCAATGCACAGGCTTTGCTTTCAGAGAACTTGATGTCTACAAAGGGAGATTAAGTGACCCACAAAGATATAGTAATCTAGAGTTACATGCCCACGAAGATACAGTAATCTAGAGTTATATGAGCTACATAAGAAAAAATGTAATTAAAAGAGGAAGGAATTATCTTGAGGGAATTGGGATAGTTTTCCTGGAAGACGTGGCATTTGAGATGGATTGAATTTCAATGGGCAGACATAGGGGAGGCATTCCATGCCAGAGAAAAGAATAAATAAGTGAATTAAGTTTGGAAACAGTAGTTTCCAACAGTAGTAAGTGGTACAGTTTAGCTGTAGGCAGCTAAGATGTCTAGGCTGGAATGGGAAGTCATGGATATATTATGGAGGCCAGGAATGTGAAGGTCAGTTAGCTCTATTTGATTTGATGGATATGAGAGGAGAGTATTGAATATTTTTGAATGTAGATATGCTGTGATCTGAACTATGTTTAAGAATTAGTTTTATAGTAGTGAATCACCTGGATTTATATAAGGACAGTTAACAGGTAGAAAGACACTACAGTTATCAAGTATGATGACCTGAAATAGTAGATCTATGACAGTGGAATGGAAAATGGGTGGCAGATAGAAGTGATAGGTTGGGAGAAGAAGTCACAGATAGCTCAAAAGTTTCATATATAGCTGATTAGTTTGATGGTAATACTAATAACCAATGAAGATTACAAACCCTATTAACCTCTAGCATCCAAGCCATATACCACTTTTTATTATTTTAAGTTAAAGACTAAGCTTGATCCAAATGCAGTTTTTCTTCATCTTCACTATTATAATCAAAGACCACATAATTTGGAGTTAGCTAGATCTGGTTTTAAATCTAAACTCAGCTGTTTTATAGCTGTGCGACTTACATAAGATACTTAACCTTTTAAAAATCTTAGTTTTGTCACCTCTTTTATTAATATAATTGAATTAACCTCCTATGGTACTCATGAGAATTAGGTGAAATAATATATGTAAAGCAATTGGGAGAGTATTTGGGGGTACAGCAAGGATTCAGTAATGCTTCTTAGTTGTAGGCATCAATATGTTGGTAAATCTTTACAAATTCATAAACCAGCCCTTTATAAGGATGAAGTATGTAAAAAGCCTCTTTCTAACCTAAGCGTAGAGACTATTCTCCACTTCACATCTACAGTATCTGGGGTAAATTCTTAGTACATTTCTTTACAATCTCATGGCACTCCCCTTTTGTCATATTTGCTTTGTGCACCTGACTTAGTTTCCTCCTTCATTTCTTGATTCAAAACCCTATTCTGAACCAGCCAGTAAGGAATTGATTCTCATATCCAGCTTAGTTCCTGCCATTCACAGCTATAGGCACCCCACTTCACCCTTTGAGGCTGCTCCTTATCTTCAAGCTATATGAATCATATAAAATCACAGCCACTTACTTGACTTTGGTCATGACATGATGTCAGATATACTTGGTATTATTGCCTACCTTTGAGGTTTCAGTCTTTCCCCTCCTAGTCCAATATCAACTTTGTTAGTGATATTGATGTAGATAGAGTCTCGGCATTTCATTGCCACATTGTATCTGTCAATTAAAAATGGGAAAAGAATCTGAACAGACATTTCTCCAAAGAAGATAGACAAATGGACAATAAGCACATGAAAGGAGGTTTATTATTACACATTAGAAAGATGCAAGTCATGCTGCTGCCGCTGCGAGGTTGCTTCAGTCGTGTCTGACTCTGTGCGACCCCATAGACGGCAGCCCACCAGGCTCCGCTGTCCCCGGGATTCTCCAGGCAAGAACACTGGAGTGGGTTGCCATTTCCTTCTCCAATGCATGAAAGTGAAGAGTGAAAGTGAAGTCACTCAGTCGTGTCCAACTCTTAGCGACCCCATGGACTGCAGCCTACCAGGCTCCTCCGTCCATGGGATTTTCCAGGCAAGAGTACTGGAGTGGGGTGCCATTGCCTTCTCTGATGCAAGTCATAGATAGCCACAATAATACAGCACTTTATATCCACTGCTATGACTCAGATAATGGTATGCATTGGTATGCTAAGTCGCTTCAGTCGTGTCCGACTCTATGTGACCCCATAGACGGCAGCCCACCAGGCTCCGCCATCCCTGGGATCCTCCAGGCAAGAACACTGGAGCTGGTTGCCATTTCCTTCTCCAATGCATGAAAGTGAAAAGTCAAAGTGAAGTCGCTCAGTTGTGTCCGACTCCTAGCGACCCCATGGACTGCAGCCTACCAGGCTCCTCTGTCCATGGGATTTGCCAGGCAAGAGTACTGGAGTGGGTTGCCATTGCCTTCTCCGATGTGTTGGTGAGGATATAGAAAAATTGGAACCATCATATGTTGATGAAGGGAATATGAACTGGTACAACAGTTTTTGAAAATAGTTTGGCTCTTCCTTAAATTGTTAAACATAGATTTTCTATATAACTCAGGAATTCCACTGCTAGTTATATATCCAGGATAAACAGGATCATGTCTGACCACATGAAGACTTGTACATGAATGTTCATAGCAGGATTTTTCATAATAGCCTGAATGTGCAAACAAGCCAATTATTCATCATCTGATGCATGGATAAATAAAATATGGTATATTTATACAGTAGAATATTATTTGGCAATAAAGGAATGAAGTATTGATACTTTCTACTCTGTGATTGAACTTTGAAAACATATGGTAAGTCAAAGAATCCCGTCACAAAGACCACATACTGTGTGATTCCTTTTATATGAAAGATCCAGAATTGGTAAATTGATACCGACAAAGTAGATTATTGATTTCCTAGCAGTGGGAGAGAGGGAAATGGGAGTGACTGAAGTATGGGATTTCTTTTTGGAAGGATAAAACTGTTTTAAATTTGTTTGTGGTGATTAACATACAATATTGTGGATATAGTAACCATTGAATCAGACATTTCAAATGGGTGAATTTTATTGTGTGTGAATTATATCTCAACAATGATCTTTTTCAAAAAGATCAGGAACTCCTGGTTTCAAGTTTAGAGAAAAGGGGCAGCCTTATGATTTCCAAAACATGTGGAGAGTAAAAGGAGGGAAAGCTTAGATGAAGTAAAAATAGTGGCATGAACTAAATAAGTAGGGGGAAGTTCAGCTCCTATCCCACAGGTGGTAAGAGCCTTTAATTCAGAAAACACAGCTTTGAAAGTCTTTTTTGGGTGTATTATTAATTGAAGTGGGAGTTGGTGGATTTCTATTTCATGATTAGCAAAATAAGCTGGCCATTTAATCTCTTCATATTTTAGACTCACCCATAAAATATATAATATCACTTCTGATCTTAATTAAAATTTGCAATGAGGCTTTCATCCTGGGAGGAAAAGGAGAGATATTTACTTGTAAAGCATGTTATAGGTATATAAAGTAGTACCTATATATTCCAGAGCTATTGCCAGCAAGAATGAATAAACCATTTTCTGTGCACACACAGCCATAAGAAGTGAATCAACCATATAAGAACATTGAGACACTCAGTATCTTGTAAGAAATTACTTGTAGAATGGGATGTTGCTTCAGTGGAAGAATTACTTTATCAATTTTGGGTGATCAGTATACTCTCAGAAAGTACATCATGAACCTCAGATCACCATAACTTATATTAATATTACTGGTGTTCTTTTTCAGCCCTGTATCACTTTTCACCACTATATTAATTAGTAAATATTGTAAGTATGGGCCATGATTTTATAGCCATCTGCCCCACACTCTATAATACCTTTTTGTTATCCAGAATTGCAGTGAAATTTATAAATCTTAGAAGCTTCAGGTAGTCAAAGCACCTTCTTAGATTCAAGATGTTTATTAACATAGTTATTAAAAAAAAGCCCAAACACACTATACTTTTCTTAAAAGTTTCATTTTGGTAGTACTTTGTAAACAATTTGTCATTATTATTATTGTCATGTGTTGGGTACTGAGAAAGTTGCTTTTTGAAGTCAGCTTACTTGTTTCTTTCCAATGTCTATTATATGCTTAAGTAAATTAATGACACTTTAATATATATCTGATATCCTTAAGAATTAGTTTCAGCAGATAATTTAACTAGATGTCACTTTTAAGGAATTCCTTGTGTTCTAAAAAATCTTCTGAAGTATTGGTGCATTTTTCCCCCAGGGTTGATATTGTCTCAAATTGTCCTAACATATCCTATAGTCTTGTGTTGTAATATCCCATGATTATTTCTCAAAGGCAATGTTCATATGAGTCATTCTCTTTCAACACATTTTCCCCAAAACTTTTGATCACTATACTCTGTATGAAATTTATAAAAGTACTTTTATCAAAAGAAATGGATTCTTTTTCAAATGCATACTTGTTTTTCCTTGTGTCAATAAAGATCATTTCATTGTCTTGATTCTGTTGTCTTTTGGTGTTTTTTAAAAATAGATACTTTAAAAATTTACGATTTTAGACTACCTGGTCACCATTTTGTAAGTTGCTTTGAATTATATCATAGAATCCAAGATAATTTTTATAAATTAATATGTAACTTAAATCCTATAACCTGCTGTGATAGGTTCTATTTTTCTAGGACTAATTTTTGAGAAAATGAAGATAGCTGGAATACTCAATCTTGATGCAAATTACTTTGGAGTGGCTTAAGGCACTGCCATGAGCCATACCTACTATAGGTATTTTTTTGTGCTGAAAGCAACATCTGTGTGCATTTACAATTCCAAAGGCAGTTTGTCCTCAGAGAATGGATGGAATTTGAGAAGTCTGGGAGGTTCATGGTCTTCAGCTGTGCAAACATTTCAAAACTCGACTGAATTTATATTAATCTCTTCATTAAATAAGGACTCTTGTGTTATTTCCAGGTCACCTCCAACAGTGCCAATTGCTGTGGCAAAATAAGACAAGGTAGAATCAGAGTCTTTGGGCTTGTGGAATTGCAGAGGGATTCAACCTAAACACTTCCTTTTGCAGGTGAAGAACAGAAGCTCAGATTAGCTAAGGCCTTTGCCCAGGGCAGATTCAATGTTTAATGTCTGAGCCAGGAACAAAATTACTTCAGTTGTTCTTGCTTCAGCTCTAGTGCTGACTTTGATGTAACAACTGGATTTCAAAACCACTGCTACAGACCTTAGGGATTTTTTTCTTCATAGAATGTTTGAAAGGGAATAGAAAATGTCCTGAAAAATCTGACTTATTGTTTAGAAATAGTTTGAATATACTGAAAAACATAACCATAACACACCCTTTTTCTGTGAGTGAGGATAGGTGTTATAGGTTGAATTGTGTTTCCCTAAAAAATCATGTTGAAGTCATACCTGCCAGTATCTCGGAATGTGATCTCATTTGGAAATAGGCTGTTTACAGAGGTGGTTAGATTAAAATGGGGTCATTAGGGTTGGCCCTAATCTAATATCACTGATATTGTTATCAAAAGAGGAGTTTTGGTCATAGACATGGACAGAGTGAAGACCCTGTAAAGGCACCTAGTGAATACTGTCTTCAAAAGCCATGGAAAGACACCTCTAACAGATTGTACTACACCACCCTAAGGAGGAACCAGCCCTGCTGAGTCTTTCTTAATCTCAGACTTGCAGCATCCAAAACTGTGAGGAAATAAACTTCTGTTGTTGAAGTCATCCAACGTGCTTCTTTTTTAATGACAGCCTGAAAATCAATGTTTTATTTAATTGTGTCTAAGGACGTGGGAACAAGTATATTCTGAAAGTTCTAATATGTAAAAAAGGAAAAAAAGATTCATACTATTGAACCAGTTACACATCCAACAGAAGAGGGATCTTAGTTCTTCCATGTCTTTTCATTCATTCACTTATGAATTACCTCAGCTGGCATGTATACGCACTATGTCTTAAGCATTTTAATAGGATCTGTGGGAACAAACATCTGTTTGGTATAATCTTTGCCCTTGAAAAGATTCCAATAGTAGAGGTGAACACATAAACAAATAAAATTTGTTTGTTTGCCACTCTTATTCACTGCTTAAGACAACTCCCTTGTAATTATTTTCAACAAGTGCTTTTGGGAAAAGGTCCTTTCCCATTAGGTGCTTTAGGTTAAATACAGACAAGCTTGAAGTAGGTCTTTTTAGTAATCACTCAGTAGATCAAAGTCTTCCTTGGTGGCTCATTGGTAAAGAATCTGACTGTCAATTCAGAAGATGCTGGTTTGATCCCTGGATTGGGAAGATCCCTGGAGAAGGAAATGGCAATCTACTCCAGTATTCTTGCCTGGAGAAGTCCGTGGACAGAGGAGCCTGGTGGGCTAAAATCCCTAGGTCACAAAGAGTCGGACATGACTGAGTACATGGATCAAAGACTTCCAATTTTTTTTAAATTAGTAAATTTTTAAATTATTACACTAGATAAAAATTAATAATGCTCCTAATCATAATAATATAGAGAATGAAGCAGGTTTATTAAGAAAAAACAGTTTGTTTAGATTTGAGATAGAGATTTACTTTATACAAATTTATGTTTAGTGGCTACTTGCCCTAGTCAGCAAACCCCAAAGACCACTGTTAAGCCATCTGAAAGTGAATCTAATAGTGTTATTAATTTAATGAGAGATTCTTGTTCATTAGCCAAAATATTTTGCTAGAGAGGTATCATTTCTTTTATAACAGCAATGCTGGGAGAAATTCTTAATTTGCTGAACATATAAAAGTCCTGGCATCTATTTGTAAATGAGAGCCATTTTGGAAAAACTAAAATGTTGATTGAAATTTATAGAGCATTGCTCAAGGAAAGCCAATTTAAAAAAATAGCCTTAGTGCATTCATAAGGGGAGCAGTTCTTGAGCAAGGATTCTTTCTCCTTTGGAAATGATCAGGATGATCATTTCGGGCTTCCCTGGCGGCTCAAGACAGTAAAGAATCTGCCTGCAAAGCAGGAAACTCAGGTTCATTCCCTGGGTGGGGAAGATCCCCTGGAGAAGGGAGTCACCCCACTCCAGTATTCTAGCTTGGAATGTTCCATGTACATAGAAGCCTTGCAGGCTACAAGTCTGTGGGATTGCAGAGTCGGACATGACTGAGCAACTAACACACAGGGTGATCATTTGTTAGATGATTTATACACCAATTCAATTTTTTAACAAACATTTGTTCTTTACATATAAGGCAGTATCAATGAATATGTAGCCTTGTCCTTGCACACTTACAGTCTCAAAACCTTTTTAGTTTAAAAAAATTTTAATTATTTACACAGAACTTTCTATCTAAGGAAAGAAACATGGAACTTTTAATCAAATCCTTTTCCTAGAGTTCATAGTATTTGATTAATATCTTATTAACTGAAAATATAAATGATACAGTCTGGAATTCTTGTATTTTCATTGGTGTTTTAGCAGAGACCTGATTCACTTCTCAATTTCAGTTGACAATATGTTCCATTTATAATAAGAACAAAAGAAGAGAAATTCAGAGAAGTAGGAAAAAAATATATTCCCTTGATGTTCTCCAGGAGGTTGAGCTTGGAGCTTCTGGCCTACTAATGTACCCTGTTTTCACCAATGTAGGTACTAGTAAAGCCACACTTTGATTAACCAAGTTATCTCACTCTGAGCCCTTACTTGCCAAAGGAGGAAGGCCAAAGGAGGTTAGATGTTGTACCCTAACATCTCTCCTCTAAGTGTCTGCAGCCTTCTGAGATTTTGACTCACCTGTACTGCCTGTTTTCATGTGAAGCAGGATTGGATTTGTTCCTCTCAGCCAAAATTATATTGTCTATTTTCTCCTTTTTGTAATCTGGCAGATTTACTTTTGGTTTCTGAGATATCACTAGGGCATGAGCTATTTATGTCAGATATTGTTTCAATTGAAAAGGTTTCCAGAACACAGACATCACACAGGTTATATTTGGCATGTTGACAAGGAAGGGCAGTATAAATGAACTCATGGAGAGCTTATTGAGTGATTACACAGAAGACACTAAATCTTTTAGGGAAGCAGAGATTAGGGATTCTAGCTGTCTGTCTTTTTCTACTACAGTTAAGACTTTAAATACTTTAATAGGAGACAGCTTGTGATAGCAAAAACAGTTGGAACTCAAGATGCTATCTCCAATTTGGTACTAGTGAGTTGTGATCCAGTTTCAATGGAACCGTTTCCTCATCCAGTAAATGAAATGATTGAACTAGATCCGTGGCTCTTGGGCATGTATACATGCAATTTTGCATACAATTTCAAGAAGTTCATGGAATCACTGAAGAACAACAATGATGTACAGACTTGTGGACACTGAACTACATGGTTCCTTAGAGCCTTTCTGGCTGTAAAATTTTTTGGATTGTATGATACTCATGATCTTGAACTCCAGTGATGCTTTCTTTTGGTTCTAGGTGGGGCCCCTCAGGCTCTTCTAGGATGGCTAATGAACAGGCAGCAGGCCAGCTATGTTGATTTGTTCCATAACCTCATTAGGCATCCATCAATATTGCCCAGTTCAGTTCATGCACATACTTTATCTACTACCCTTAAATCTTCTCATTTGATGGTTTATGAAAGCATTGGGCCTTCTGAAGCACTGAATATGCCAATGAGAGAATACAATTTCCATTAGCGCTTTGGCTGTGTTGTTGACATTAGATGTTGATAATGCATTTGACTCATTTCTTGGCTATTTGCAAGATCATAAACTTGATCTAGGGGTTTGTGTTCCCTTTGCCTAGATTGAACACAGAGGATTTTCTCCTAACGTAGAATTGGGTAAAGAAAAGGATATTCACCCATTTATGTATTTATGCTGAGATCTGTTCAATACTGTGTTGGAATTATTAATCTTTTAAGTATCTTCAGTTATAACTGTTAAAGTCTAATTTCCATCTCAGCTTATTGCTATCCTTGGCCTTGATGAGAGCACTTACAGTTCTATTATTCTGATGGATGCTGCAATAGTAGAATAATTAAATAACCCTGAACCCAAATTATATTAGAATACTTCCATAACTATTCCTTTTTGCCATCATAACTTCTGTAATTCCTGGGGAACTCCTCAGGGCTAGAATACTACAAGAAGTTAAGCATGAGGTTATTGGCAGTAAGATCTAGTCTAAATGTGTTTATGTTGTTGTATTAATAGTTTATTTCCTTTTTTGTTAACTAACATTTCATTATATGGATATGCTACAATTTGTTTACCTTGTCCCTTATTGAACAGTTGGGATTTTCTGGTTTTTGGCTTTTACAAATAAAGTGGTTATGAACATCATGTACAAGATTGTATATGGACCTATGCTTTTATTTCTCTTGGGGAAATGTCTAGAAGTGGAGTGGCTGGGTTGTGTGGTAGATACATGTTTCACTTCTTAAAAAACTATCAAACTGTTTTCCAAAGTAGTAGTTTCATTTACATTCCAATCAGCAGTGCATGAGATTTCTTGGTCTACAACATTCTTGTGAAAATTTTCTGTGGTCAGGGTTTTTAATTTCAGCCATTCTAATAGCGGTATGGTGGTACATCTTTGTAGTTTTAATGTGCGTTTCTCTAATGACTAATGATATTGAGCACTGACTGAACTGAACCATATATATTCTCTGAT
Source organism: Bubalus bubalis (assembly GCF_019923935.1). Classification (NCBI taxonomy): domain Eukaryota; kingdom Metazoa; phylum Chordata; class Mammalia; order Artiodactyla; family Bovidae; genus Bubalus; species Bubalus bubalis. Next base: position 138,102,917 of record NC_059157.1, on the reverse strand, counting down.
GATGTGTTTGTACAGATCTTTTAGTTTTTGTTGAGTCTTGAGAGTTCTTTATATTGTTTAGATGCAAGGGCTCTTTATACATTCTAGATACAAATTGTTTATCAAATATGTGATTTACAACATTTTCCTAATCTGTGATATGTCTTTTCATTCTCTTTAACAGTGCCTTTTGAATAGTTGAAGTTTTTAATTTGATGAAATCAAATTTGCCATTTTGTTCTTTTTTTATGGGTTATGCTTTTTCAATATCATACTAAGAAATCTTTGTGCACACGCTCCCAAAGGTTTTCTTCTGTGTATTACTCTAAAAGTTTTAAGTTTTAAAAATTTAGATCTGTGATCCACTGTGAGTAATTTTACATACAGATTATGGCATGGATCAACTTTCTTTTTCTTTTGTTTGCATATTGATTTTCAGTTGTTGCAGCTGCTGCTGCTAAGTTGCTTCAGTCGTATCCGACTCTGTGCGACCCCATAGAGGGTAGCCCACCAGGCTCCCCGTCCCTGGGATTCTCCGGGCAAGAACACTGGAGTGGGTTGCCATTTCCTTCTCCAATGCATGAAAGTGAAAAGTGAAAGTGAAGTCGCTCAGTCCTGTCCGACCCTCAGCGACACCATGGACTGCAGCCTACCAGGCCCCTCCGTCCGTGGGATTTTCCAGGCAAGAGTACTGGAGCGGGTAGTTGTTGCAGCATCAGTTATTAAAAAGACTGTCCTTTTCCCACCCAATTGTCTTTATTCCTTTGTAAAAAAAAATCAGTTGTCCATATATGTCTCTTTTTGGAAAGCCTGTTTTTTTTCTCGTAATCTTTTTGCCTCTTAGCCGTTACTCCTCTTTTTTGATTTCTAACTGTATAAGACGGCAGTACTCTTGCCTGGAAAATCCCATGGATGGAGGAGCCTGGTAGGCTGCAGTCCATGGTTCGCGAAGAGTCAGACACGACTGCGCGACTTCACTTTCACTTTTTACTTTCATGCATTGGAGAAGGAAATGGCAACCCACTCCAGTGTTCTTGCCTGGAGAATCCCGGGGACGGGGGAGCCTGGTGGGCTGCCGTCTATGGGGTCGCACAGAGTCGGACAGGACTGAAGCAACTTAGCAGCAGCAGCAGCAACTGTATAAGAAGTCTTTTAACCTAGTAGAGTTAGCCCTAGAAATGGCACACACAGTTGTTTTGATTATTTTAGATTCTTTGCATTTCTGCTTGACTTTTAGAATTAGTTTTCAAATCCCCGCTGGGATTTTGTTTGGGATGTGTTTGATCTTTGTATCAGTTTGGGGAGAAATGACATCTTAACACTATTGCATTCTCTGACATGTGAACAAATTATGTCTCTCTGTTTACATATATATTTAATTTCTCTCAGTGTGTTTTGTAGTTTTGACTTTAAGTCTTGCACAGATTTTGTCAGATGTACCTCTAAATATTTCATGTTTTTATCTGCTTTTAAATGCATTTTTTCTAAATTTGAATTTTTTGATAATTCATTGTTATTATTCAGAAATACAATTAATTTTCATGGATTGTATATCAGTGTTGGATTTCACTGCTTTGTAAACTCATTTATTTCTAGTAGCATTTTTTGGTAGATTCCATTGAATTATCTATATAGGTGATCATATTCTATAAGATAATTTACTAAGGCAGTTTTAATTCTTCATTCCCAATCAAATTATTTTTCTGCATCCATTGAAATGGTCTTTTTTTTTTTTTCTTTCAATCTGCTAATACAGTAAATTATATTAATTACTATTTGAATGTTAATCCAAACTTGCATTCTTGGGATACATGGATAAATCTCACTTGATCATTATATATTGTTAGATTCTACTGGCCAAAATTTTGGTAATGTTTATCTTCTCTCTCTTTTTTTTTTTTTTTTCAATCAGTCTGGATAGAAGTTCATTTATTTTTTTCTGATTATTTCAAATAATTTTTTTATTTCATTGATTTCTTCTATTTTATGCTTTATTGATTTCTATTCTTTATTCTTTCATCTGTTTTACTTAATTTAGTTTTAATTTTATTCTTTGTTTTTAAAGGAATCATTACATTTTTACAATTAGAGATTGCTCATATAAGACATATCTTATGATCATATTCAGTTTTTTTTCCCTTTGTTTAGTTTTATGTGTAATAGGTTAAGAAGAAAATCAGAGAACCTTGAGGGAAAGTTACTCATTTCTCCTCTGGAAGCAGAGCAGAAGACTATTATGTGTGGTTAAGATCAGTGTTTCCTTTCCATCCCTTTCCCATGCCAGTGTGAAATCTCCTCTTAACTGAAATGCATTATCTGTTTACAAAGTATATGCACTCTAAATTTCACATTTACTATGCTTAAAGAACATTGGTCTAAATTAATATTTATTATTTTGTTATAAAACATAATGGTTTTAATTGATATAAAATTTACATTCTTGTAATTCTTTAAAAAATTTTTTTTAAATGCTCAAAATTATCCTGGTATCCTAACTGCCTGAAGTACTTCTACCCCTTGAACAGCAGCATATTCATTTAATAGATACATTATGATATTACAAACTGACATAGTGTTTTAATACACATTATTTGTGGTTATTAAATTATCTCAAAGCTTTTTTCTCAACTATAGTTTTCATTAGTCAATCATTTTTATGTTTAATATTAATTATTGGCAAGTATTTACGTTATATTTTACAGTTTTGAATGGGGGAACCTGTTACTTGGAGAAAGTAAAACCTTTTAAAAGTTCTCAGTGACATGTTAAACTTTTCTAAATATGTTTCTGAGGCAAATATAACAAACTTGATGTGAATAAAAAATAGTCTTGGTGTTTTTGTATGTTCAGAAAACATTGACAGAGCAAGAAAAATAGGATGGTCAATTCAGAAGCAAGGGAAATAGGAAGGAACTATTGACTCTGCTTAGTCAGTCAGATTCTCAGAAGTTGAAGCCAAAAGTTGTAGAGCAGTGAACACATGTAGGACGTGAGACCAGTGTGTCCAGCTCCCAGGTAGCGTGCCTCACTACCAAAAATTTCTGCTATGTTTCTCCATTTTCATGAGAATTTTCCAGGTACTTCATGTAGTTCTTGATATATGTGTGTGTGTTTTCTTTTTTTTAAGAGCACCTAACCATAAATTACCTATTTATATTTTCTGTTTTATTATCTTAATGATCAAAACAAAAGACAAAAAAAGAAGTTACCAAATAAACATTTGTCTTAAGGGACAGACTATTTATTTTTGGTAATGTGGCTCTTTTACCTTATTGATTAAAAAATGTAATTATCCAAACTCTATATGTTTCCTGATGATATTTATGGTCCTTCAAAATGCCTTCTTTGAATGTTAATTTAATAATTTGACTATTTAAAACTTAAATGCGTAGCTGAGATTTATACTTAATACTAGAAATGCTATTTTAATAATGCAATTTTAAACAAATGAAACTTTGGAAGTGATAAACATTTTATTGAATTTCTCTTTTTTTTAACTGATGATTAATGTTTATGTCACTGCAGTTTCATGGGGAAACAAAGTGGTAAAACATTCTTGAATACCTTTAAATTCCTTCACTTTTTCCAAGGTTCTCCTTTGTGCAGTTGCCACATTTCTCACTGTCTCTCTCTCTCTGTCTCCAAACTCCTTCCTACTTTCAAGACGAGTATTTTTTTTTTTAAGTTTTGTAAACATTATGAGATAGTTATAAGAAATTTAATTATATCCCATCCAGTCTGATGGAGGAGGCAATGACACCCCACGCCAGTACTCTTGCCTGGAAAGTCCATAGATGGAGGAGCCTGGTAGGCTGCAGTCCATGGGGTGGTGAAGAGTCAGACACAACTGAGCAACTTCACTTTCACTTTTCACTTTCATGCATTGGAGAAGGAAATGGCAACCCACTCCAGTGTTCTTGCCTGGAGAATCCCAGGGATCGGGGAGCCTGGTGGGCTGCCGTCTGTGGGGTCGCACAGAGTTGGACATGACTGAAGTAACTTAGCAGCAGCAGCAGCATCCAGTCTGAAGTTGTAAACCATATCATTTCCAAATCCTCATCCCCTACCCTCTTTTCCTTTTTTTGATTTTTTTTTTAAACTTTTTGTTTTGTATTGGGGTATAGCTGATTAACAATGTTGTGATAGTTTCAGGTGAACAGCAAAGGGACTCAGCCATACATTGAATTTCTTTTATACATAATGACTCTTGGTAGTATTTCTGAAAAGTAGGAAATTTTAATGCTAAGTTTCTCTGTAGCTTCTGCACCAAATGCTGTTTCCTTAATGCATAGCAAATCTGAGCTTACTTGCTTTTTCTGTATTACCAGTTTTTGTAGAGGAACAAACCAAATTACTCCAACTTTTGGTTCAAATGGGACTTGCTTGGTCCCATTTTTTCTATTTGATAGAAAAAAAAAATATGTTGGCTTACAGTCTATTTGTCGTTAATTTAGTATTTATTACAGAAAAATACTTTGAGACTCTAAAAATTCATTTGAGTACTATGTTTAAAAATGTTTTTATTATCTTTCTTCTTTTGCTTTTATTATTTGTATTAAAATAACTATCTTAATCATATTCTTAAAACTGTAATGTGTGATGTATAGGATACAGATTAATAAAAAGATGATATATGATTTATCATTTTTGCCCATACTCCTTTTAAAAAGTTTAGAAGGCCCCTCTTTGCCTTGGTGTGTTAATCTCATTTCTGCATATTATTCATGAACTTCAGTTAAAACAAAATGTTACGTACTCTAAGCTGCAAAACTATCCGATCTGTGCAAATCGAAGTACTGTAGTCACGCAAAATAATTTCTTTATGATGCAGCTCTACTGTCAATTTACATATTTTGGCAGCAGTTGGACAAAAAAAATCAAAGTCCTATTGATAAAAACGTTGTGTTATGAAGTATTCATAATGTTCTATGGTTAAATAGTGTATTTAGTTTAGTTCAGTTCACTTCAGTCACTCAGTCATGTCCGACTCTTTGCAACCCCATGGACTACAGCACGCCAGGCTTCCCTGTCCATCACCAACTCCTGGAGCTTACTCAAAATCATGTCCATCGAGTCAGTGATGCCACTCAACCATCTCATCCTCTGTTTTCCCCTTCTCCTCACTCCTTCAATCTTTCCCAGCATTAGAGTCTTTTCAAATGAGTCAGTTCTTTGCATCAGGTGGCCAAAGTATTGGAGTTTCAGATTGAGGATCATTCCTTTCCAATGAATATTCAGGACTGATTTCCTTTAGGATGGACTGGTTGGATCTCCTTGCAGTCCAAGGGATTCTCAAGAGTCTTCTCCAACCCCACAGTTCAAAAGCATCAATTCTTCAGTGCTCAGCATTCTTTATAGTCCAACTCTAACAACCATAGATGACTACTGGAAAAACCATAGCTTTGACTAGATGTACATTTGTTGGCAAAGTAATGTCTCTGCTTTTGAATATGCTCTCTAGGTTGGTCATAACTTTCCTTTTAAGGAGTAAGTGTCTTTTAATTTCATGGCTGCAATCACCATCTGCAGTGATTTTGGAGCCCCCCAAAATACAGTCTGTCACTGTTTCCATTGTTTTCCCGTTTATTTACAATGAAGTGATGGGACCAGATGCCATGGTCTTAGTTTTCTGAATGTTGAGCTTTAAGCCAACTTTTTCACTCTTCTCTTTCACTTTCATCAAGAGGCTCTTTAGTTCTTCTCTGCTTTCTGCCATAAGTGTGGTGTCATCTGCATATCTGAGGTTATTGATATTTCTCCTGATATTTCTCTTGGCAATCTTGATTCCAGCTTGTGCTTCCTCCAACCTGGTATTTCTGATGTTGTACTCTACATACAAGGTAAATACGCAGGGTGACAATATACATCCTTGAAATATTCCTTTCCCGATTTGGACCCAATCTGTTGTTCCATGTCCAGTTCTAACTGTTGCTTCTTGACCTGCATAGAGATTTCTCAGGAGGCAGGTCAGGTGGTCTGGTATTTCCATCTCTTGAAGAATTTTCCAGTTGTGATCCACACAGTCAAAGGCTTTGGTGTATTCAATAAAGTAGAAGTAGATGTTTTTCTGGAAATTTCTTGCTTTTTCAATGATCCAGCAGATGTTGGCAATTTGATCTCTGGTTCCTCTGCCTTTTCTAAAACCAGCTTGAACATCTGGGAGTTCGCGGTTCACATATTGCTGAAGCCTGGCTTGGAGAATTTTGAGCATTACTTTTACTAGCGTGTGAGAGGAGTACAATTGCGCGGTAGTTCGAGCATTCTTTGGCATTGCCTTTCTTTGGGATTGGAATGAAAGCTGACCTTTTCCAGTCCTGTGGCCACTGCTGAGGTTTCCAAATTTGCTGGCATATTGAGTGCAGCACTTTCACAGCATCATCTTTCAGGATTTGGAATAGCTCCACTGGAATTCCATCACCTCCACTAGCTTTGTTCATAGTGATGCTTTCTAAGGCCCACTTAACTTCACATTCCAGGATGTCTGGCTCTAGGTCAGTGATCACACCATTGTGATTATCTGGGTCGTGAAGATCTTTTTTGTACAGTTCTTCTGTGTATTCTTGCCACCTCTTCTTAATATCTTCTGCTTCTGTTAGGTCCATACCATTTCTGTCCTTTATCGAGCCCATCTTTGCATGAAATGTTCCCTTGGTATCTCTGATTTTCTTGAAGAGATCTCTAGTCTTTCCCATTCTATTGTTTTCCTCTATTTCTTTGCGTTGATCACTGAGGAAGGCTTTCTTATCTCTCTCTCCTTGCTATTCTTTGGAACTGTGTATTCAAATGGGTATATCTTTCCTTTTCTCCTTTGCCTTTCATGTCTTTTGTTTTCTTAGCTATTTGTCAGTTCTCCTAGGATATTTTGCCTTTTCGCATTTCTTTTTCTTGTACATCACTGCATTTTCACATTTCTTTTTCTTGTACATCACTGCCTCCTGTACAGTGTCATGAACTTCTGTCCATAGTTCTTCAGGCACTCTATGAAATCTAATCCCTTGAATCTATTTCTCACTTCCACTGTATAATCATAAGGGATTTGATTTAGGTCATTCCTGAATGGCCTAGTAGTTTTCCCTACTTCAGTTTACGTCTAAATTTGGCAGTAAGGAGGTCATTATCTGAGCTACAGTCACCTCCTGGTCTTGTTTTTGCTGACTGTATAGAGCTTCTCCATCTTTGGCTGCAAAGAATATAATCAATCTGATTTCAATATTCACCATCTGGTGATGTCCATCTGTAGAGTCATCTCTTGTGTTGTTGTAAGAGGGTGTTTGCTATGACCAGTGCGTTCTCTTGGCAAAACTCTGTTAGCCTTTGACCTGCTTTGTTTTGTACTCCAAGGCCAAACTTGACTGTTACTCCACTGTTACTCCACATATCTCTTGACTTCCTACTTTTCCTTTCCAGTCCCCTGTAATGAAAAGGACATCTTTTTTTGTGTGTTAGTTCTAGAAGGTCTTATAGGTCTTCATGGAACCATTCAGTTTCAGCTTCTTCAGCTTTACTGGTTGGGTTATGTACTTGGATTACTGTGATATTGAATGGTTTGCCTTGGAAATGAACAGAGATCATTCAGTCATTTTTGAGATTGCATCCAAGTACTGCATTTCGGACTCTTTTGTTGACTATGAGTACTACTTCATTTCTTCTAAGTGATTCTTGCCCACAGTAGACATAATGGTCATCTGAATTAAATTCACCCATTCCAGTCCATTTTAGTTCATTGATTCCTAAAATGTCGATGTTCACTCTTGCCATCTCCTGTTTGACCACTTCCAATTTGTTTTGATTCATGGACCTAACATTCCAGATTCCTATGCAATATTGCTCTTTACAGCATCTGACTTTTACTTCCATCACCAGTCACATTCACAACTGTGTGTTGTTTTTGCTTTGGTTCCTTCTCTTCATTCTTTCTGGAGTTATTTCTTCACTGATCTCCAGTAGCATTTTGGGCACCTATCTACCGGGGGAGTTCTTCTTTCAGTGTCCTTTCTTTTGCCTTTTCATGCTGTTGATGGGGTTCTCAAGGCAAGAATACTGAAGTGGTTTGCCATTCCTTTCTCCAGTGGACCATGTTTTGTCAGAACTCTATACCATGACCCATCTGTCTTGGGTAGCTCTACATGGCATGGCTTGTAGTTTCATTGAGTTAGACATGGCTGTGGTCTGTGTGATCAGATTGGTTAGTTTTCTGTGATTGTGGTTTTCAGTCTTTGATGGAGAAGGATAAGAGGCTCATGGAAACTTCCTGATGGGAGAGATTGACTGAGGGGGAAACTGGGTCTTGTTCTCATGGGTGGGGCCATGCTCAGTATATCTTTAATCCAATTTTCTGTTGATGGGCAGGGCTATGGTTTCCTTCTTGTTATTTGACCTGAAGCCAAACTATGGTGGAGGTAATGAAGATAATGGCGACCTCCTTCAAACTGTTCCATGCACTGCAGTGCCCCCAAACCTGGAGCAGGCCACTGCCAACCCACGTCTCTGCTGAAGACTCCTAGACACTCACGGGCAAGTCTGAGTCAGTCTCTTGTGGGGTCACAAGTTTTATTTATGGGAATAAAATATTTTATTCCACAGTTAGATCCAAGATATAAAGTCAGATGTTCTGAGGGGGCAGCAGCATTTTAATATTAATTTTTATTTAAAATAATATGGGGATAATACACAGGGGATGACATACCTAGAAAATTTATGGAAGTTACAACACTTAATGTTGTTCCTAGCAAGAAGTTGTCCCTAGTTTGGTATTCCAACTTGATATTATCCTTGATGCAATTCAATACTAATAATGAAATCAGGATAAAGTTAATCACTTGGTGACTCAAGTGGCACTTAGTTTTTTCAAGCTAGAGGATACTGGTCTCCAAGAGTCCACTCTAATTACTTATTTAAACCCTGTCTCCTGTTCTGAGAATATTTCCAAACCTAAATTTGTTCTTGACTTGCTGTACCCTCTATTATAATATATCTTTTATTTTTAAAATGAGTTTTGTTTCCTTGTTTACTGAAGGAAATGACAACTTATACTGATTTTGTGTTTACCATAAGCTATTAGTAAGTAGCATGCTGAAAGGGGATTCTGAAAGAATATGGATATAAGTTATAATTACTATATTGTTGGCATTGGGGCTGATCTTATGGAGATAAAGGAGGAAAAATGCACTGAAAATAGGTGCTACCTACCTGAGAACAACTCTCCATTCACTGCTGCTGCTGCTGCTAAGTCACTTCAGTCGTGTTCGACTCTGTGTGACCCCGCTGGCGGCAGCCCACCAGGCTCCCCCGTCCCTGGGATTCTCCAGACAAGAACACTGGAGTGGGTTGCCATTTCCTTCTCCAATGCATGAAAGTGAAAAGTGAAAGTGAAGTTGCTCAGTCGTATCCAACTCGTAGAGACCCCGTGGACTGCAGCCTACCAGGCTTCTCTCTCCATGGGATTTTCCAGGCAAGAGTACTGGAGTGGGGTGCCATTGCCTTCTCTGCTCCATTCAATAGTAGTGGTATAAATCTATTTCTCATCTATGTACTGGATATCTCTATAAAGAAGTGTTTTCTAGTATAGATAACAAAGTAGTGATTATCAGTATAAGGGACAGGAAGGGGGGACAATACAAAGTTAGGGGAAGAAGGTTTATTATAGAATTATATGCAATAATGTGTGAAACTTCTTTAAGTTGCCAAGTACTATAGAGTTTAAAGAACCTTTTATTGTTCTTTTTTTAACTATAGGCCATGGGATTCTCCAGGCCAGAATACTGGAGTGGGTAACTTTTCCCTTCTCCAGGAGATCTTCCCAGCCCAGGAGATTGAACCCAGGTCTCCTGCATTGCAGGTGGATTCTTTAACAGCTAAGCCAGAAGGGAAGCCCCCAAATACTGGAGTGGGCAGCCTATAATAGTGGGTAGCCTATCGCTTCTCCAGTGGATCTTCCTGACCCAGGAATCGAACCAGAGTTTCCTGCATTGCTGGTGGATTCTTTACCAATTGAGCTATCAGGGAAGCCCATAAAGAAGAAGTTTTTACTATTTTCACAGACTTTTTCTCTAAACCTGTCAAACCATCTCATGAAGGCATGAAGTTGTCAAAAAGAAAATCAGCCCAAGCCATCTCTAATCAAAATATTTCCAAGTATATAAATTAGTCATAACAGCAACTCTGTATACAAAAGGTAGCATTAAAAAAAAAAAAACTTAAAATATAGTGTGGTCATTATTGTTATCTTAAAGTCTGATTATGTATCTTCAGCTGGTGAGTTGTCTCAAATAGAGATCCATTTTGTAACCTAATATTATGGAGTGATGGGGAAAATCCCTTTGTAAAAATTCTCCTCTACTATCTCTATAAACTCTACTTCACTGAGTTTCATCCAAGTGCAAAAATGAAAAATTATAACCTGCCAAGCATCAGTGGCAGAGTGAAATGAAAAAATTGTGAGTTAATAACAATGATGCCTCAAAAAAATTTCCTGGCCAATTTAATACTGCTTCATCCAAGGTCACTTCTCAGAGCTGATTATTTTTAGTAATTTGCAGATAAGACTATGCTACCTTGATCATGGTTAGTGAAGATCAAGAAAATGCTAGAGAAGGTTTAATTCTCAAGGTTATCTATCTTTCACAAAAAGATGCAAGTCATAATGCCACTACTTTATTTTCTGAAAACCTGGCAGAAAATAATTTCCAAAGAAAAAAGATGAAAGCCTCTGTTGTCTTCTATTGGAGATACAGTAGCATAGTGGTGTTAGTTGCTCAGTCGTGTCTGACTTTTTGTGACCCCATGGACCCCACCAAGCTCCTCTGTCCATGGGATTCTCCAGGCAAGAATACTGGAGTGGGTTGCTGTTCCATTTGCCAAGCGATCTTCCCAACTTGGGGATCTAACTCAGGTCTCCTGCATTGCAGGCAGATTCTTTGGAGATATAATATAATGTATATATTGGAGATATAACATAATTTAAAACACTAGAGGTAAGTATAACAGAGGGGCTCTGTTTATTAGGTCCTTAAATAACATTCGGGACTTCCCTGGTGGCTCAGATGGTAAAAGCATCTGCCTACAATGTGGGAGACCTGGGTTTGATCCCTGGGTTGGGAAGATGCCCTGGAGAAGGAAATGGCAGCCCACTCCAGTATTGTTGCCTGGAAAATCCCATGGACAGAGGAGCCTGGCAGGCTGCAGTCCATGGGGTCACAAAGGGTCGGACACGACTGAGCAACTTCACTTCACTTCACTAAATAACATTCACTTGGGAAAGAAATCCTTAGGGTATTTTCCTAGAATTTTAGTCTGATGCTTAAAAAATATTGTTGATGGAATTTTGTACAGACACTAATTACTATAACCACCTATAGCACATTTTTAAACTTCTAGAAAACTTCCAAATTTACTTTTTCTTGCTCAGTTTGAAATTATATTGTAAATAGTTCTTTAAAAAAAATCTTATTTTTATACATAAATAATTCAAATATGAAAGTGAAGTGAATGTATTAGTTGCTCAGTCATGTCTGATTCTTTATGACCCCCATGGACTGTAGCCCACCAGGCTCCTCTGTCTATGGAATTCTCCAGGCAAAATAATGGAGTGGGTAGCCATTCCCTTCTCCAGAGGAATCTTTCTGACCCAGGGATCGAATCTGTGTCTCCTGCAGTGGAGGCAGATTCTTTACTGTCTGAGCCATTTGTTATGGATTGTTTTCATGTCTAAGAGATCATAAGAGACACTGATCTGTAGTTTTATTTTCTTGTAATGTCCTTGCTTGGTTTTGGATCAAGATGATGTTTACCATATTATGTGAGTTGAGAAATGTTCTCTCATCTTCCTATTTTCTGAAAGAATTTATATAGAATTGATTTTTTTTTTTTTACTTAAATATTTGGTGGAAGTTTCAGTGATCTTATCTTGGCTTGAAATTTTGTTTTGGAAAGGTTTTAAAATTGAGTCTAATTTCTATCTTTGATAAGGGTTATTTGGGTTATTTACTTCATGTTGAATCACATCTTTCAAAGAATTTTTTTTATTTTGTTGTTATTAAATTTATTGGCATTAATTATTCCTAATAGTCTTTACTCAGACTTTTACTTTGTGTATAGTCTGAGTGGTATCCACTATTTCATTCCTGATATTGGTGATATCTATCTGGAAGTTTATCAGTTTTACTCTGATATTATCCATTGCTCTCAAATCTTCTATTATGATCTTAATGTAGCTGTTTAAGCTTTCTTCTGAGTAGTGTTTGCATGCCATTTCTTTCCCTACTATTTTACTTTTAGTCTATATGGCTTCATATTTAAAGTAATTTTGTTTGTTCAATGGTGTTTAGTTTTTATATGATCTCTACCTTTTAGATTGTTCAAGTCATTTATAGTCTATGTTTTTGTTTCTATGTTTATATCAACTGTCTTGATATTTCTTTTCTTTTTCTCTTTTTCTAATTTTTTACTTTCCTCCCTTTTTTTCTTTTAGATAAAGTGAATATATTTTATGATTCCATTTTACTTTTAGTATTATTCCCATCTGGGCCTTTTTGTTTTATTTGTTTAGTGGTTATGCCAAAGCCTACAACATGATTTTTAACATATCAGTTCACCATCAAATACTGTTATGCCACTTCATGTAAAAATGTAAGAATCTTCTAACAGCACACTTGCATTTCCCCCTCCCTTCCTAGTTTTCTTACTTTTATAATTTTACCTTTCCATTTGTTATAAATTTTACAATGATGCACTTATTTTTGCCTTAAAACGATTATTATTTATAAGTGGTGAAAATGAGAAATATTATACTCTATATTTACCATGTATTTACCATTTTCATAACAATTTATCTCTTGTGCAAATTCCCATTTACATCATTTTACCTCTACTTTTGGAGAAGGAAATGGCAACCCACTCCAGTATTCTTGCTTGGAGAATCTCATGGACAGAGTAGCCTGGTAGGCTGCATACAGTCCATGGGCTCTCAAGAGTCAGACACGACTTAGCGAGTAAACCACCACCACCACCACCACCACCACCTCTACTTTAAAAACTTTCGTATTCTTTCATGTTTCTTATGTGCTGGCAAACAACTCTCTCTTTTTCTTGTTGTTTTATTTCAGTGTTTTAAAGTGACTGCCATTGTCTTCTGTCTTTCAGATTCTTATGAGAAGTTGGCTGTAATTCTCATCTTTCTCTTTTGTAGAGAATATGCCTTTCTTTCCTCTGTTGTTTTCACTAAGGCATGACCCACTGGAGTCTCTTCTAAATGTCCCAGGTGTTCTTTGATTGTCTCTCCATTCTAAATGGTACAAGTCCTTCTCCCACTGTGAGCTCTGAGTAGTGCTATTCTACTGTTTTCCAGTAATTCTTTCCTTGGCCTCAAGTGGTATCCACTCACGTAGGGCATATCAGTAGGCACCTAACGCCCAGAATAGACCTCCATGCAGGTATTTAGAGCTTTCTCTATCAGGGCAGTAGTGGTGTCCTTGGTATTCTCTTCCGTAATTCCTTTCCAACTTCCAGTCTCTATTTCCCCAACCTAGTGAGACAGCTCTTTGGCTTCTTCCAAACTACCTCTTAGAAACTGCCTCCAAGAACAAACTGGGATAGCCATAAGGCTTATCTCTCGTTTCCCTTTTCTCAGAAGTCATAGTCCAGTGGTACTTGTCGTTCAGTGTCTGAAAACAGTATTTTCATATGTTTATTCTAGTTTTCTTGTTGTTTAAGGTAATAATGTAAGTCTCACTCTGTTATTTCATTGAAGTGAAAGCCTACAATTTCTTTGTACAAAGATGTGTGGTGCCAGAATATAAACTTGAATTCCAGTGATAGGCTGATATCTTATATACCTCCATCTGTTTCTAGATTATTCATTCTGTTACAAGCATCTATGTGCTTCTTTATCTCCTTATTTACTTATGGGTGGTCAATTCTACACAATTAATTATTTTATTTATTTTTAATAAGCATGTTTCTAATTTCATATAAATTTTAATATTCCTTAGGATATTTTTTAATATTGGGAAGGTCAGCTGTAGGGGTGGGATGAAAGAGGTGTTTCATATTGTCATATTGTTTTCTATGGGCTCTTGGTTTTTATTGAATAAAATTTACTTTAGAGATCCTCTTGTCATCTTGTGTCCGCTAAGTTTACTCTCTGCTGTGTTGACCCAGATGTGAAACTTAGCTTTATTTACAAAATCCACTCACAAAAGGCATATGAGATTTCCTTTCATTAAATATGTGAGTTTGTAGGGACAGCATCACAATGTAGAATACAAACAGTTTCACATAAAACAGGAGATGTCCCTGTCTTTAAAAGTCCTTTTATTACTCCAGTATCAGATTTTTATTTTACCACTTTCTTTAGCCTTATGCCTACCTAGTTGTCTTGCTGATGTCTATCTTTTCTCTTCTCCTCTCTACCCACTCACCTTTGAAATTTTGATTATTACTAGTGCAAAGTTTAGCTATCATTTTGTCTGTACTGGAACCTATTGTACTAGAACCTCTGGTCCTGTTTTCATCCTGAGACATCAATAATTCATTTTCTGCTGCTGATTATTAAGATAATGAATTTGTCACACCACTACATTTATAAAATAATGATCTATATTTTTGAGTATTATATTTGTATTATAATTTTCAAAATTGAAGATATATATTATTTCTAGATTTGATGGCTGTGGAGGTACTCCAGATGCTACTGTCTTAATCATAGTCTTGAGCAAGATAATGATAACTACCAGTATTTAAGTTTCATAAGAGAAAGATAGTCATGTGAAGAGCCATATGCAAAATATCTACAGTATATTATCAACTGTAATATAAAGTTTCCAGCTCAATATGGAATCTAATATGGAATGCATATATTCATTTATGCCCATGGATTTAATTGAGCTTATCTATGTTCTTACTTGTTTGGCTATTGGTATATTGATTTCTTATTAGTTACCAAATAATATTTTATAGGAAAATTAAAATGAGTTGTACACATGAATAGATCAAATTATCTATATAGCATTGATGCTACTTCAAATTTGTGGCTCTTTTCTTCATAAAATAATATGTTTTCTTTCATGTTACTGCTTATTGTTTCTTCAAAATTGCTTAAATGCCTTTTTTTGATCATGTGTATGTTTTGTTATCAACTGCTCTAAAGAATAGAGTCAATTTGGAAAATAATGGTACTGCTTTTTACTTAGTAATATTACTTTTTTATTAATTTGTACTCACAGAAGATTTATAAGTCATCATTTGTAAGTTACTACACTATGTAAAATGAAGCTAGTGTACCTAGTGCTTGGAAACTAGTGCCTCCAAGGGTATTAATATTTAGTTGCGGCCATAGAATATTCATCTCTGATGTTACTTATAAAGTATATTTACAAATTAGTTCAAATTTATAAGTAGATTTCAGAAATAATGACTCTAAGGGAGCAATGAGAATGAAGCATTATTAATCAGGAGGCCATCATGAGGTGAGTTTGGAATAAGTGCTAAAGGAAAAGAACTTTTCAGAAAAGTTCTATCTGGTAGGGAAGAAAGAAGTATTCTAAGGCATAGAAGATGATATGAACACAGTAAAATCAAAGGGCAGTCCTTTTCTGTTGGGTTCATGCCATTCTTCTTTTATAACATGTAACTTAAAAATGTAGGCTTGGAGTCAAACATTGCTTTAAGTTCTGTTCAATCATATACTGGTTGTGTGATCTAAAGCAATCTTAGTTTTTCTTACTTTAAAAATGTGAACAAAATTAATCTACCTTGAGGATAAAGTAAACTGTTGTATCTTAAATCTTTTACACAGAGTTAGACAAGTAGTAACTACAAAGTTACAATTCTTTGAAAGTGTTTGCATTATAATCAGTAAGTAGCATATTTTATAATGCTTATTTGTCACTCTGGTAGGCTATAATCCTTTGAAGGGGCAGTTTTTATATCAGATACTTTAGTGATAAATATTACAGGTTTGCAGTCAATATTTATAAGACAAATCAGTAGCCGAAGTAGAGAAGCCATTTGGAGAAGAAATTTGTGAGAATCCAAGAAATGATGGAGGAAAACCATAAAGGCTGTGAAGCAAAGTTTAAATTGAATAGAATAGTATTTAGTGATGAAATTTTGTTTGTGGAACCAAATTGGTAAGTGGTTTAATGTTGTCTGCGGAGAAGGCAATGGCACCCCACTCCAGTACTCTTGCCTGGAAAATCCCATGGACGGAGGAGCCTGGTAGGCTGAAGTCCGTGGGGTCTCTAAGAGTCGGACACGGCTCAGCGGCTTCACTTTCACTTTTCACTTAAATGCATTGGAGAAGGAAATGGCAACCCACTCCAGTGTTCTTGCCTGGAGAATCCCAGGGATGGGGGAGCCTGGTGGGCTGCCGTTTATGGGGTTGCACAGAGTCGGACACGACTGAAGCAACTTAGCAGCAGCAGCAGCAGCAAAGAGAAAAGAGATGAGAAGAAAGAAATTTGGAGTAGAAGAGAGCAAAAGAAGTACCTTAAAATGTGAATAGAGATAAAAATAACAGGTTGAACCATGTACCTCTTTTGCTACCAGAATGCCATAGAACATTTATTACTGATTTTCATACTCATCTACATTGGCAAACAAAACTACATTTTAGTGGTCATACTTTCTTTACTGTCTCCATTTGTTTTCTCTTACTAGAACTATAAATGTTACAGTGCTGGAGCAAGTGCCTCTAAAATATTGACATTGCTTCTTGTTAGTACTCTGATAGCAATCTTATTTTTGCTTATTTAATGGTATTTAGTAGTTATATTTTAAATATAGTCTATAGTCAGATATCATCTGATATCTGATTGTCAGTTATGCATCTACCCCTTTTAACCCACTGCTGTATTTATGAAAGGAAATATTACCTTCCTGGAGATGCTATTTTTTTCCCCTCTGGAAAGAAAGGAAATTAATAGTTGGACATCAGTGCCCAGTCGGAGAAGGCAATGGCACCCTACTCCAGTATTCTTGCCTGGAAAATCTCATGGACAGAGGAGCCTGGTAGGCTGCAGTCCATGGGGTCGCTAAGAGTCGGACACGACTGAGAGACTTCACTTTCACTTTTCACTTTCATGCATGGGAGAAGGAAATGGCAACCTGCTCCAGTGTTCTTGCCTGGAGAATCCCAGGACAGTGGAGCCTGATGGGCTGCCATCTATGGGGTCGCACAGAGTCGGACACGACTGAAGTGATGCAGCAGCAGCAGCGGCAGCATCAGTGCCCAGTAGCTCACCTTCTGTTTGTAGACACTTTAGTCCTACCTGATAATTCTACTTTATTAACCAAGAGTTGTTTTTCCTTTGGATTAATTTGAAAGGCTTCCTATGAAAGTGTTCACTGAATAAAAATGATAAAAATTGACTGGTATACTGTTTTCTAATAAAAGTGGCTTATTTTTTATATTACTTTGCTTAAAATCAGAGGTATATATAATTTGGAACAACCTCTATGATATACAGTTCTGTTTTTGCTAAATTTCTATAAATTTTTCACTCTATAAAAGTTAAGGGAAAATTATAAAAGGTATATTTTAGTGATTAATGGGAACCAAAGTCAAACTTGTCATTTCTGTAATGTTGTTATACATCCAAAGAATAGCAATTTCATTATTAAATTTGAGAAAAAAATCAAGAAATGAATTAATTTGAAAGCCTAATATTTAACAATATGATTACAACTTTCAAATTGTTTCTCAGGTTATTAAAAAATAAATGCAATTTGAAACTACAATGAGGTACCACCTCACACCAGTCAGAATGACCATCGCTAGAAACTCTACAAATAACAAATGCTGGAAAGGGTATGGAGAAAAGGGATCTCTTTACACTGTTAGTGGGAATGTAAATTCATACAGCACTATGCAGGTTCCTTACAAAATTTAAAATAGAGCTGCCATATCATCCAGCAGTCCCACCCCTGGGCATGCTGTTGCTGCTAAGTCGCTTCAGTCGTGTCCAACTCTGTGCGACCTCATGGATGGCAGCCCACCAGGCTACCCCATCCCTGGGATTCTCCAGGCAAGAACACTGGAGTGGGTTGCCATTTCCTTCACCAATGCATGAAAGTGAAAAGTGAAAGTGAAGTCGCTCAGTTGTGTCCTACTTCTTAGCGACCCCATGGACTGCAGCCTACCAGGCTCCTCTGCTCATGGGATTTTCCAGGCAAGAGTACTGGAGTGGGTTGCCATTGCTTTCTCCGACCCCTGGGCATACATCCAGGCAAAACTATACTTCAAAAAGATACATGTACCCCAATGTTAAATGCAGCACTATTTACAGTAGTGAAGACATGGAAGCAACCTAAATGTTCATCAACAGATGAATGGATAAAGAAGGTGTGATATATGTATATACAATGGAATACTACTCAGTCATAAAAAGAATAAATTAATGCCATTAACCGCAATATGGAAGATCTAGAGATTATCATACTAAGTGAAGTAAGTAATATAGAGAAAAACAAATATCGTATGATATCACATTTATGTGAAATCTAAAATAAGATGCAGATGAACTTATTTATAAAACAGACTCACAGACATAGAAAACAGAGTTATGGTTACCAAATGGAAAAGAGGTAGGGAGGAGAGCTAAATAAGGAGTTTGGGATTACCAGACACAAACTAACATAAATAAACAACAACATCCTGCTGTATGGCACAGGGAACTGTGTTCAATGTGCTATAATAACCATAATGGTAAGAATATGAAAAAGAAAGCTGAATATAAAACAGAATCACTTTGCCATATACCAGAAACTAACACAACATTGCAAATCAACTTACTTCAATTAAAAAAATAAATGAATTTTGAAAATTCCTTTGTATAGTTACCTTTAAAATTAATTTTTAAATGGATGTCATTTTCCTATAGTTAAATACGTATGCTTTCACTGTATATTGGATGTGGTTTTTTTTTTTTTTCAATCTGAAGTTTAATTGATTTTCTACATTATTATTAGAGAAAATTAACAGTTTCATATTCTGATTAAGACTTGGATTTATAGAATTTTTTTGTGGAGAGTATTACTATTTGCATATCATCTCCTAATTATTGAATGTAACATGAGGGAACTGCTTTTCTGTGGCAGTGAAATATTGCCAAAATAAAGCATTATGAAGTTTCATCTTTAATTGTAGATTCTTCTAGAACAATTATCCTAGCAGTTCCTTTTCATAATCTGAGAATAGTATTTGCTTATTATATTTAATTGAAAATAGTGTTGATACATATATTAAGGTGTTTTCCTAGTATAATATAACATAGCAAGTGTTTCTGCTTTTACTCTGGATATTATATTCTTTTTTCCTTAATCAGCTTAAAAAATTATATCTGAAGAAAATCCAGATGAGATATTTAGATAATGAATAGCTGATGCTTATTTTGGATTAGTTTTGAGAAATTTAAAATTTTGAGCTGAAATTTTAATTTTTTTTTTTTATTGAAAACATTTGTTTTAGTTATAAGACCTAATTGGTACAAAGTGACATGGCACCAAACTAAATATATACCTTGTGATTACTCTTTAACTGATGGTACATTGGATTATTATTCGATTAACTTGCTCATGTCCTTCAATATGTTTCTTTCAATATTTCCTAGTATGTTTCTGTCACGTAACTGATTTTCTCCTGAAACCAGAATGTCACTAAAAAATTACTCAAATGCCTTAGAGCCTATGTAGGTAAAAATAGATAAATGAAGTATAAAGATGATCTCTAGTAACTAACAAAAGGCCTTTATTCTGGTGAGAAAGCTGTTGTTCAGTCGTTCAGTCGTGTCTGACTCTTTGCGACCCCATGGACTACAGCATGCCGGGCTTCCCTGACCTTCACCATCTTTCCAGAGCTTAATCAATTAAGTAGCGAATGTGATTCTAAAAAGCTGGAGAGTATGTGCTCTGTTAACCAAATCCAACCAATTTTTACTATGTGAGTATGATGGCCCAGGCTTGCAGATCTTCCAATTCTATAGAGAAGCTAAAAATGTGTGTGTGTGTGTGTGTGTATAATTTCCTGATTTTTGAAGTTAGCAAATAACTTTTAAAAACCACTGTATGGACCAACTCTTTCTGGCATATCAACTACTGATAAATTGCTTTAGGATCTCTGATTTAAAGTTTTATGTTTAAAAATAAGACTTTGCTAGTAATATTTTAGGTATAGTTTATTTTGTACAAAATGATTTTAAAAGCATTTTTGATTCCCAACTTTTAAAACCCATCAACGTATAAACCAGACCTGAGGTTGACAGTTTGCATAACAAAAGCTGTTTAGAGACCATCTCTCTCTCTCCCTTTAACATCTCTGAGTCAATCTCCTTTCCTGTGTTTCCACGTGGTATGTTGTACTGTCCTTATTCCCCCAAACCAGTTAATTAACAAGTCTAGTTAAAGTCTTCCCTAATAGCTTTTGTTTCTATTCACCTGACATTCATCTATACTAGTTGACATCCATCTCCACATCCATCTCAACTATTTAGTTGAGTCCACCATTATCTTTTATCTCATTAATGACACTGTTTTCTAACTGATCTCTGTTCTTTTAGTCTTTCAAATCCATTTCTCACTTGAGACAAAGGAATGACCTAACTATAAGGTAAATCATAGCCCTGCTTTAGATCTTTCAAGGATTCTCCATTAACCTGAGAATAAAATCTAATCATCTTAACATGACCCATAAGGCCCTTTGGGCTTCAAAAGTGGTGCTAGTGTTAAAGAATCTGCTTGCTAATGCAGGAGGCATAAGACATGCTGGTTCAATCCCTGGGTTGGGAAGATCTCCTGGAGAAGGCAATAGCAACCCACTCCAGTATTCTTGCCTGGAAAAATCCCATGGACAGAGGAGCCTGGTGGGCTACAGTCCATGGGGTGGCAAAGAGTCAGCCATGACTGAGAGACTAACACTTTTCACTTTCACTAAGGCCCTTTATCGGGCTTCCCTGGTGGCTCAGATGGTAAAGCGTCTTCCTGAAATGTGGGAGACCCAGGTGCGATTCCTGGGTCGGGAAGATGCCCTGGAGAAGGAAATGGCAATCCACTCCAACACTCTTGCCTGGAAAATCCCATGGACAGAGGAGCCTGATAGGCTACAGTCCATGGGGTCGCAAAGAGTCAGACACCACTGAGTGACTTCACTTTCACTTTCAAAGCCCTTTATTATCTGGTCTTCGGTTACAGGTCTAACTTTATCTTTTGCCATTCCTCTTTATATTTCATGCTATAGTCAGCTTGAACTCCTTCGATATTTTTATTTTTTCTTGTTTATGGACCTTTGTAAACGTGGTCCTCCCTCCCAGGCCTCTTCCCTTTCTCTATTCTGCAGCAGTTTGCTGTGTGAAGGAGAGGATGAGTAAACCATAGGAAAGTTTAGATCTATTCTGACTGCACTGAGTACATGGTTGTCCCAGTTGCCTTTTCAAAGACTAGAAGCCTGGTCAACTTTTTAAGAAACAGAATTAGCAGCCCTGACATGATAAGTCTCTCTGTGTTCTTTTCTTTTTTCCCCTCAAGATAAAGGCTCAGTGATTTGAACTATCCAGAGTATGAAAAGCTCTGACATTACAAATGTATGTCATAATTTACATGAATCAGCAAGTTCTCTCTCTCTCTGTCTCTGTTTGTGTCTATCTGTCTGTATCTGTGTCTCTTTCTTACACATAGTCACACACGCCACCCATGAGATAGGCATATCAAACCAAATATATTAAATGAGCGTTTTATTAGAAGCAGAAATCCTGACTCAAACCAACACTTGGAGAATATGCTTAGTATACAGATTTTCTCAAACACGGGAAAAACATTTTCAAAGCAAGTAATTTTTTTGTAAGACTTTGAAATATAAGATCATTCTAAAGTTTCACCATTTAGATTGAGGGTAGCCCTTGGCAAAGTTGTTGAAATGAGTGAATGATGAGTAAAAAGTGTTTTGTTGTTTTTTTTTTTCTTGCGTGTTTGTGTGTGTGTATGTGTGGTGGGGATGGTGTTTTGGTGCTTCCTGCCTGTCTTTCATTGCTCTTCTCTTTCCTTCTTGTTTTTAATATCCCTTTCAAAGAAATGCCAAATATAGTGTCATTCTATATGTCCCATAGTACAATGGAATCATTATCTTATGTGTCTTCTACTTTGTCTTGGTATTAATAGAGTTAGTCGTTGAGTGGACTATTTTGTAGTCATATAACAGCAACCAGAAACTTAGAGATGACTGAAACCAAGGGTAATCATCAGTGAAATTCATCACACCTGTAATTACAGGTTACACCTGTAACCTGCCTGCAGTGATCAAGCTCACTTTAATCATTGCTATGAAACTGTTGCATGTCCTTGAAGTGTCACAGAGCCTGAACAATACGTTTTGCCCGAGTTACTTTCTGGGAACTTGGAGTCAGCTGTATCTAATTGGAGCTAAAACTGGTTAGGACCACCAATCCTCCAACAGGGCATGCACCAATGTCTGCTCGGTGACCTTTTGATATCAGAGGGCTGAGAACTCAACCGTAACAATAATTAACTCACCTTTTTCTTATCTCTAATCACTTTTCCTTATGTTCCCCATGCCTCAGCTCGATCCCATAAATATCTAGGGTCCATTATCATCAGGGACGCGGATTAGAGATTTGTTCTTTCATTTCCTCACTTGGCTGCTTTGTGAATAAACATGTCCTTTGCTGCAACAGTGTGTGGCTTGTTGCTCGTCAGGTAAATGGACCTGATTCGGTAATGTAACCTTGTTAAGTGATGAGACTGATGTGTAACAAACTCTCATTTGTTTTATTAAAAATGCTTAAACAATGACAGTACCAATGGAATAAACATAGAATATCCCATGAGGAAAATTTTTAAAAATCTTTTTTAATATTAAAAAAAATTTAAACTAATTAAATGGAGGATAGTTCCTTTAAAATGTTGTGTTGGTTTCTGCCATACAACAATGCGAATCAGTTATAACTATATTTATATATGTATATATCATCTTCTTGAGACAAATTCTTATAGTCATAACTCATTCTGTCATTTCAGTATAATTTTGGCTTAATTCCTATAAGTTTTCTGTAAAAGCAAAGATTGATGATAGTCATCTAATGGAGTATTCTTAAATTTTTGTCTGCATCTCTTATACAAATGCACTTTGTTTAAGCTTTCCTGTAACAAAGATGTAATAGATGGTTTAAATTTGAAAACTGAACCTAAGACAGATGACAACAATGGAGTGACAGGAAAAAGAACTGCTCTGTACCAGCTGGATGAACTGAAAATAGATGGAAGATAAATTCTATCTCATGGGATTTGCTGCCTGCTGGAGCTAATCCCATTAACCCACCTGAGGCTTAACACTGCCTCATCTGCGGAGAAGTGTCTTTTTCCTTATTTATGACTTTGCTATTCATATATTTGCCAGGTCATTGCCAACTTGTGCTTAAAAATAAAAATCTAATTATATATCTTACTATTTTAGCAACCACAATCATATTGTTCTGTAACATTACTTTTTCTCCCTTTTAAAATTCAGTTCATGAACAAAGTAGAAAGAATCCAATAGGTACATTATTCTCTTTCTTTTGAGGTATAAGTGATATACCATAATTGCTATAACATTTTAATAGTTTCAGGTGTATAGTTTAATGATTTGTTATTGTATGTATTGCAAAATTATCACCACAGTAAGTCAGCATTTGTTCACCATGCATATTTGCAAGCATTTTTTTCTTGTGGGAAAGTTTTTTTCTTGTGGGAAAGTTTTTTTCTTGTGAGAACTTTCAAGGTCTACTCTCCTAGCTACTTTCAAATATGCAATACAGTATTATTTACCATAGTAACCATGTTGTGCATCTCTTCCCCATGATCTAGTAATTTTATAATTGAAATTTTGAACCTTTTAACCCTATTACTCACTCCTCCTGACTGCTGCACCTCGGGCAACCACCAACTTGTTCACTATATCCATGTGCTTTTTTTTTCTTTTTGGTTTGTTTTAGTTTTTTGCTTTTAGATTCCACATATAAGTGAGATCATGTGGTATCTGTCTTTCTCTTTCTGACTTATTTCAGTTAGCATAATATCTTTAAGTTCTGTCCACGTTGTCGCAAATGGCAACACTTTTTTGTGTGGCAACAAATCACACTCAATTTTTTTTTTTTTGGTCTGAAAAATATTCTAGTGTATGTGACACGTTTTAAAATTTGTTTATCTCTTACTGCACACTTAAGTTGTTTCCTTATCTTGGCTATTGTAAACAGTGCTGGAGTGAACATGAGAGTGCATATATATCTTTAGCTTTAGTATTTTTATTTTCTTGGCATAAATGCCCCAAAAGAATTGCTGGCTAATATGGTAGATCTTTGTAAAAATTTTTGTGTTGCTTCTATTCTGTTTTCCAATTTATATTCCAACTGACAGAGCACAGATATTTGTTCTCCTTTTCCTATATCCTCACTCACACTTATTTTGTGTCTTTTTGGTTATAACCATTCTATTAATAACAGGTGTGAAATCATAGCTCATGGAAATTTTTCTTTCCATTTCCCTGATAGTTATGTTGAGCATCTTTTCATGTGCCTTTGGCCATTTTTATGTCTTCTTTGGAAAACTGTCTATTCAGACAATTCTCTTAAGAGGAAATTATAAAAGAATTTTTTATGAATATAGGTGTTCTCTTTCTTCCTGTATTGTCCATATCTATCTCTTTTTTCCCTCCTTTGAATTAAGAAAAGCTGCTTGAAATATGATCTGTTTTTTTATGATTGTTCCCAGTGTTACATAGTTACTATCATCATATATTAAAAATTTCACTGGAGCATGATTTGGCTACATTAAAATACAGTCGCCACCACCTCCTCATTTAATGATGGTACATCGATGGCATCCTAATGCTATCTTTGGTGTATCAAGGAATGTATAGACAGTTCTAAAATGATGCTATTTTTATGGTACTTTTGGAAAAATGGATGAAATCATTTGAAATAAGTGGATGATGATAAGAGAAGGTGTTCAGCCTTCTTGACCCTGTGAAGCTATCCCTCAGGAAGGGATAGCCATAGACAAGGTAGGAAGCTATGTGGATTGAAATAATGTCTTAACAGTTGTGTACATGTAATATCTTCAGATGAAAGTGAAAAAATCAATTTTATAGAGAGTTTGTCTTTATGACTAACCACAACTGAGTTTTGTTTTGTTTTGTTTTGTTTTTCTCATAAGGTTTAGCACATGGTAGATAATCAACAAATTTTGAGAAGCCGAAAGTTATATGGACAGGCCATTCAAATGATTGGATACATTTTTAACTTTTAACATATTGTTTGATACTTACATTTAAAAAAGAACAAAACCCTGAATGATAATAGTAGCTACCATTTTGAGGGCATGCAGTATGTATGAAGCCCTCATGAGCTCATTTAATCTTCATAACATCTTTGGAAAACAATCTGGGTTCTTATTCTCATTTTATGTCAGAGGATTTTGTTTCAGAAATTTTAAGCAAGTAGTCGAAAAACTACCTGGGAGGTAGTAGAGCAAGAATTTAAACAGACTGATCTGATTCCAAGCTGAAATAAATGTGTTTGTCATGTTTGTAAGGAGGATTACTGACCTGTAACATTTGTTGAATAAATGATATTTGGATCTCGTCTCTCACTTTCTACCACTTTTGGCTTTTATGTCTCTGCATTCACCTCCATCTCTTATTTCATCATCCTCTTTGTCAGTAATGACATTTTGCAGACAGAATGTAGGGTATACTCACTGTACCAGGAGACTAGCATTCCTGTGCAGACACTGAATCAAGGCCTTAACCTCATTAGCGCTCGGAGCCTAGAACTCCTGCTTTCAAATCCTAGCTCTGCTTCTTAGAAACCCTGTGATTTTGTACAAGCACAGTTTATTCATCATTGTATAATAAGAGTAATAATAGTATCTGCATGATTATATGCTTGAGTATTAAATGATTTAATAAATGTAAAACATGACATACTGCCTGACATACAGTAATTAATCAATATTTATTAACTATTAGTCACTTTTCATAACTTTTCTAAAGGAAATATATTCAGCAAAGCCAAGAATATATTTATGATCTGGACCTTTACAGGAAAAAACGTTTGCTAATCTCTAAAGCAGATAGATTTAAATACACCCATGAGAGCTTATTCCAACTTGATATTTCATACTTTCTCTTCAGAGAAGATTACCTCTCCTCACTAGGTTTTCTGAAGAGCATCAATAGTATGGGTTAAATATGACTACTGTTTCATGTGTTAGTCTTTTCCTTTCCTTTAGATTATAAACACTCATAGCATGCTTAGATTTATAGAAATAGCCTTATATAAATTACAAATTATCACAAACATAGAAAATGTGACTATTAAAATATTGAATAGTACAACTGATTCATCTCTTGTATGATCACCTTATTTTGTGAAATGACAAATTTGTTGAAGTAATTGAAATTAAGCACATTGACTTATTGTTCATGAGACTTGAAAAAAGACAAGACTATGGGTATTAAAAAACTTTAAAACAAAAAGGCTATCATGAAATTATTAATTTCCATTAGTGTCATTAATGGAGAAGGCAATGGCAACCCACTCCAGTACTCTTGCCTGGAAAATCCCACGGGTGGAGGAGCCTGGAAGGCTACAGTCCATGGGGTTGCGAAGAGTCAGACACGACTGAGCGACTTCACTTTCACTTTTCACTTTCATGCATTGGAGAAGGCAATGGCAACCCACTCCAGTGTTCTTGCCTGGAGAATCCCAGGGATGGTGCAGCCTTGGTGGGCTGCCATCTCAGGGGTCGCACAGAGTCAGACACGACTGAAGCGACTTAGCAGCAGCAGCAGCGTGGTGCATTTGCAGGTGAGGTTAGTTTACCTGCTCTGGGGAGATGATGCTGATTATTTAAAAAGTCAGAGATAAAATAAGAAACCACTAAACAAAATGATTTATTTGATTTATTTGCTTTTTGGTAAACGATTCTGTTTTGTAACCTTTGAAACATGGATTTTATGGGTGACAGTATTAAAATTTACACTCCCTCTAGACTGTGTTGTTAATCATTATTGCTCTGCTGGGCTTTAGGATTACCTGCCTGCATTGCAATACAACTTCCTTAATATTTACAATTGAAATACCAATGGTTCTTAAGACATCTCATATATTTCTATGAATGAAATGGAAGTTACAAGAAATAGAGACTTGCCATCAGAAATAAACTTCAAAATATTAAATTCCTCCTAAAAATCTGTAGAACTTTTTAAGACCAATGTTGATTTTTAAACTTCTGAAATAAAATATCCAATCTTAATGGTTGTATATCTGATACCAGTGGTTGTATTTTAGTGCTTCAAAAAATAAATGAATTCATTATCTAAGGATAGTTATGGTATAAATAAAAACAGCAAACAATAGGTGCTTCATCTATAATTTAGTTCAGTGCACCAGACATTTATTAAGCCTCTACTTTGTGAAAGTCCCTGCAGAGATGATGTCAGGTACTTATCTTTGGAGGAGGAGGATTGAAGACAGACACAAGCACCTATGATACTTTAAACCATGCAGATCTATTGCTATAACGTTAGAAGCTCCCATCTTTTGCAGAGAGCAAAAGATACCAGAAATGGATCTTGGAGCTCCTAGATGACATTCAGGAAAATATTCTACACTTGTGGGAATATTTCTTACTCTTATTATCTAGTAGCAGTTGTCAAGGAACTGTGTTAAGACCAGGGCTTGAGTGGTAGAAGCTATCCTGTATCTTTGACCAAGCAGTAAGTGATCTGGAGATACAAATTTGACCCTGAACTAAAGTCATCCATGAGATTTTCTCTGCCAAATTCTTAGCATTATTGAGACATTGGTCTTATTTATATTTTTGGTAGGAACTTCCCTGGTAGCTCAGTGGTAAATAATTGACCTGCCAGTGCTGGGGACACAGATTCTATCTGTGATCTGAGAAGATCCCACATGCTGTGGAGCAACTAAGCTCATATTCCACAACCACTGGGCCTGCGCTCTAGAGCATGGGAGCTGCACACCTAAAGCCTATGTTCTGCAAGGAGAGATGCCACTGCAAGTAGAATCCTGAGCACCTTAACAAAGAATGGCTTCTGTTTGCCACAACTAGAGAAAGTCTGTGCAAAACAACAGAGACCTAGCGCAGCCAAGATTAAATAAAAATAAAAATAATAAAAAAATATTTTGGGTAGAAAAGGAAATTTGCATACAGGGCTTGCTTAAATTTGGGAGTTAGCATGGACAAAGACTGTTTTGGAGGAGCTTTCCCACAGGAGCTTGCCCAAATTCATTTATTGAGTTCTGTTATGGTTCAAAGAGTGAAAGGCAGCATTGATCTCAGGAGCTCATAGAATAGTGAGGGAGATAAAATATACATTGAGGTTTTCCAAGCTACTGAGGGAAAATTGGCTTGCGTAACTGTTTTACACTCAAGCTCTTCTGGGGAGGAGAATGTTCTCAGAGTTTCTTTTTTCCAGCACTCTTTTTCTGCTTCATGGAACCCACTTTGTTTCAGCCTTTTACATTCACTTGGTCCTGCACCAAAATTATATCCCCTATTGGCTTTCACAATAAATCCATCATATGAAACTTGCCATGACAGTTTGTACATTACAGATTTGGTGGGTTGTGTAGGAAGAGATCACTTTATCATGGAGCCCCCCATCAGCTCTACTTCCTATTTTCCCCATCTGATCATCTCTGCTGGCTCCCAAAAGCTAAGACTCCTAATACATGATACTGTCTTCTTTATCTACCAAATACCACCTGCTAATGGTAGTCTAATATTTTCCCCCCTTCCCACAAAAGTTCTGGTGATTGTTTTTTATTGTCGCATAAATATTATAGAAATTGCAGATGGGATGGAGAGAGAGGAAGCAACACAAAAGAACTTAGAGAGTTTGGAAGAAATCAGGTTTTAAAGTGGCAGACTGGAGCATGGTGATACAATACAGCCTGTGCCACTTTAAATCTCCATTGTAGATCTTGGAACAGATTCCTTTTAATCTCATTCCAACTGTGTGGTTGATAGTAAAGTGTCTTTCCAAAGTATTCCCAGTATTCTCTGAAGTTAGGAAATAACTGCTCTAGTAAAAGGATAAAAATTATAAAATATGGACCTTTGATAGTAAGATCTACTACCTGAAAGAAATGCAAGTTATGCATAGAATCTATTACAAGGAGAAGCACATTTATTAGGAAATGATGGGGTTATTGTGATTAGATATTAAAAAATCTCATATTCTTTATTTCAAGCACCAGATCATTGGCAACAATTTAAAAAAGCAAATACCTGTATATATTTATATATATGATGTGAAAAAAATATATTTAATATTTTACATTGTGTATAAAGATTAGCACAAATTAGTACTGCTGAAAAATATTTGAGTGACAGGATCCATATTAAATTTCTTATGTATATTACAATACAATGTTTCTTAGTAAAAATAAGTGCTATAAAGCCACTTCAATAAAACTGACACTATTTAGTTTTTAAGAAAAATTGATATTTTCCACTAGTTGGTTTAGTTCATAAAGGATTTAAAAGTATAAACAAAGACATCTTTGAGCTAAACTTAAGCTTGGGATATAGATTTTTTTCTTATTTAATATTTTTTGGGATGCTGTGTAAAAATAAAAGTACTTTGATGCTATTTGAATTTATTTTACATAATAATTCAAGAAGTTGGACAAATTAATTCAGCAGATGAATGACATTGTCGCAGAATCTGTTTCTACCCTTCTCTGCCATTCTCAAGATGTTACCTGTGTCCTAATATTAACTTTCTTCATGCTTTCAAGATGAGTAAAGTGGTTCTAGGAATCATATCCATATACTACAGCAGGAAAAAAAAATTTTTTGTTAGGAAGGTGGAAAACTTTGCTTGAAGCCCCAAAATACCTTTCCTCCCATCTTGTTGACTAGATATGGGTAACCTATATACCCTTAAATCAGTTCCTGGCAAAGGATATGGGTTCACTATGATTGGCTGAGTCTAATCAGAGTTGTCTTGAATCTGGGCATAATCAATCTTCTCAGAGCTGTTTGGGAAAAAAATATAGACACCTAAGATGAATCAGGGCTCTAAAGAAGAGAAAGCAGTGGGTAGGAAGCCAGTAGCATCTGTGGGAAAAACAGCATCAGCATTTAGGCTGGTGCTTCTAAACCCTAGCTGCACATTAGAATTACCTGGAAAGCCTTTAAAAAAATATGTTGATTTACTTGTGTTGGGTTGCACATGGATATTAACATTTTACAAAAATGTTCCTGGTAATTTTAAGTTTGAGAACCACTGCACTAGGTAATTGAGGATAGAATAAAGAAACAAAAACCTTCATGAGTCTGCATACGTTAACTGCTCGAGCAGTTTTCCATCTCTACTAAGCAGTACCTGAAGTTACCAGCGACCATCAGAGTAAGGTTACCAACACAAATCTTAGACCACAGTTAATCTGCCAACCTGAGATGATGTTCACTGCCATGGTCAGTGAACATTTTCTGAGAATGCATGATATTTGGGTACTTAAATACCCAGACAGCCTTCACAGCCAAGCTGAGATGGTGTTTTATGTAAAGGTAGGAACATTAGTTCCATTTTTGTGATGAGAAAGCTGAGTTTCACAGAGGGAAGAGATAGAACTAAAGGTTTTATCTTAGAATTCTTACAGCCATGGTTTCCTCCTACTTATTTATCATTGCTACTTTTGTTGTTATATTTGAGAAAGATGTTATTTGTTCTGGTCAAAGTAAAACCTTGTAATTATAATAACTATCGTTTATTAACAACATATTATGAGCCAAGAACTTGTGCTAGGTGCTTTGTTCCTGCCCCAACATTTATTTAATCATTACAGAAATAACATGCAGTAAATAGTACCAACTCTACTTCATAGAAAAGCAAATTGGAACCCAGAAAGTTTGTTACATCTCTGAGGTTTCTTATTTAGTTCATTTCTCTGTGATCTAGAATTTGAACCCATAACGCAGTGAAATGCCACAATGTGTTTTGCTAGCACAAAGATTTGATTTTGTGCAGCTTATCAGTTCAGTAAATATCTATTGGTTGACTAATAGGTGATAGATGCTGGGCTACCCTGGGTTAGATTGTATTTTCCTTGCACAGTATAATTTACATTTTTTAAAGAAATGGGTTAAGGACAGTTACTTTCCACCAAACACTTAATATATGATCAAAGGAAAATTGAATGAATACATGAAGTGGAATCTTTAGACTGCTTAATTTGGAGTTGCTCAAATTTTTAAGACTAGTGAAACTACCTTGGCAATAATTTCCTTTTCCAGAGGAACTTGTTAAAACATAGAAAGTAAAGTCTTTAAAATATATCTTATATTGTACTCTGTGATATTTTCAAACAAATATTGAGTTACTGGAAAGTGTGTCTTGAGTTGTTCAATCACATACCATATTACTGTTTTTGATAAAAGAGTACTTTTTTAATAAAAGACATAATTGGTCTGTATGGCTGACATTTATTTAGATACTTGCTTTAGAAAGTTTTCTTCTAATTGAAAGATAAGAGGAAAATCAACTGAACAATAGCTATTAAGGACTGACTGGTTTAGTTTTCACAGAGATAACATTTTCCAAATTACTGAGTTATGATATTGAAAATGAAGGGCAGGCTCCTTGTTGGGAAAAGTGTTAGAATAGCCCTAAAGCAGAATCTCATTAAAGCAACTGTCAGGATTCCTGTATTTTCCCATCACCTCCCCTCTTCTGTAAGAAGCAACTGTTGTTTTGAGGGAGTGTACTGCCAAAGAGGCATTTACAAATAAATGAAAAATGTCACAATTGATTTCACTCCTTCCAGAATACTGTGTGTCAGCTTTGTCATAAGCTGTCTTTGTTACTCTCTGTTTTAGATCTCCCAGCTGGACATTGGAAATAGCTTTTGATGGTTTAGGGCCTCTTTCACTTGACCTCAGGTAAGCCCTCTATTGGTGACATTTTATAAATATTTGTAAAATGGTTTGAGGAGTTGAGAGTATAAAAACCTTTTTTTATCTCTTTTTCTCTGTAACGGCTGTTTTTGTCAAAAAGCATTTCGATGTCAATATTGTTTGCTTGCACTTTTGGACGTTAGAGAGAATTATTCTATGCCCTATGGAGTATCATAAAATTATGCGACTATAATTCACATTCTCTTTCCTAATGCAATAATTTGTTATTATCATGCTTAATGTAAGAATAATGCCAATAACAATTACTTGGAAAAAAGACATGTGATTATGCTTTTCCTATATCTTGAAATAGATGTCCAAATTTTTATCCCTCTTTCTTTATAATATTATCTTGGATACATGTCTTTCAAATGACTTATATATAACATTGTTGATACACATTCTTTATCGCCATCGCCATAAACTGGTCCATTGGCATTACTACTGTCATGCTGGCATTAGTGAGGACTTACTCGGAGCCATGCTGTACACTATGTACAGCTGAACACTATGCTGTACAATTATATGTTTAGCTTATATAAATGTATCACACTGATTTTTGAATCCTAAGTTAATATGGATTCGAAAAAGAGAAACTAATTAGAAATTGCTAGCAGTTGTTATTTTCATTGTGTATATTAAAGAAAAGTAAATATATAATTATACTTTAAGAGATTTTAATCAGTATATTTAGTTATACATCATGGATCATTTGGGATTATTTAGCTTTCTACCTCTGGAGGAGGAAATAGCAACTTATTCTAGTAGCCTTTTCTGGAAAAAGCCCATGAACAAGGAGCCTCGTGAGCTACAGTCCATGGGGTCGCAAAGAGTCAGACATGACTGAGCACGTATGCATGCACGCTTGTAGCTTTCTACTTGAAAGATAATGGAATGGATCATTTAGCAATATTCTGTTTCTCTTGTAAAACAGAAGTTGAAGCAATTCACTCATTCATGCAACAAATATTTATTGAGCACCTACTAAGCATGAGCTACTTACACTGAGGATATAATGGTGAAGAATAAGTATCTTTTTCTCAGGGACTTACCGATCAGTGGCAATCAGTCAAGAAAATAGGCAAGTACAGCATTATGTGATGTTGTGAAAACAGTACAGGTAAGCATGGGGTACAAAGTGAGGAATAAAGTGGACCTCTAAGTTGGGCTAGAGATAAATTCTTAAGGACAAATGTGGAAGATATTAAATTTTGGTTACAAAATAGTTATGGTATCTGGCGTGTAGTGTTTCAGATAGGGAGGTATGTCTAAAGGGGTACCTCAAGAATGTCCTTCTGAACCACATCAAGGAATGCAGACATAATTCTGAATGGTAGCACTTAAATTGGAAAGACTTCATCTGATACTGAACATTATCTTCAAATCAGGCTGACCAGATTCTAAGGCCAGCTTCCTATATCTAACAACCAGAAAGGCGAGCCATTTTTCTTCCTGTATACCTACATAAATAGAATATACTTCCTAGAATATAAAGTCTTTGTGAGCAAGGACTTAGACTGATGCACCTTGTTTTCCCAGGATCTATTGCAGTACTTTGCACAGAGCAGGCTCTCAGTGCTTACAGTGTGTAATGATGGGATCAAATGTAAAAGTCTGGGGAATGGGTAGGTTGAGCCAACAGAGGGTCCCCACAAAGACTGACTACTTAAAACCCATATACTCCTTTTTCTTTGATCAGTTGTCTCAAATGGCAGAATTGATCTCTGCATTTCCTCTTGATTTTTAGATTTATAGTAAGGGGACTCCATCAAAAGCAATATGACTTATAATTTTAAAAAATAATGTATCAACTTGTAAATAAAAATTATATGGCCTCATAAATTCTCTTTGAAAACATGAAAAAGTTTTGGAGAAAACTAAGATTGAGTGAAAAAAATGATTTTTAACAGAAAAAGAAATCAATATATTCCAAGTTTTATTTAACTCCAGAAAATTATATAGTCAAAATACATTATAAAACTTTCTTTTATAATGAGAAAGAGATGAAATGGTAACTATCATTAAATTAATGGGTTCAGTTATAATAGTAAATTCTGTATTTCTTACCATTGTAAAGTCCTGAATTCTAGAGACTTTGCTTTGACCAGCTTTTCTGGGGTTATTCCTTTAAAATATGCTGTCCTATTGTCCACTCTAGTATTCTTGCCTGGAGAATTCCATGGGCAAAGAAGCATCGTGGCCTACAGTCCATGGGGTTGCAAAAAGTCAGATACGACTGAGCAACTAACACTCCTACACTGGTCACCTTGCTGCCAGATTGTCCTTGAAATCATTTGTGAATTTTTTTGGTATAGCCACAAAAAAGTTCTGGAAGGACTAAGACACTCACTCAAGGCTGCACAGAGTAGGGTATTAGCTCTCATTTTTTTTTAGTGGCCTAAGGATAGATAAACTCGAAGTTTCAATAAACTCAGTAATTTTGGTAAGACATTAAAAATTTTTTTCAAATGAAAATAAATTTTAAACATATAAAATCTAACTGTATAACATATTTAAGAAATAAAATATGAACGAGAATGCCAGTTTGCACATGGAATCTGTCCACCATCCATAGGGTAATGTTAACATTTTGCAAAGTGAAGATGAGGTAGTTCTCAAAGAAATGCTGCCTAATGTTTTGGAAAAATGGACATTTCTCTGGCTTGCTGTTACTCAGAATACAGGTTAAGAATAGCCAAATTAAAGAAAGTCTAATGAAAGTAGAAAAGAGGTATAAAAGAGAGCAGTAGAACTGGAGAATATTGAGAAAGATCAGGAAATACCACCCCCAAAATAGTCTTGTTTGACATAAAAATGACTTTTTTGTTCTTAGTCTTTATTTTTATATTTTTTATAATTTTTATTGAAGTATATTTGATTTACAATTCTGTTATAGTAGCTTCAGATGTACTCCAAAGTGAATCATATATCCACTTTTTTTTTTTTTTTAAGATTCTTTTCCCATATAGGCCACTATAGAGTATTAAGTTCCCTGTGCCATACAGCAGGTTCTTATTAGTTTTCTATTTTCATACAGTAGTGTGTATATGTCAGTACTTTGGAATTGGGCATTACAATGATTTTGAGTTGACTGCATTTATGTTCTGAGATTCCTTATTTGCCTAAAAGCAGAGTCTCCTTAAAGATCTCAAAAGTCACTAAATCTTCTTCAGAGCATGTGTAATCTCACCACATCCAAACAAATTTTGTTACAAAACTGGCATATCCCCATAGATTTGTCTAAGATCTTTTTTTTTTTTATTATCATTTCAGTGTGTCATTTGTTTTTCTGTAATTGCCTTTCCTCCCCATTCCCTTCCCCTAGTGAATTAGATATAAAGTGAAGTGAAGTGAAGTGAAAGTCACTCATTTGTGTCCGATTCTGTGACCCCATGGACTGTATAGCCCATGGAATTCTCCAGGCCAGAATACTGGACTGGGTAGACTTTCCCTTCTCCAGGGGATCTTCCCAACCCAGGGATTGAAACCAGGTCTCCCACATTGCAGGAGGATTCTTTACCAGCTGAGCCACAAAGGAAGCCCTTCAGACCCCGAATTCCAACCATTCCTTTGAGGTATTCATTGCTGAGTGCTTCCTTGTATATGCCCTATGCACATGAAAATGAATTTGTTTTTCTCTCATTCATCTGTCTTTCGTCAGCCAAATTTACAGGACCAAGCCAATTAACCTAAGATGGGGAGAGGAAAAAAATTTGCTTCCTCCCTACTAATTGACTACTTAGGGTTCCATAACACACAGTCACACTGAGTGCTAAGGACTTCACTTTGGAACAGTCACTGTAAGAACTTGCTTCCCATATTAAGGTTACTTGATCTAAACTGACTCTTAGTATCTGATCTCAGTTTAGCAGCCCCGCCTCTAGGCTAAAGCTGGTCCAGGTGAAATGATACTAATGAAGAGATCAAAGCTGAACCACAGAGAGGTTCTAATTGTCCTTATAATCCTGCTAAAGGGTTTTAGCAAAAATACGACCTGCTGTCTTTAACAGCAAGTATGATTTCTAGTTGTAAAATGAAAACTTGATTACTTCCTTTAAAGTAAGAAAGTACCCAATCCTAAATTCTTCAAGAGCATCTTTTAACAGCAAATTTCTAATAGATAAGACAAAAATGATTGTTTTCTTTACCGTGACAAGAGCTCAAACATATCAGAAGCACCACTAACTCCTTTATATATTTAGAGTAGGACAGTGAACGAACAGCTCATAAAATAGGCTTTCTTCTAGTAAGAGAAAGAAATTTTTTAAAAAAGAAAGAGAGGCAGACGATGTGGCCAGGTCAGTCAGTGGGATGTGTAAACAACTGTGAGCTGGACAATTGGTGGAGGGTTGGCCCTGGCTGGGCCAGGTGGTGGGAACAGTGTGAGGCGCTTGCTGCCTTGTTTCAGGGTCATTTCTTGTGCTTATTCCGTCTGTTGGTTTCCTTCTTTTTCGTCCACCTTCTGACTTGGACAGCACCTGTTCTGTACCATTACCTTGGCAGGCAGCTTTCATGTACGTTTTAACAAATTCTCTGTGCCAAATTCTCTCCTTAAGTTATCAAAGGCAATTGTTAAAATAACTTGCGGAGCAAGTGAGACAAAAAACAGTTTTCTATGAAGACTTGATAGTCAGGTATACTACTGGCAGGAAGACTGCTTGTGAAATTTACACACAACATGTGAAGCTGGCTTGTTGTTGAGAGGAATGTTAATTGTTTTTAATTGTCTGAAAAAAGGGGTATAAATCTCCTCCATTCTGTTGCTGTTTATTGGCTGTCTATTCATGCTAACATGCCCAGTTTGGTTTCTCTTTTTCTTTAATAGAACTCTGCAAATATCCAGGAACTGAGACAAAAACAGTTCTTTTTACATTAGGACATTGCCTTTTCTCAGCAATACAGTGTGGCTTATGCTAACCTGTTGCCTGGAGACTAGGGACTTTCCACGTGGGTTTTCTTAATGATAGTTATTTTGAAAATTTTCTATAGAAAATTTGATATAATTTTTTTCTTTGTAGCTGCACTCATTTATGTACCTTTTGCCTTATGGAGATGGAAGGGTACAATCAAAACATCCATTAAAATTGGAATAATACAGTTTTAGGTGGGACACATAGTCCTACTAGAAGTAAGATTTTGCACATAGGAGAACCAAAGCTTTTCTCACACTTTTTTTTATCTTACCATATCTCTTTTCTTTAATCCTAAACTTACTCAATGTTTAGTCCTAAAATATTAACAATCAGATAACATGAATTTCAAAGTAAATTTTTCGGAGGTCTATTATGCCACACTCCACTTTCCATTTAATTTTAAAGCCATTTAATTTTAATTGGGAATGAAGTAAGATATTATGAAGAGAATTTAGTGATGAATTCTGGTAACAGGTTATTTTTGATTACCATGTACCTGAATCAATATTTTATAAAATTTTAAAATTCTGACTTATTTTTTTCTAAATTAGAAAATTGAAATATGTGACAAAACAACTAAAGCACAGATTCAGCTCAGAAGGATGAAAGGTGATGGTTAAATAACATAAAGGCTTAGTCAAGGTATCTCACAGCTGTAAAATTACAATATGTTTATTTACTATACTTAAAGTGGGTTAATCAATCAACCATTCAACATATCTACAGTATGAAGGATGTGTACAAAAATGCACTGAGTGCTATAAAATACATATTTTTAAACAATCCAAAAATGTTACTGGGCTTCATTTATGATTTTAATTATTTTAGAATATAGAGGAGTTCAGTGTGTTTCCTGCTATGGAAGTTTGTAATTATAGGAAAACAGAATAGGCAGCAAAAATATAATACAGAAATAGAGACTAGAAACATACTTAAACAGATGTTAATTATGAGGTGAAGATGATGTGAGAGTCATTAGAAAAGGGTTAAACCTGTGCACTGTGGAATTTTGAGAGGTGTTTTAGAGGTACACTATGGTTTGAGCTGGATTGTAACAGATGAAAACTGGGTAACAAATTGTAGAGAAATAGAAATTTTTGTTTGGGGGAGTGGGGTAACCAAGTAGTGCAAACAAGGGCAGTCCATGGTTTTGCAGTTAACATGAGGGAGAATGGCAGTGCAGGAAGGAGGCATGAGCGACTGGCACAGAGTATATGTCGTGGGAATTTACTCTATGTGAGGAGAAGTCAAGGAAGGGCCTTCAAGGCCAGGCAGTGTGCTTACAGTGGACTGCTGTAGGTTCTTGGGCTGGAAGTCCTGTTATGAAGATAGGATCTTCTGTGGAATGAGGCTGAGCGGGGACTAGAGGCAGGATGTCTGGCTGGGAGGGAGTTGTGGACATCTATGCACAAGAGAAGTAGGCTGCATTAGGGTATTGATGGGGGAGTGAATGAAGAAATACAGTGGAAGTAATTAAGCCATATTTTACTGATTTATTTACAAATATAGCACAACAATTAACACGTTCCAGAGACAGTAATTAACAATCAGGTTAAATTACTTTGATTACCTCTACATTTAATGAAAAGCATTTTAATAAAGCTTCTTTCTACAATATTTTATAGCCACTCTACATAGTTACTCATTTCCTGATGCTCTTGTTCTTTCCTTCTTCGACATCTCTCACCATTTTTCTCTGTCCTCTTCCACTTTCTCTTCTAAAGAAACAAAAATTTAGGTGCATTCTATTAGGTTAACTAAATAAATTAATCACCATTTTATAAAAGTATTATCTTAATATAGTTTAAACAGCATATGAGCTTAAAATGTAAAAGTAGCATTTTTATTAAAAATAGCATTTAATATTTCTTTCCAGGCTGCTCTGGAGACAATGATTTTCAGCTGTTCTTTTTCTTTTTTTCTTTTTCTGAGGTTTAAGTAATTTCTTGATTATAAACAGTTGATACTATCTGTTGACTTCTTGTTTTGTTGATTGAGAATTAATTTTTTTAAGATTTCACACCCAGCCATACAAAATGTCATCCCTTTTTAAAAAATTACAAAGTTATATCACAATTGTTAATTCAATTGTCTTTACATTAGTAATAATAAATGAATATCCTTTACTTCTAAGCCAAGACATATGATATTTTTCTTTCACATATATTTCTAAACATTAACCTCTTTGCTTTTTTGTTTGCTTAATTTGTATATATCTGTTGCTATTCATTCCCAAGTGTTCTATAGAAGATCTATTAAATGGCTATTAATAACATTTTGCAATAATTTTTTTGTTCTTCTCAGAAAAGTTTGGCCTTGAATGGCTTTATTTTTAAAGACAAATAGAGGCTAGATTAAAGCATTTAATCCTCACCTTAGGATGCGAGAAAAACCAAAGAATCTAAAAGAAACTAGGGAGTGTTCTTTTGAAATAGTAATGAAATAAACTCCTCTTAAACTTGATGCAAGAGAGAGAAAAGTTAACAATAAAGAAGGGGAAAGATTCAGATGAAACTCATAAAATGCTCTATTGGCTACATTGAAGTTTTTCTGATTTTGGCCTGGAGATATTCCTGTCGATCAATTGTGGCCATTGTTTCTATGCCTGGTACAACTGTCATTCTGGGATATTTCCTGCTTTTTTGTATTAGGATGTTGTCAGTGAGTTCAGTTGCTAGGTTGTGGCCGACTCTTTGTGACTTCATGGACTGCAGCATGCCATGCTTCCCTGTCCATCACCAACTCCCAGAGCTTGCTCAAACTCATGTCCATTGAGTCAATGATACCATCCAACCATCTCACCTCTGTCGTCCCCTTCTCTTCCCACCTTCAATCTTTGCCAGTATCAAGGGCTTTTCCAATGAGTCATTTCTTCACATCAGGTGGCCAAAGTATTAGAGCTTCAGCATCAGTCCTTCCAATGAATATTCAGGACTGATTTCTTTAGGACTGACTGTTTTGATCTCCTTGCAGTCCAAGGGACTCTCAAGAGTCTTCTCCAACACCACAATTCAAAAGCATCAATTCTTTGGTGCTCAGCTTTTTTTATAGTCTAACTCTCACATCCATACATGACTACTGGAAAAACCATAGCTTTGCCTTTGTTGGCAAAGTAATGTCTCTGCTTTTGCATATGCTGTCTAGGTTGGTCTGGGCTTTTATTCCAAGGAGTAAGCATCCTTTAATTTCATGGCTGTAGTCACCAACTGCAGTGATTTTGGAGCCCAAGAAAATAAAGACTGTCACTGTTTCCATTGTTTTCCCATATCCAGTATTGGGACTGGATGCAATGATCTTAGTTTTTTGAATTTTGAGTTTTAAATCCACTTTTTCACCCTCTTTGACTTTCATCAAGAGGCTCTTTAGTTCTTCACATTCTGCCATAAAGGTGGTGTCATCTGAGTATCTGAGGTTACTGATATTTCTCCCAGCAAACTTGATTCCACCTTGTGCTTCATCCAGCCTCACATTTCACATGCTAAGCCTTGACGTACATCTTTCCCAATTTGGAACCAGTCCATGGTTCCATGTCCAGTTCTAACTGTTGCATCTTGACCTGCGTACAGATTTCTCAGGAGGCAGATCCAGTGGTCTGGTATTCCCATCTCTTGAAGAATTTTCCACAGTTTATTGTGATCCACACAGTCAAAGGCTTTGGCATAGTCAACAAAGCAGAAGTAGATGTTTTTCTGGAACTCTCTTGCTTTTTCGATGATCCAGCGGATGTTGGCAATTTGACCTCAGGTTCCTCTGCTTTTCTAAAACCAACTTGAACATCTGGAAGTTCATGGTTCATGTACTGTTGAAGCCTGACTTGGAGAATTTTGAGCATTACTTTACTAGAGTGTGAGATGAGTGCAATTGTGCGGTAGTTTGAACATTCTTTGGCATTGCCTTTCTTTGGGATTGGAATGAAAACTGACCTTTTCCAGTCCTGTGGCCATTGCTGAGTTTTCCAAATTTGCTGGCATATTGAGTGCAGCACTTTCACAGCATCATCTTTCAGGATTTGAAATAGCTCATCTGGAATTCCATCACCTCCACTAGCTTTGTTCATAGTGATGTTTTCTAAGGCCCACTTGATTCGCATTCCAGGATGTCTGGCTCTAGGTCAGTGATCACACACTATTGTGATCATCTGGGTTGTAGAGATCTTTTTTGTATAGTTCTTCTGTGTATTCTTGCCACCACTTCTTGATAACTTCTGCTTCTGTTAGGTCCATACTGTTTCTGTCCTTTATTGTGCCCATCTTTGCATGAAATGTTCCCTTGGTATCTCTGACTTTCTTGAGATCTCTAGTCTTTTCCATTCTATTGTTTTCCTCTATTTCTTTGCACTGATCACCTAGGAAGGCAATGGTCAATTAGGATGTGGTACCTGCATCTAATTTCTGCCTCCAGTGATTTTCTAATAAATGGTGCCTGGGAAAGTCTTTTGTCTCCTCATAAGCTAGACGTGTCTTACTCTATCCTTCTGCTTGACTGATGGTTTGGATGATCATAAGCTGCTTCCTTTCAGTGTTCTGAAACCTCTACTTTCCAGTAGTCTTTCTGAAGTCAGAGGCCTACTACTCTAATAGTAGGTGCTTTTTCTCTTAAGAAGTTTTTGATCTCTTTATTGGACATCTGTTTGCCTTTTCAAGGGCTTCCCAGGTGGCTCTAGTGGTAAAGAACCTCCCTATAAATGCAGGAGACATAAAAGATGTGGGTTTGACCCCTGTGTCAGGAAGATCTCTGGAAGTGGAAATGGCAACCCACTCCAGTATTCTTGTGTGGAGAATCCCATGGATAGAGGAGCCTTAGTGAGCTGTAGTCCATAGGGCCCAAAGAGTTGGACATGACTGAAGCAACTATTCATGCATGATATGCCTTTTCAATCTGAATTTTCAGTTTGGCATTTTTCTTATTGTAATACTACTGTGATTTTCTTTCCTCTTTATTTTAGTGATCTCTATTGAAAAACAATGCTGGCTATTCTGGATTAGTTCTCTGACTTTTTTTCTTCTGTTACTTTCCATTTCTTTTCATCTCTGGTGGTTTCTTTGATTTTGTCTTTTTTATTATTTTCTTAATTTTTAGGGACTGTATTCTGTGACTGTTCCTATTTTATGGTATTCTGTTCCTGTTTTATGCTGCACTATAGTAATTTTATGTTGTTGAAATATTTCTCACTCTGCACAGTCTGTTTCCTCCTGGTTCTTTTTTTTTTTTCTGTCTGTTTTTATGTTTGAATCATTCTCCCTATACATCTATTTTAAGAATAAACAGTAAAAGCTGATAAGTATATGCTTAGATGAGGTTTGGTAAGCTTCACTATAGAATGGTGATGAGCAAGACTTTTCATTGTCAGTAACTGATGATTTTATATTTGTGTGTGTGTGTGTGTGTGTGGTGGTTTAGTCATTAAGTCATGTCCGACTCTTGTGATCCCATGGACTCTGCAAGGTTCCTCTGTCCATGGGCTATACCAGGCAAGAATGCTGCAGTAGGTTGCCATTTCCTTATCATATATATATATATATATATATATATATATATAGTACATTTTATAACAACCCAGAAAAGTAGATGTTTTTCCCATTTTAGTGTTGAA
This sequence comes from Bubalus bubalis, assembly GCF_019923935.1. Lineage (NCBI taxonomy): Eukaryota > Metazoa > Chordata > Mammalia > Artiodactyla > Bovidae > Bubalus > Bubalus bubalis. The sequence continues at coordinate 138,060,458 of NC_059157.1, read as the reverse complement.
AAAACAGAATCAAATGGGACTAAGTGGTTTTCCAAGGTTACATATCTCATTAGGTTTATGTGAATCAAAATCTTGCATTCTAAGACATCATTGCCTAATTTTTTCCCTCCGTAGCTACAGTTCTGTGTCAAGTGGCATTATGGTAGCATTTTGTGAAGAAAAATCACAGCTATGTTAAGTAAAGACAGCTTAACAGAAGTGTAAATGCATTTGAAATGTCCTCTTGTAGGCTTTCAGTTTATAGCATTTAAAATGAATGTTGGACTAGTAAATTACTAATAAATTACTAGAGCAATTTAAATTCTTCATCAGTTTGTACTTTGCTAGTGTTACCATATTCTTGAAACATAAAGCCAGAAGTGGAAAGAGAGCCACCTTCATAAACTGTAAAATTTAATAAAAATATGTATAACCTTTTGAGAAAATAATTTGGTAATGTAATATATATCAATAGTCTTTAAAAGTTTGGTAATATATATCAATAGCCTTTAATATATATCAAGTTGGTGATATATATCAATATCTTTAAAAGCCTAAAAAATCCTCTGACCTACACAACTGATTTTAGAAATCTCTCCCACAGAAGGAAAACAGAGGTGTAGATAAAACTACAAATAAATATTCAAAATTATGATTCATCATTAAATATGCAAACTTAAAGTTAGAAACAACCAAAATTCCTACAATGGCAGGACTTTGAAAAATTTAGGATACAACCGTATGATGGAGTTATTATGTACCTGCTAAACATGGTATTTTTAAAGGGCATTTAAAATAAGAAATATCTGGTGTGTTAAGCGAAAAAGTCGAATGCCAAATTGTACTCACAGTGCAGTGCAAAGTAGGTTAAAATTCATGTACATTTGCGTAGAAAAAAGACTGAAAGAAAGTGTGCCAAACTGCAAGCTGTATTTGCCTCTAGCGTCTGGGATTATAGACAATTTATATTTTCTCATTGATACTATTCTGTATTTTCCAAATTTCCTAAATAATTACATATTATTTTAATAATAAAAAGTATGTGTCTTTAAAAATACTTGAAGACTCTTTGCTGTGGAGAATAAGTGAGTCTAAGGGTTCTTTGGTTCTTTCCTGCCTTCATATAACTATCTGCGGCTAGTACTCATGGGACAGAATTGGGCTCTTTTCTGCACTGTATTGTTATTAAGGACTTCCTAAAAGGTGCTTTTTCCTGTCATATTATCACCCCATTTCTTCTATTTCCTAACACTATTCTCTCATATCTTATACCTTAAACACTCATCATTGGATTCTCATAAGTATGATTTATTTGTCACTAATGTACATTTTAAATTGATTGTGCATTTTTATTTACAGATCATCTCTAAATATTATTCATATACCAATTAGAAGTAGTTTCTAAACTATTTTGTAAAAATCTATTAATGATTTCCTAGTGACAAAAATTATATATGAAAAAAGTTAAAGATGTGGAACTGGATTTTATGAATAAATCATAATGGGAAAAACCATCCTGATTACTTGTAATTAATACTGGCCTAGCTTTTAGGCAGTTTTCTAGGTAAACAGTCATTTCATGTAATTTATTTACTAATTGCAGTGATTTTAAACACCTGGGCTCCCTTTGCACTCTCTATAAAAATCTTTAGGAAGTAAGAATTAAGGAAGGTATAATGTTGAAGAGGAGTGAAATGGGTGGCATCAAGGTATTCTAGTTGTCCCTTGGTTTCCTTGGGATCCAGGAACCCTCATGAACACCAAATCCACAGATGCTCAAGTCCTTTATATAAAATGGCATAACACCTCACCTTCCCTGTCTATGGGCATCCCACAGATACAGGGGCTGACTGTACTGACACTTTGATGAATTTCAGCTATACTGAATTCTAGAATGGAAATTATGTAAGCAGCATTATCAGTTTTGTAGATAATTTTAGTGAATATTTTAAAATAGATGTTTTTTAAAATTTCAAAGCACAGATAATTTGGCCACATTAAATAATTAATTCTCGTAAGAGTGGGCAATAGATACTATGTTCCTGAATATTCAAGAGAAATTGCAACCCATATTTTATTTTTTCTATGATCACTATGCAAACGTTCATTAAGCAACCAAGAGCTAAAGCCTTTCTCACTCTACTAAAAAATGGAATTTTAAAGTATATTGGCTAGTATTGGCTGGTATGAACAGAAGGAAGTTTGGAAGGTTGCTGCTATTATGCAGCAAAGTAAAAATAATGCTTAAGGTCAGAGGCAAGGAGCATCTTCAGCACGGCTTCATTTATGAAATACGGCAAATTAAATGACACAGATTTGTCTAATTTTGTCACTTCCCCTAACAGATTAAAGAATCTTATGTTTGGTCTAACTGAATTAATAATTATCATGTTTGTTAGTTTACAATGTTGAAAGGATGCTTTTAATTTCACTATTTTAGGTTTGACTTAGATAACTTTGCCAGTTCCTACACTGAAATGAGGCTGACCGAGTAAGTGGCTTCACTACCTGGGGGGAATGCTTTTCTTAATTACATCTTCCCATCTGCCTCAGAATTGTCACACACTTTGGTTCCTCCTGTCCCCAAATCCTAGATGTGACTCTGTTTTCCCCTTTTGTAATCATTTTAAAGTTCTGATTCTGCCCCCAGGTTTAGTTTGTCTACATTTCAAAAAGAAAAAAAAAAGTTTTCTAATGGTCTCATCCTGCAACACAGATGATTAACTCATCCTGCAACACAGAGGATTAAATGACAGCCTCTGACTTGTTCTCTATTGGCTAAAATACCTTTCCCGTTTGTAAAGAAGACAATTTTTCTTTTTTTTCTGCATATCTGAAAAGAAAGGATAATTTAAACAAAATTTAGTTTATGTAAAGAAGACAATGAAGCATTGAAAGTCTTTATCTTTTGAACCATTGATCTCTGTTATTCAGGATAAAGGCAGAGATTCAAGTAAGTCTTTAATTGTGAGGTTTAGGAAGTATTTACAATATGCTTAGTTACCATGTGTCCAATGAATATTTTGTTTAAAAAGGAAATTTTACTGGGTTGTTCCTCTTTATGGGGCAGACATTCGCTTTTTCCCTTAAGTAAGCAAAGAATCCAATACGTACTTTACAGCAGTTTAAAAAATCATGAAATGTATATGATAAAATGAATATTGTTTAGTTCCCTATTTTTTTATCTGTTAACTTTGGATTGCTTATAAGAACCATGACTTGAATAATAAAGGATTCTACAATGTATGTGTGTTTTACAATTACATACTTTCTTCATTTTTGCCAAAATGTCAGTGTAAATGTTTTCCATCTGTCCTTGACTTTGAACAGAAACAAGTTCTTTCAGTGCATTATTTAATGATAATAATGCACCAACTTTTTGTACTGATGTCTGATATATAAGGTGCTCCTTATAAAACATCTCCCAGGATAACATACAGTTAATGGCTAATGTATAGTTAATGGTTAATGTATGGTTAATGGTTAATGTGTGGGTGGTATTCCCAGACCATGTGGATTTTTTAAAAAAGATTTGCTTATTTATTTATGGCTGTACTGGGTCTTTGTTGCTGTGCCTAGGCTTTCTCTAGTGGCAGTGAGCAGGGGCGACTCTTCATTGTGGTGTGTGGGCTTCTCATTGTGGTGGCTTCTTTTGCTGTGGAGCATGGACTTGAGGCATGTGGGCTCAGTAGTTGTGGCTCAAAGACTCTGGAGCACTGGCTCAGTAGTTGTGGTGCATGGGCTTAGTTGCTTCTGGCACGTGGGTCTTCCAGGATCAGGGACAGAGCCCATGTCCCCTGCACTGGCTAGTGGATTTTTTACCTCTGAGCCATGAAGGAAGCCCACCAGACATTATGGGTTTTTATACACGGTCCTCAAATATGTTTTTCAGCTAATGTTTATATAGAAAAAAACATTTATCTAAATTCAGTGCATGATTTTTAATAAAAGTAATGTTTGAGTAGAGACTAGATATAGTTGTTAGGGTATCAGGATCAGGTACAGCTTCTAGAGAAAACATTCCACATCAGCATCAGTGATGAGCTTGGGTGTGGCTGATGCTGGGAGGCCATGCAGTTGCATTTAAATCTGCCATCTGCCCACTAACATGTTAACCACTTGATGATCACCAAACAATGTTTTCAGCAGTTTATATATATCCCAATATGATAGTTTATTGCTTAGATTTTTAATGTATTTTATAAAGCTTATCATGTTGGGGCTGCTGCTGCTGCTGCTAAGTGGCTTCAGTCGTGTCCGACTCTGTGTGACCCCATAGATGGCAGCCCACCAGGCTCCCCTGTCCCTGGGATTCTCCAGGCAAGAACACTGGAGTGGGTTGCCATTTCCTTCTCCAATGCATGAAGGTGAAAAGTGAAATTGAAGCTGCTCAGTCATGTCCGACTCTTAGCGACCCCATGGACTGCAGCCTACCAGGCTCCTAGGTAACGAATACTAATATTTCCTATTCATTGAAACAGGAAAAAAAGATTAGCTTTTTATGTCTGATTTCTGTAATACTGACATTCGATGGGAGAGATGCCTGAACTCTGTTTTGAAAGTCTGATGTGGTGGAAAAACATTAGGATTTAGCATCTATGGTCCTTGGTTCAAATTCTGCCACTAGTACCTTAGGTATACGTGGATAAGTTCCTAAAGTATCTTGAGTCTTATTTTTCTCCTATCTCAAATGAGAACAATACTATTCATCTTTTATAGTTGTTTTAAAGGTTAACAAAAATATACAGAAAACATCCTAGTGCCTTGCACATAGTAGCCACTATATTGTGCTTAGTTGATCAGTCATGTCTAACACTTTGTGACCCCATGAACTATAGTGCTCCAGGCTCCTCTGTCCATGGGGATTCTCCAGGCAATCTTCCCAACCCAGGGATCAAACCCAGGTCTCCTGTATTGTAGGCAGATTCTTTATCTTCTGAACCACCAGGGAAGCCCAAGAATACTGGAGTGGGTAGCCTATCCCTTCTCCAGCGGATCTTCTCAACCCAAGAATTGAACCTGAGTCTCCTGTATTGCAGGAGGATTCTTTACCATCTGAGCTACCAGGGAAGCCAGTGGCCACTATATTAGTGAAGGCTATTATGATTAGTGATAACTTGCAGTTATTTATTAATAGTATGTAAAAGTTAATAATGGCAAATTTTGGAATGCCTTTCAGTTTGGTAGAGCACTTTGTTATACAACATATTTAATCTTTCCTAAAGCATTTAGGGGCATCTTATCATTCTTAGCATGTCCTATATACAGCTTATATGGGAGGTTAACTGATTTGGCTAGTAAATGATAGAGTAAAAATGTGAGCCTAATCTTGTAACTTCCAAATCTCTGCTTTTTGTACAATAAAATATCATTTTTTTATTAATAATTATTAACTTCACATTCCAGATGACAAACATTTATTTGACTTAAAAGTTTTAAATGGATGTATAGATGAAAAATTTTCTACGGAATCATATACAAGTTTTTACTAAAAATCAATAGTGTAAGGAGCTGTTGGCACTGGATATATTACACTGGGATTTCTATCCCCTAGTGTCTTCACAAACTTTTACTGTGGCACATGTGGGTTCCGACTGGATAGCTACCATACATATGTTACAGGTGATGATCCTGACATCCTAAGAAGCTATGTTTTGCTGAAGGTGATGCTTTTAGTAAATAGCAGAATGTTGTGTCTCCAAGTATAGGTTTTACATGAATTTCCCCAAATCTAGTTTATTCAGCATTTACTGAATATTATGTTTAGAGTATATACTGTTAGAAGTACACAAATAAACAAGGCAATTTCCTTGCCTTTATAGATTTTAAAACTTGTGTGTGCTTCTGAGGGGGAGACAAAAATGCATTTAAATGATCACAGTGGAAGATGTGATATGTCAAAATTAAAATGAAAGTAACACGGTTCCAACTCTTTGTGACCACATGGTCTAAACAGTCCATGGAATTCTTGTGGCCAGAATACTGGAGTGGATAATTTTCCCTTCTCCAGGGAATCTTCCCAACCCAGGGATCAAACCCAGGTCTCCTGCATTGTGATCAGATTCTTTACCAGCTGAGCCACCAGGGAAACCTGAGAATACCAGAGTCTGGAGCCTAACCCTTCTCCAGGGGATCTTCCTGACCCAGGAATCGAACCAGGGTCTCCTGCATTGCAGGGAGATTTTTTACCAACTGAGCTACTATGGAAGTATGTGATATGTCTAGGATTATAAAAATTGAAAACCTAAGTTGAGTATGATGTGGAAGAAAACGGAAGAAATCTAGGTTACATATTTGGTCAGTGAAATTCCTAAAAGGTGTAATGGTTTATGTGGAAGAAAACTAGAAGTGACTGTATTTTCTTAGATTCTAAAGGTATGAAAAACTGCATTTTTGTTCTTAACTGCATTATGGACTATAATGAGTGCACACAGCAAGGTGCCAAAATTTATGATAAGAAAAAATAATTAAGCAAGATAATTGCATATTGATGCTTACTGGAAATACTTATGTATCCATTAAGTTTAGAAAATGAAAAACTTAGTTCTGTATCTTAATTCATTCCACTTATGTTTAGGTGGGAATTAGGTTTAATGAATTCTAATAATATCTTGAATTTGATGTATTTATCTTCATCTAGAACACTTAGCTCCATAATACTTTAAGTAGCACATTAAGAAAAAGAAAATTTCTTCCTTTACTTTCATCTATTCCTGAAAAATTTGAGTATATGTAGTTTGGGATTACTCATTTTCCATTTCTTATGATTAATTCAGGAAAGAAGCAGTCTGGGCTTTCTAGGTACATACTTTTTAGTAATGGGTGATTTTTTGTTTTTCATTTGAAGATGTGGCCCTCAGATGCATGTTAGGCAATTTTCTGTCTTCAAATGCAATGAAAACTGATTAATTTGTTCATCTTAATTTAGCTAATAGTGTTCTCCATGCTGTATTTTACATGCACAATGAAAATATGCCTTAAAATAATCTGAACCAATGCAATTAATGATATTTTACAGTTGATGTAATTGCCACATTATATTCTACATATTTTACAAATATATCCTTAAAATATTTATATTTTCCCCAGAGGAAAACAAGAAAAATCACCCATTCTTTTGCCACTCATACTTATTCAGCTTTTCTATCTATAAATGAAAGGGTATCATATCATTCATAGTTTTCTCATTTAGTTAATATCTTGTGAATATCTTTTACAGATAAACAAGCTGAGACTTAGACACAAGATTTAAGGCTAAGTATCTATGGCTTCAAAAACTGTTATCTTAACCAGTAAGCATACCAACCTTCTTTAAAAAAAAAATAGAACTATACTGTGATTGAATACTATAATTTGGTATGGTTGAAAAGGAGATTTCTTGAGGAAGGGATTGACTTTCATGGTTCATGAAGAAGCTCAAGAGACAAAAGGAACCAGAGGTAGTTCCTGCCTTGTCTTATGTAAGCCCATGCCACTGCAGGCTTCTTCACATAACTTTTTTTTTTTCTTTTCTCTTTCCTATATCACACTTTTATTTTGAATAGCTTATCTTCTCTGTCATCAGGCAACTGTACTTATATAAGTTTTCCTATTTATATAATACAAATTTAAGGTGATAGGTGATTGCATTCCATGGGAATTATGAGCAATTTCAGTTCAGATGTCAGGAAGAGGAATCTCTTTTGCAATTGAGGTTAAAGGTCCCGTAGAATAAAGTGGAATGATTCACCACCTACAAGAGTTTTCTCTCTGCTGTTATGTTTTATCCTTTTATTAAAAAATATTCTGAATATATTAGGAGACTGATGCTGAATTTTCTCACATGGTTAGAAAGTATGTATCATATTTGTGGTTTATTTTCTCCTTATAGTTCAATATTAACATTTCCTATTTGAATATTTATTATCATTGGAAAAATAGATAACTTGCTCTTTTTCATTGTAAAAATATTGTCTTATTTCTAAAGTAAGAAAGAATGCATTCTCTTGGTTAAGAAAATAAAGAAGTAGCAATTTTAGAAAATATTAATCTGGCTTTTAAATCTGAATGTTATCTTTCTTAATTTATAAGAAACCACTGTAGAGTTGTGTAATTTTTTTCTCAAGAAATAATTTACATTAAAAAGGGTATGATATTTGTGAAACTCCCTTTTTTAGAGTATGTGTTTTTGAATAAACTGAATAATTTTTATGGATTATAAAATTTATAGTGCATTTTTATAGAAATGTATCTTGATTCTATAACAATCTGTAGTTACATTATAAAAACAATCTTTGATGCCATATGTTTTTATATTTGTTAAGATATTAATAACAATAGAAATCCCCTGGCAGTCCAGTGGTTAGGACTCCACACTTTCACTGCCAAAGGTGCAGATTCAAGCCCTGGTCGGGGAACTAAGATTTCAAAAGCTATGCAGAGCAGCCAAAGAAAACAGTAAGATTTACTAATTATGTTTGCTGCTGCTAAGTCGCTTCAGTCGTGTCCGACTCTGTGCGACCCCATAGACGGCAGCCCACCAGGCTCCGCCGTCCCTGGGATTCTCCAGGCAAGAACACTGGAGTGGGTTGCCATTTCCTTCTCCAATGCATGAAAGTGAAAAGTGAAAGTGAAGCCGTTCAGTCCTGTCCGACTCTTAGTGACCCAATGGACTACAGCCTACCAGGCTCCTCTGTCCATGGGATTTTCCAGGCAAGGGTACTGGAGTGGGGTGCCATTGCCTTCTCTACTAATTAAAACATGTTATTAAATTATATTGTGTTTTGGCCTTTTTAACCACCCCCCACCCCCTCCCCGCTCCCGCCTCCCGCCAATAGAAACTCAGTTTTCTTAATCATGACCTTCCTGAAATCATAGACCTACCAGCAAAATAAACCTTATGTATTGGCTTTTCAAAAATGAAAATTTATTTTTAGGCTACTATGAATATTCCCATTGTGAATATAGGACATTTAACTGTTTTTTTCAGGGGTTTCATCTCATGCAATAGCTCATGAATTTTTTTTAATATCTCTTTTCTATTAATGTTATTCTTGTCTTTGATTAACATTATAAGAAAGATTTCTCTGTTAAAATGTGAAGTATCTTTTTAAACTCTGAGGATTACTTTCTTGATTTTTTTTAAAAAAATTACAGAATCCTTTAAGATGTGCTTATTCATTAGGTTTTTAGTAAATATATCATGATTTTCCCTCATTTTTCATATTTGCTTATGGAGAAATAGTTTCATCCATTCACTAGTTGGTTTCTAATGTCATGGTGTGCGAGTCTGGGGGAGCCTGTACCCCTATTGGTGGGAGAGCTAGTACATAAAAAAATGAAGCATTTTTGTATTTCTTTTTAAAATATTCCTTTGTTAGAAGGATCTCAATATCACCACAAGGTTTGACGATTCTCTAAGAAGGACTCAGAAGACTCAGCATGTAGTCAGATGAATGGCTATGATTTATTACAGTTTAAGAAAACACTGGTGGCTGAGATGGTAAAGAATTTGCCTGCGATGTGGAAGACCTGGGTTAGGTCCCTGGGTCTAGAGAAGGGAATGACTACCCACTCTACTGTTCTTGCCTGGAGAATCCCATGGATGGAAGAGCCTGGCAGTCTACAGTCCATGGGGTTGCAAAGAGCCTGACACAACTGAGAGACTAACACTTTCATTTACATTTTTTTAAGGAAAAACACATCGATTGATATCTGAGAGAAACCAGACACAACTTCCGGAGTTCTGTCCCAGTGTGGTCACCACACAGGAAGCAGTGATTCTTCCATGACGAGTTGTGACAAATGTGAAATGTTGCCAACCAGTGTAGAAGCTCAGTACCCAGGGTTTTAGGGGAAATGGTCATGTAGGCTCCTTCTGCCTAGCATGTACTAAAATTATAGAAGAAAAGCAGGAATTCAGCCATACCTATATTACTTCTACAAACTGTCTAGGCACGGGGAGCCTTTTATCAGTTCCGGGAATGTCGGGACCCTTCCTGAAATCCAAATTCTATCTCTACCGCTAACACATTAGGTCTTTGAGAAAATCACCTTTACCTTTCTAAATCTCAATTTTCTTCTCTCTTAAATAGTGAGATATGCTGGATAGTATTAAAAACAGTCTCTAATTCTGTTAGAATCAGAGCTCTAAATAGATTTTTTCTTAATCTATACAGATCAATGGGATTCTTTTAAATTACTTTTTCCTCTAGCCCCCAGTGGTGATTTATTATAGATGAAGTTCAGAAGCTTCTATTACACTTAGGGTATTTCTGTTTAAATTTTTCCTACTTACATAGTTTCCACATCCAAACATTAAGTTGTGTCTTGTATGTTGAAAAGTCAAAGAGAGAAGTTGAATTATGAACTGTGTGGCCTGAATGACAATAGATATGAATGATGACAGGACAAGTATTTAATCCCCATTTAACAGAGGGAGGGCACAATAACTCAGAGAAAATAATCAATTTGTAAATGTCTGTACAGCTAACACATCAAAGAAATTAAGTATAAATAGTTCTTCTAGCTACTCCATAGGATGTTCTTTGAAGGCAGACACTGACATTTTTCATTAGGAAACTGTGGCCCCATTCTTGCCTGGAGAATCCCATGGACGGAGGAGCCTGGTGGGCTACAGTCCATGGGGTCTCAAAGAGTCGGACACGACTGAGTGACTTCATTGGGCACTGGGACTCTGGCTCCATAAATAGGAGTTACTCAATAAATGTTAGACAGGTAATAGTTGTATGAACATGGAGCAATTCACTCATTCTGTCACTCAACAAACTTTAGAAACATAGTTATTAAACACTTTCTTCCTTTCAATATTTTCATTGATGGTTTTGTAATTACATTTGGTGCTTTTAGTTCACCTGGGGCCTGACTTTTGCTGTTGGAGACTTTATCCCTCCTCTTTAGAACATTAGTTTCTGCCTTGCTCTAGCAGTTGTGGCCCCTTCTCTTGCTGTCTGTCTCTGTGTGTGTGTGTCTCTCTGTCTCAGGGTACTTAGAGGCTACTTGGTAAATAGTAATTTTTTTTTTTTTTTTGTCTCCTTGTCCATTTTCATGTACCAATCTGGTCTAGAACACAGAAAAATATCTCTTTGTCCTTGCTCAAGCCATGATTGAGATAGAATCTCCCAAACAGCACTATTTTAAAGAAAACCCTCTGACAGAATAAAGCAATTTGTCATTTCCACTGAAGATCAGTGGTCATTGTGATAGAAAATGTGTTCAATCACTCTTGAAAGAGAATTATGGTGCTGCTGTATTATTTCACTTAGTACTTTATACATCCTGTACTGACATTTTTCTTTTTAGTTAATTGGAATTAAAGTCTAGCTCTTTAAGTGTGTTTTGGAAAGTATATTTTATTCAAAACTTCTTTGGCACTTTTGAAAATTCTTTAATTCTGTTTTGAAATTTTTTTTCTAGAGCTACATTGAAAATAAGTACTGTAACTGAATTTTTGGTTTTAAAAGGTACCTACTAAATTATTTTAAAAGATGCATTTAATTGAATATTGAAAAATGATTTCATATTAAAAATAGTGTATGTTGATAACTGGACTTTATCTTTTGGAACTGTATCTTTGTAATTTCGGTACAATATTTAACAAATTGCATTTATCGTTCTCTACTTAGATGAGCTCTTAGACATTACATGAGGATACACTTTTAAGTACCAGTACTTGAAGTTTTATGATTAAATCTATTCATACAAGTTTCATGCTTTGAGACTGTGCAAGAAAAATATTAATTAGTTTGTAATTTAGAATACCAATAGCCTTAGAGTTGTAGTACTGAAATAGTGCTATTTTTGGATCACTTGAAATAGTAGGGTCTAAGAGATTTTGAAGTGTTAATTTAAAGCAAAATTCATTTAAATATAATATGTTACATATAAGAAAAATTCAGAGTTGGGTATAAAATATCTAGACTTTGGTGGAACTATAATTTTAAATCTTATATTATCTGTATGCTTCAAATTTATTTATAATTTTGAAATAGTAATGTATTTGCAGTGCTTTTGCATAGCTGTCTACTAATAGGGTCTCAATATTACCCTGCCCCAGGGGTCCTATTTTAACTGTAGTTTATATAAATAATATATTAAAATAATCTATATAAATAATGCCTACTGTAGCTGCGCCAGGAGAAGCAATGATCTTAGGAACATGCCATTTTATTTGGCAACTGGAGACTGAGTATTTAGGATAGAAGTAGACCTCCTGTATAATTTTATATATTTAAAAATAAGAAATACATCAGTAATGATATAGAAGTAGTTTTAGAGTATTCACTGTAAAGATTCACCATCAGACCCTTCTGAATCTAGTTGGGAATTCTAAAGTGTCTAAAAATACCCTATTTTCAGATACAGTCAAATTTCACACATAAACACAAAGTCATATTTCTGGAAAACTATATTTTAAGATATAACAGCAATTTGATTTTTATAGTGATGTGGCAGTTTCAAAGCAGATTTAAGTGACATTTAAAACTAATATGTTGTTTTAGCTAAAATGATTCTGCTAATTTGCTTGGTTTTCCACTGAATTTTCTACATTAAGTCATTTGTATATTGAGTCTTTTTATCTATTTCAACATTAATTTCTTGTTTATAATTGCTTAAGTGATGAAATTTTTTTCTGGTACTATTAAGTATAAATTTAGCATGGTTATTATCCCATGTTTTTGGTAATATAAGCATTTAAGGTTAAAAATGTCCTGCTGGACATTGAGTTTATTATGTTCTGCAAGCTATTATATGTAATATTATTTTAATTTTTGTCAGTTCTAAATATTTTAAAATTTCCATTATGATTTATCTATTTTCTGACCCAAGAGTTATTCAACCGTGTGTTTTTAAAATATATGCTTTCATTTTTTTTTACAAATGTAATTTAATTGCATTGTGATTAGTGAAGGTGATCTATGTTTTGAAATTTATTGAAACTTATTTTTTGTCCTAAAATATGGTCAATATTTGTTAACATTCTGCCTGTGCTTGAGGAGACTAGACTATTGTTGACTGCAGTGTCTCCCATCCAAGTACTAACCAGGCCTGACCCTGCTTAGCTTCTGAGATCAAATGAGATAGGGCACTTTCAGGGTGGTATTGCCATAGATTTGACTGCAGAGTCTAATGAAAGTCATTTAGTTAAGTTTGCTAATTTTCTTATTATAAATTCTCTATTAATTTTGTCTAATTAACCTATCAGTACTTGAAAGAGGTGTATCAGTGTCTCTCAATGCTATTGATTTGCAAATTTCTCTTTTTATTTTTCTCACCTGTATTTCATACATTTGGGGACTTTTAAATTATGTGCAATGTGCCTATAATTTAGGATTATATATTTTATATATTCCTAGTGAACTGAATGTTTTATTATAATGAAATTGCCATCCTAACTCTAGTAATAATCTAGTTTTATTTTATCTGAAATGTATTTGACTATTCCAGATTTCCTTTGGTTCATATTTGCTTTGCATTTCTTTTGTCATGTGTTTTCACCTAGAATTTAAAAATCTATTTAAAATAGATTAAATAGATTAAAATCTATTTAAAATCTAGAATTTAAAAATGCTTTACATTTGTCTATATTTAGCTGTATTTTTTCATATAAAAATTGCATATTTTTTCTCTTTTAAAAAATTTAATAAACTTTTTCTTAGCAGTTGTAGTTTTACAAAAAACGTCAGTGGAAAGTACAGGGAAGTTCCATATATTTACTTATTTTTTCTTTACTTCGTTACAGCTGAAGAGCCAATATTGATACATATGTTATTATCAACTAAAGTTTATAGTTTACTTTAGGGTTCACTTTATGTTGTTCATTCTTTGGATTTTGATAAATGTATAATGACATGTATCCACCACTCTCATATCATACAGAATAGTGTCACTGACCTAAAAAATCCCCTGTGCTCTACCTTTTTATCCCTCCTTCCCCTCTTCTGAAACATTGGCAACGATTAGACTTTTTTTACTGTCTCCATAGTTTTGTGTTTTCCAGAATGTCACATAGTTGGAAACATGTGGTGTGTTACCTTTTCAGATTGGCTTCTTTCATTTAGAACTATTCATTTAAGATTCCTCCATGTCTTTTTGTGGTTTGATAGTTCCTCTCTATTGCTAACTAATATTCCATTTTATGTTTAAATAAGCACAGTTGTTTATCCATTCACCTATCAAAGGACTTTTTAACTGCTTCTAAGGCTTGATAATTAAGATTAAAGTTGCTCTATGCATTTGTGTGTAGGTTTTTGTGTGAACTGAAGTTTTCAAATCATTGGGTGTATACAAAAAAGTGTGAGTGCTGGATCATATTTTAAGAGTTGAATTTTGTAAAAAAGTGCCAAAGTGTCCTGTAAGGTGACTGTCCTTTTGTCTTAGCAACGAGTGAGAATGCCTGTTATTTAATCACACCCTTGTCAGCATTTGGTGGTGTCAGAGTTTCAGATTTTAGTGTAGCTGGAGTCACAAAAATAGTCAATCAGATGTTCTCTTTTGTATAACTGATGAATTATTACATTTATATTTATTTTGATTATTGCTGTTTATCTTACTGTGTATTTTTTGTCTTTGTCCTACTTTTTCAATGAGCCATTTTTGTTTCCTTCTTGGCTCATGTTGGATTGATGCATTTGGGGTGTGTTTGTGTGTGCATGTGTTTTATATCCCATCTTCTCACTTCTCTGGTTTGGAATTACTAGTTTTACAGTTATTATTGTTATTTACCACATATATTAAAGTTGAATGGTAAATTTAGGACTGGGATCTTAGAACACTCTGATATGATCATCTTCTGATTTACTTGTTATTTTCATTTTTTTCTGATTTACTTGTTTTCATTTTTGATTTGCATAGCCATTAATATTTTTAATTTATTAAAAATTCTTATTGGAGTATAGTTGCTTTACAATGTTGTATTAGTTTGTGCTGTACAGGAAAATGAATCAGTTATGTATACATATATGCCCACTTCGTTCTCCAGGGGATCTTCCCAACCCAGAGATTGAAACCGGATCACCTGCTGCAGGCAGATTCTTTACCGAGTCCTCATTAGTTATCACTTTTCACTTTCATGCATTGGAGAGGGAAATGGCAACCCACTCCAGTATTCTTGCCTGGAGAATCCCAGGGACAAGGCAGCCTGGTGGGCTGCTGTCTATGGGGTCGCACAGAGTCGGACACGACTGAAGCGACTTAGCAGCAACAGCATTACTTACCTGTTTTATACAGAGTAGTGTATATATGTCAGTCCTAGCCTTCTAATTCATCCCATCACTTCTTCCCTCTTGGTATCCATATGTTTGTTCTCTACATCTGTGTTTCTATTTGCAAATAAGTTCATCTAAACCATTTTTCTAGATTCCACATGTAAGCGATATCATATGATATTTGTTGTTCTTTTTCTGAGTTACTTTTCTCTGTATAACAGTTTCTAGGTCTATCCATGTCTCTGCAAAAGGCAGTATTTGGTTCCTTTTTATGGCTGAGTAGTATTTCATTGTATGTGTATACCACTTTTTCCATTCCTCTGTTGATAGATATTTAGGTTGCTTCCATGTCCTGGCTATTGTAAATAGTGCTGTAGTGAACATTGGAATAAATGGATCTTGAATTATGGTTTTATCCAGGTATATTCCTAGGAGTGTGATTGCTGGGTCATATGGTTGTTCTGTTTTTAGCTTTTCAACAGTGTAGGAGGGTTCCTTTTGTTCCACATCCTCTCTGGCATTTTTTTAAACACCTGCAATTTTCACATTATTATTATCATATATAGATAATATTTGCACAGGTTTATTTTACATCCATTCCAGAAAGACAGTTTATTCAAACACAATTATATTTTTGTGATTATTTCCTTTCAGTACTTTGAAGATATTTTAAAATGGTTTTATGGCTTTCATTATAGATGTAGAGGAGTCGGTTACCAGAATGCCTTGTATTCATTTTTAGATTTGACCTGCCTTACCTCCTCCTCCTTTGCCTTTTCATCCACAGTTTCACCATAACATGCTTGGGTGTGTGTGTTTGTGTGTGTGTTTTTTCCATTGCTCTCACAATTTGAGCATTTTTCAGTCATTATCTCTTCAGACACTTCAGACTTTTCTTTACACTCTCCTAGTCTCTGTTTAAAATTATCATACATCTTTTCATTCTATCTTCTGTGGCTTTAACATTTTTTCCCATCTTTTTCTGTCTTGTTTGCTTTTTGTATTCCAACTATGTAATTTCTTCAATTCTGAAGTTTATTATTACAACTCTGATTATTTCTTTAGTTCTAATTTGTTGTTTAATACTTCTCCTTTATTTTCAAATATCATATTTTATATCTGAAAGTTCTGTTTGATTTCTTTTCAAATCTGCTGGCATTTTGGGATATCTAAATAGTTCTGCTCTATAATTGATTTTAAACAAAGCAAACCAAAAAGGTGTGTTTTATAGAGGATAGATTTTCCTCTTCCCTAAATTCACTCCTATAGGTACATACAAAGATGCTTACACTGCTATGACCATTCTAGTAGCCATCTGATTTCCCAGTGCTTTGAGAACTGAACATGTCATATAAGTATACAGTGATAATTCCTTACCTCTCATAGAAGAATGCAAGATTGGTGTGGCAGAAATACATGTTATCAAAGACAGAAAGGAGAAGCAGGTGGCAGAGAATGAGATGGTTAAATAGCATCACGAACTCAATGGACATGAATTTGAGTAACCTCCAGGAGATAGTGAAGGACAGGGAAGCCTGGCGTACTGCAGTCCTTGGGGTCACAAAGAGTCAGACACAACTTAGCTACTGAACAACAACAAAAGTCAGATTATGACACGTGTAATTTGATACTGGTTCTGACATAAGTAAGCTATGGCAGTTTATACATTATTAAGATTTTAATTATATTTTGTTTTTGGTAAAATTAAAAGTATAAAACTGTAAAAAGATCTAGGTTGTGTATATTTTAAGCAAAGAGTTACACAAGTTTAACAAATAGTTCATTAACTCTAAAATTAATACAGGATTTCTCTGCATGGCATGTCTAATTTTTAGTTATTGCTATCAATTAAAAATAGATATATGCATATACTTATAGAGTATACTATATCAATTTTTCAATTATACCATGACATCAGGCACTGAACATCTGATTAGAGCATTTTCCCTAATAGATCTTACTTATGCTTAATTGAATTGCAAATTTTACTTCAAGTTTTATTTCTCATACATTCCAAGTATTACCTTACCTATATTTATCTTTAGACTTTTAAATATTTGGTTCAATAATACTAAATGAGTTATCAAATTTGATAATCTCAGAAGGCAATCTGATACAGTCAGATATCTCACATCTAATTTTAAATTATACTTCTGCTTTAAAAATAAACTATATGAGCATATGAGAGTTGTTTAGTTTTTTTGGATATCAATTTTGTCCCTCATAAGATGAGGCTAATAGTGTTACTATAAATAATAAATGAAACAAAGAAAACTTACAGTGCTTCAGTTCAGTTCAGTTCAGTCGCTCAGTCGTGTCCGACTCTTTGCTACCCCATGAATTGCATCACGCCAGGCCTCCCTGTCCATCTTCAACTCCCGGAGTTCACTCACACTCACATCCATCAAGTCAGTGATGCATCCTCTGTCGTCCCCTTCTCCTCCTGCCCCCAATCCCTCCTAGCATCAGAGTCTTTTCCAATGAGTCAGCTCTTCGCATGAGGTGGCCAAAGTACTGGAGTTTCAGCTTTAGTGTCATTCCTTCCAAAGAAATCCCAGGGCTGATCTCCTTCAGAATGGACTGGTTGGATCCCAATATTTTCCCAAGAAATGAAACTTGTGATTGTTTTTATCATCATTAATGAATAGATACTTGCAAGATTTTGTATCCTTTGAGTTTTTTCCTTCAAAAGTTACATAAACTCTACAATGTGAAACATAAAATAGAAATTATCCTTGTTATGGTTTTCAGTACCATTTCCATTTGTTTGAAATGTTTATAGCCATTTTCAGGTATAAATTTATATAATATTGGAATTATAAAGTAGATAGAATATCTCTGTTACTACATTTTAAGGGTTAATGTTATTTAGGAGCTACTGTTTCCTCTTTTGAAAAACAAAGAGATTCATTTAATCTAGAATTTACAAACACACCAGTCTCTATTTTTTTTTTCTCCATCACTATTAATTTCTATTTTTGACACACTAAATTAGCAAATTATTTAATCATATACATATTGATTACATACATACCTTGGAAAAATCACCAATTCATATCTTGTGAATTATTATAAGACCTAACTTTTGAAGGTACAAGGAAGTTTCAATAGTGGAATAGCGAAGATTAGAACTCAGTTTCTCTAAATCAGTTATGTAGAATTTTTTCACCACACCATATTGCTTACCATAAAATATAGTCTCTGAACTGAATTTTTATACGTATATGAAAAGTTCAATTATAATATTTGATGTAGTAATAGTTCAAAACAAAGGGTGATAAATGGAAAAGACTTATCTACAAGGCATTGCATGATTAATTGCCAAATGAACCATGAAGAAAATCATGCTTTAGCAGTTCAGAAAAAGAAATTATAACTTGTTCTGTGATTTTATTAGCACTGTCATATGTTTATATTTCGGGGATATCTCAATTCTGGAATATGTCTTGTCTTCCCACTTAGACTGTAAACTTGTGTAGTTAGGAATTATTTTTTTTTTTATTTTCCTATATCACCATGAGGTATGACATCAGGCACAACTGTTGAAAATGATTGTAGATTTAATCATTATTATAATTTTCCCTTTTTAAAAATAAAAATATATTCTAATATATAACCAAATAAGTCTTAACACAAGATTCTCTTTAAATTATACTAGAATTAAATCTATACTGAAGTGTTTTCAACATTTTGTCCATACAAAAAATAAGCCATCTAATGCATGCTGTGTGTGTGTCTATGCTGAGTTGCTCAGTCATGTCTGACTCTTTGCAACCACATGGACTGTAGGCAACCAGGCTCCTCTGTCAAATGAATTTTTCAGGCAAGAGTATTGGAGTATGTTGCCGTTTCTTCTTCCAGGGCATCTTCACCACTCAGGGATCGAACCTGCATCTTTTGTGTTGGTAGGCAGATTCTTTAGCACTGTACCACCTGGGGATCCCCCTAATGCATGATACACCTTCTCATTTATGTATGGGATTATATCAAATCTTCTTTGCCTAATGATGGATTTTCTCAATGTCAGCTATCAAAAAAACATGTCATCATTTAGCCTTCATGAATGTTAATGAACTATATTTAAAAATGGAAAGATGTTAAGATTTGCTAACAAAAAATTATGGAAGAGAGGATGTTACATGTACATTATATTTGTGGAAAGTAACTTATTTGTAAATCATTTTCTATAAAAATTCATCTTTTAACAAGCGACAAGTATCACTCCAAACAGAACTCATTAAACATGTAAAATTAATTATTGTTAATCTAGAAATTAAAAATATTAAGTATCACATTTAAAAAATCAATTTTTTGATAAAGAATCTACATCTAAAACAGCACCTATGCTGTGTGCAGTCTAATGAATTTTGACAAATAAATATTTTCCTTTGTAACTATGACCATATATTAACAATAATTGTTTTAAAATCTCTGTCTACACAGGCCATCAATGCTGCCATTTCAGTATCTGTTTATGTTATCTGATTTTTCTCCTGATGGGTGTGATTTTCCTATTTCTTTGCACATCTAATAATTTTGATTAAACGATTATGAGTGTTACACTGCTGCATTTGAATTTTGTTTTTAAGATTGTTGAAGTATGTTTTGGCAGCCAGTTAAATTTTGATAAGTTGTGTTAGACAGGTTTAAAATATAGTTTATCCTAGGCTGGTTAATGTCTATTGCTACGGTTTGATATTTTTGTTTTCTCAACTGAATGCCTTAGATGTTTAGTCTCTACATTCTCACCAGTTAGAGCTTTGGGAGTTGTTTATCTTATAGCTCCCGTTTCTTGTTCTTTGCTCAGCATCATGGAGTTTCACCCTCTACATGTAGCACTTGTTATTGAGCAAACAACTCTGAGATTCCTCTCCCTGCAGCAGTTTAGATCTTTTTCTTTATGTAGCTCCACCAACTGTAGTACTTTCCCCTGCAAATTTAACTTCCACAGTTTCCCCAAACACTAATTTCTGTTTCTTCAATTTTGTGTGACTCCTTGCTTTCTTGGTTTTCTTTCTCCTGTGCTATAGTCCTTAAAGCACTTTTATAACATTTGCTGATTTTCATGGTGTAAATATTCCCCCCAGGGCTTAGTTCAAGCTGCCAATGTGTCATTACTGAACACAGAGTTGAGGAAAGATGCACACAATCAATTCTTGTGAGCCAGAGCAACTGGCCGTATATGCCACTAAGCTTAGAATTTATGCCAGTTAATTTCTTGTTGAAATAAAGTATCCTACTTAAAGACTGTATAATCCCCCAGGAATTTTATATCTTGAATACTTTTCCATGTTTGCTTAAGTATTTTCTTTCACATAATTTCTATTTATCTTCAGATTAAGTTGGGTCAATTGATATAGTTTTCTAAGTTGTACTAGATATGTTCTAAAAAGCTTTTTAAAAGAAAATTCAAAACAAATTTTATGTAATTTTATATGAATTTGATAAAATTTTTATTACATCCCTTATGTCACATGAGATTTTATACAATATTCTTCTTATACAGTATCAGATCAGATCAGATCAGTCGCTCAGTCGTGTCCGACTCTTTGCGACCCCCGTGAATCGCAGCACACCAGGCCTCCCTGTCCATCACAAACTCCCGGAGTTCACTCAGACTCACGTCCATCGAGTCAGTGATGCCATCCAGCCATCTCATCCTCTGTAGTCCCCTTCTCCTCCTGCCCCCAATCCCTCCCAGCATCAGAGTCTTTTCCAATGAGTCAACTCTTCACATGAGGTGGCCAAAGTACTGGAGTTTCAGCTTTAGCATCATTCCTTCCAAAGAAATCCCAGGGCTGATCTCCTTCAGAATGGACTGGTTGGATCTCCTTGCAGTCCAAGGGACTCTCAAGAGTCTTCTCCAACACCACAGTTCAAAAGCATCAATTCTTCGGTGCTCAGCCTTCTTCACAGTCTGACTCTCACACCCATACATGACCACAGGAAAAACCATAGCCTTGATTAGATGGACCTTTGTTGGCAAAGTAATGTCTCTGTTTTTGAATATGCTCTCTAGGTTGGTCATAACTTTCCTTCCAAGGAGTAAGCGTCTTTTCATTTCATGGTTGCAGTCACCATCTGCAGTGATTTTGGAGCCCAGAAAAATAAAGTCTGACACTGTTTCCACTGTTTCCCCATCTATTTCCCATGAAGTGATGGGACCGGATGCCATGATCTTTGTTTTCTGAATGTTGAGCTTTAAGCCAACTTTTTCACTCTCCACTTTCACTTTCATCAAGAGGCTTTTGAGTTCCTCTTCACTTTCTGCCATAAGGGTGGTGTCATCTGCATTCTGAGGTTATTGATATTTCTCCTGGCAATCTTGATTCCAGCTTGTGTTTCTTCCAGTCCAGCGTTTCTCATGATGTACTCTGCATATAAGTTAAATAAACAGGGTGACAATATACAGCCTTGATGAACTCCTTTTCCTATTTGGAACCAGTCTGTTGTTCCATGTCCAGTTTGAACTGTTGCTTCCTGACCTGCATACAAATTTCTCAAGAGGCAGGTCAGGTGGTCCGGTATATACTTTTATCTTATAATGAGTGTTTTAATATTGTTTCAGCAATATTAAAAATGATGATTAGATAACTCTGTTTCTATATGGCAGAGTAAGAAGTAATGAGTGCAAAGGACAGCTGAAGCAATATTGAAACACTCATTATAATATAGAGGTATACTGTATATGAAAAATATTATATAAAATCTCATGTGACATTAGGGATGTAATCTCATAGCTCAGTAGGTAAAGAATCTGCCTGTGGTGCAGGAGACCTGGGTTCGATCCCTGAGCTGGGAAGATCCCCTGAAGAAGGAAATGGCAACCCACTCCAGTATTCTTGCCTGGAGAATCCCAAGAACAGAGGAGTCTGACAGTCTACAGTCCTTGGTGTCGCAAGAGTTGGACAGGACTTAGTAACTAAAGAGAGAGAATGTAGATATAAGGGTATCTAATGGGTATTATTTTTTTTTAATTTTATTTTATTTTTAAACTTTACAATATTGTATTGGTTTTGCCAAATATCGACATGAATCCACCACAGGTATACATGTGTTCCCCATCCTGAACCCTCCTCCCTCCTCCCTCCCCATACCATCCCTCTGGGTCGTCCCAGCGCACCAGCCCCAAGCATCCAGTATCGTGCATCGAACCTGGACTGGCAACTCGTTTCATATATGATATTATACGTATTTCAATGCCATTCTCCCAAATCTTCCCACCCTCTCCCTCTCCCACAGAGTCCAAAAGACTGTTCTATACATATCTGTGTCTCTTTTGCTATCTCGTATACAGGGTTATTGTTACCATCTTTCTAAATTCCATATATATGTGTTAGTACACTGTATTGGTGTTTTTCTTTCTGCCTTACTTCACCCTGTATAATAGGCTCCAGTTTCATCCACCTCATTAGAACTAATTCAAATGTATTCTTTTTAATGGCTGAGTAATACTCCATTGTGTATATGTACCACAGCTTTCTTATCCATTCATCTGCTGATGGGCATCTAGGTTGCTTCCATGTCCTGGCTATTATAAACAGTGCTGCGATGAACATTGGGGTACACGTGTCTCTTTCCCTTCTGGTTTCCTCATGTGTATGCCCAGCAGTGGGATTGCTGGATCATAAAGCAGTTCTATTTCCAGTTTTTTAAGGAATCTCCACACTCTTCTCCATTGTGGCTGTACTAGTTTGCATTCCCACCAACAGTGTAAGAGGGTTCCCTTTTCTTCATACCCTCTCCAGCATTTATTGCTTGTAGACTTTTGGATCGCAGCCATTCTGACTGGCGTGAAATGGTACCTCATTGTGGTTTTGATTTGCATCTCTCTGATAATGAGTGATGTTGAGCATCTTTTCATATGTTTGTCAGCCATCTGTATGTCTTCTTTGGAGAAATGTCTATTTAGTTCTTTGGCCCATTTTTTGATTGGATCATTTATTTTTCTGGAATTGAGCTGTAGGAGTTGCTCGTATATTTTTGAGATTAGTTGTTTGTCTGTTGCTTCATTTGCTATTATTTTCTCCCATTCTGAAGGCTGTCTTTTCACCTTGCTAATAGTTTCCTTTGTTGTGCAGAAGCTTTTAAGTTTAATTATGTCCCATTTGTTTATTTTTGCTTTTATTTCCAGTATTCTGGGAGGTGGGTCATAGAGGATCCTGCTGTGATGTATGTCTGAGAGTGTTTTGCCTATGTTCTCCTCTAGGAGTTTTATAGTTTCTGGTCTTATGTTTAGATCTTTAATCCATTTTGAGTTTATTTTTGTGTATGGTGTTAGAAAGTGTTCTAGTTTCATTCTTTTACAAGTGGTTGACCAGATTTCCCAGCACCACTTGTTAAAGAGATTGTCTTTAATCCATTGTATATTCTTGCCTCCTTTGTCAAAGATAAGGTGTCCATATGTGCGTGGATTTATCTCTGGGCTTTCTATTTTGTTCCATTGATCTATATTTCTGTCTTTGTGCCAGTACCATACTGTCTTGATGACTGTGGCTTTGTAGTAGAGCCTGAAGTCAGGTAGGTTGATTCCTCCAGTTCCATTCTTCTTTCTCAAGATAGCTTTGCTTATTTGAGGTTTTTGTATTTCCATACAAATTGTGAAATTATTTGTTCTAGCTCTGTGAAGAATACTGTTGGTAGCTTGATAGGGATTGCATTGAATCTATAAATGGCTTTGGGTAGTATACTCATTTTCACTATATTGATTCTTCCAATCCATGAACATGGTATATTTCTCCATCTGTTAGTGTCCTCTTTGATTTCTTTCACCAGTGTTTTATAGTTTTCCATATATAGGTCTTTAGTTTCTTTAGGTAGATAAATTCCTAAGTATTTTATTCTTTCCGTTGCAATGGTGAATGGAATTGTTTCCTTAATTTCTCTTTCTGTTTTCTCATTATTAGTGTATAGGAATGCAAGGGATTTCTGTGTGTTGATTTTATGTCCTGCAACTTTACTATAATCATTGATTAGTTCTAGTAATTTTCTGGTGGAGTCTTTAGGTTTTCTATGTAGAGGATCATGTCATCTGCAAACAGTGAGAGTTTTACTTCTTCTTTTCCAGTTTGGATTCATTATCTTTTATAATTGGATGTCATGATTTAAAAATCTGATCACAACAGAACAGTTTTCTGTTATGCAATTACCTGGGTAATGTTTTCTAATTGTAATATAATTTATGTACATTTCAATATTCATATATTATATATACTCATCAATCATATTTGATATGAGAATTTCCATCACTTCAATAAGTTTCCTTGTATCCCTTTTCAGTCAATCTTCCCCATCGAAGCAAACAGGTATCACAAGTTAGTTTACATGTTCTAGCATTTCAAATTAATGAAATCACATAGCATGGACTGTGGGTAGTTTCACTCGGTGTAACTTTTTTAGATTAATTTTTATTGGAGTATAGATGTTTTACAGTGTTGTGTTAGTTCCTGACATACATCAGAGTGAATCAGTTATATATATCTCCCCTCTCTTTTTGATGTTCTTTCCATTTAGGTCCCCACAGAGCACTGAGTCAAGTTCCCTGTAGATTCTCATTAGTTATCTCTTTTATACATGGTAGTGTATATATGTTAATCCCAATGTTCCAATTCTATCCACACCTTCTCCCCCCACACTCGGTGTCCTAAGTTTGTTCTCCATATCTGTGTCTCTATTTCTGCTTTGCAAATAAATAAATTCATCCATATCATTTTTCTAGATTTCATATGTAAAGCAGTATTATATGATACATTTTTCTCTTTCTGACTTACTTCACTCTGTATGATGGTCTCTAGGTCCATCTATATCTCTGCAAAAACTTCCTTTTTTGCTCTTATTTTTGAAAACTAATGTGATTTAATAATAATTTAAAAGAAATAGTTAAGAAATGTTAAAAATTTATAAAAATGTTCATTTTATTGATAACAATGTAAAACTTTATATTAATTAATCTGCCAGCAGATGTCTAATATAAATAAAGGCAAGTATTGAAAAGTTTGGATTAAAAGTAGGCAGAACCTAGGGCAGCATGACTGGAATAAGTCTGGTTCACATGCTCCCACTCCACTCTCTGCCTAGGGCTCACTTGTCTCCCCTGAGGAGCCGCAGCATCCTGGGAGCAGCAAACATAGTGAATTAACAGATGTGGGTCCAAGTACCCTTGGGTGGCGATGGTTCTGGCTTCTGGCACCACCTTCAGTC
The DNA here is from genome assembly GCF_019923935.1 of Bubalus bubalis. Lineage (NCBI taxonomy): Eukaryota > Metazoa > Chordata > Mammalia > Artiodactyla > Bovidae > Bubalus > Bubalus bubalis. The sequence continues at coordinate 138,035,073 of NC_059157.1, read as the reverse complement.
CTGCCTCCCTGGTCTTTCTATTGCTGAACTGTGTCTTCCAGGTCTGCAGTGACTCTCACACTATTCTGTATGACTTCACTGTCAATCCTAAGCTCAGACCTGGACAACCACAATGTGAGGTCCAAGACCAGGTCAATGGAAACATGTTTCTTTATTTTCCATGTGGTAGCAAGAAGGCCAAACTCTTTGGTCCTCTGGGGATGGAGGTGAATACCACAAAGTCCTGGGAGTGACATATAGAAACTCTGAAAGCCCTGATGGAAGAGCTGAAAAAGGAAATTGCTTGACATTAAACCAGAAATTTTCACAGAGGATGGCCCTCACCCTGCGGGGCAGGATAATATATCAGCTTAAAGATGATGAATGCTCCCATGGATCCTTGTGGTTTGGCTTCAATGGACCAATGTGCCTCTTCTTTCTTTTGGAGGATAGACACTGGATAGTAGTACATTCTGCAGGCAAACTGTTAAAAGAGACACTGGACAATGACAGAAATGTAATTGATTTCCTTACAAGGATTCCAAACAGAGATTTCAAGAGCTTGAGCTAGTTTTGGTGACTTGGAAGACAATGCTAGAGATAACACCACCACCAAACATGGCTCCTGGCACTGCCTAATACAAAGCCATGGCCATTACACCCAGCTTCTGGATCCTCTGTGGTATCCTGACTTACTCAATTCTCCTTCTCATCCAAGATGGCTGAAATAAAGACAAGATGGCCTGAGCTCCTGCAGCCATCTTGGAGTGTGAGGTGAAAACAAGGCTAAAGATGATAGAACAAGATAGAGCCTGGATCCTTGACTCCCAAGATCAGAGCCCAGAGTGGGCTCAGGATTCCTCTGTAAAAGTGACATAAACTCCATTTTGACTTGCCTCACTGTTGTTTCATGTTCTTTCACAGATAATTTTAACCAAAGCTAATGCTAACCAGGACCAGCATTTAATTCCCTGCTGAGCCTCTTTGCCCACTTCCTTGCTAACATTCTAGCTAAATTCTGAACTACAGTCCCTATCATTCTCCAAAAATTAGAGGGGAACCTAGTTGCTATAGCTTCCACTAAAACATATTAGAAATGATCATTCTGAATAGGACTAACACTAATAAAACATGGGACAACAATGAAAGATTATTTTTATTCCCAATGTCTCTTTATTTTATGTTCTTTCTTCATTTCCTTCCATGGACCAGAGTTCTTTGTTTTATACTACTTAAGTGGTGAGGGAGGTGCCAGTAGTGGTCATTTATCTCTTATTGAGAATATAAAAATGATAGGTTGAGGTAGTTCCCTGGTGGTCCCTTGGCTAAGACTATACACTTCCACTGCAGGGGGCCTGTGCTCAATCTCTGGTCAGGGAACTAAGATCCTGCATGCCTTGTGGTATGGCCAAAAAATAAAAATAAAAGAAATAGTAGGGCAGAAAATACAAGAGATACTTGCAATTTTATGATTTCTCAGTCAAAAATATTTGTTAGTTTGTGTAAGGCAGAGTGGCCAGAACCTAAGAAGGTTATGTGCAAATTCTGCTAAATCCTTGATAGACCTTTGGACTGTATGTAGTATGCCATGCTCCAGAAGATCTGGTAGAAGGCAACAGCTGGAAGATTGAAAGAACTTTGCAGAAAGTACTGCTGCTGCTGCTGCTGTTGCTAAGTCGCTTCAGTTGTGTTCGACTCTGTGTGACCCCATGGACTGCAGCCCACCAGGCCCCTCCGTTCATGGGATTTTCCAGGCAAGAGTACTGGAGTGGGGTGCCATCGCCTTCTCTGGCAGAAAGTACAGTTCAGTCACTCAGTCGTGTCTGACTCTTTGCGACCCCATGAATCGTAGGACTCCAGGCCTCCCTGTCCATCACCAACTCCAGGAGTTCACTCAGACTCTCGTCCATTGAGTCAGTGATGCCATCCATCTCATCCTCTGTTGTCCCCTTCTCCTCCTGCCCCCAATCCCTCCCAGCATCAGAGTCTTTTCCAATGAGTCAACTCTTCACATGAGGTGGCCAAAGTACTGGAGTTTCAGCTTTAGCATCATTCCTTCCAAAGAAATCCCAGGGCTGATCTTCTTCAGGTTGGACTGGTTGGATCTCCTTGCAGTCCAAGGGACTCTCAAGAGTCTTCTCCAACACCACAGTTCAAAAGCATCAATTCTTCAGTGCTCAGCTTTCTTCACAGTCCAACTCTCACATCCATACATGACTACTGGAAAAACCATAGCCTTGACTAGAGGGACCTTTGTTGGCAAAGTAATGTCTCTGCTTTTGAATATGCTATCTAGGTTGGTCATAACTTTTCTTCCAAGGAGTAAGCCTCTTTTAATTTTATGGCTGCAGTCACCATCTGCAGTGATTTTGGAGCCCAAAATTAAAAATATGCAGAAGGTACAGATACTGTCTAATGCAAGAAAGACATTACATTAGAGTTTTAATCTAGCAAAGGTAAATAAATGCTAGAAAATAAAAGTTATTCAAGGATGGTAGTGGAATTCAGTGACTACAATGTGTCTTATATACATTATACAGCAAATATTTTCTAGACATGTGAAGAAATAGAAGACTATTGCCATAATCAAGAGAAAAACCATGAATAAAAATTGACCCTGAGATGAACCAGGGGTAGAAATCAGCTGAAAATATTTTTAAAGCAGCCATTTATGAGTATATAAAAGGGTTTAATGGAGAAGACAATGGCACCCCACTCCAGTACTCTTGCCTGGAAAATCCCATGGATGGAGGAGCCTGGTAGACTGCAGTCCATGGGGTTGCTAAGAGTTGGATACGACGGAGCAACTTCACTTTCACTTTTCACTTTCATGCATTGGAGAAGGAAATGGCAATCCACTCCAGTGTTCTTGCCTGGAGAATCCCAGGTATGGGGGAGCCTGGTGGGCTGCCATCTATGTGGTCACACATAGTCAGACACCACTGAAGTGACTTAGCAAAAGGGTTTAAAGGAAAATATTGTCCTAATGAGTAAAGACATAGAGGGATCATAGTAGAGAAATAGATACTATATTTTTTAAAATGAAAATTTTAGAACTAGAAAGTAAATATACAAATGAGAAATTCATTGGGTGGGCCCAAGAACAGCTGAGGAATGCAGAAGAAATGGTCAATAAATGTAAAGATAAATCAATAAGAATTATATGATCTGCAGGACAAAGAGAATAAAAGACTAAAAAAAAGAACAAGTTCTCAGTGATCTACAGAACAATATTAAACTACAGTGTATATATATTTGCAATCTCAGAAAAAAGAAAGAAATAATGGGGCATAAAAATATCTGAAGATATAGTGGCACCAGTAGTCTCTAATTTTGTGAAAATAATTGATTTCAGATCCAAGAAATTCAAGAGACCCTAACAGTATACATACAAGGTATATCACACCGTGGCACATCATTGGCTAGCTCCTGAAAACAAATGTGTATTTGTGTGCTATACTCGGTCACTCAGTTGTGTCCAGCTCTTTGCAACCCAATTGACCTTAGCCCGCCAGGATCCTCTGTCCATGGGATTTTCCAGGCAAGAATACTGGAGGAAAACAGATGTAAAAAGGGAATATTGAAAGTAGCCAGAGAAAAAGCAGCACATTATGTACAGGAAAAACATGACTGATGACTTTTCATCAGAAACAAAGAGGACAACAGACAGTAGAACAACATTTGTAAAGCAAAGAAAGAAAAAAAAAATCTATTAACCTCAGTTCTATATCCAGTGAAAATATTTTTCAGTTTGAAGATGAAACAAAGATATTTTCTCTTTAAAAACTGAATGGACTACAAGAGCATATTTGCACTCTCCTAAATGTTAAAGGAAGACTGAGAAGAATCAATACCTGATAGTAACTTTATAGGAAGATGTGGAGAGTAGCAGAAATAGTAATGATTTTACAATCATCTTAAAACGAGACATTCTTTATGATTTGAGTTCAGTCACGTTACTGAAGCCATAAAAATGCATTGTATAAATAAAATTTCATCAAAACTTCTGATAATCCAAAGACCCCATTTGAAAAATGAATGCTTAATCCATAAACTGGGCAAAAATATTCACAAAATATGTATTTGACAAATGATTTATCACCAATTGAAAAAATGATAATTAAAAAAGATCAGCAAAAGATTGGAACATATACTTAACAAAGGAAAATATGCACATAAAAAATAACTGCAAGCAATTATCAGGAAAATGAGTATTCAAATCAGAGCTTTTAAAGGAATACAAAACGATAAAAACAAAAAAATAAGAATGTTGAGTGACTTTCCAGATGCACTTTTGCAAAACTGGTTACTACAAAAAAATTTCAAAGTGACTGGGTATACACACATGAACATTGTTTACCTTAATTGTATATTTGTGTGACAGTCATCGCTCAGATCTTTAGATAATGGCATGAAATCTTCTTATGTTGGCATAATGTTTGCTTTATGTGGAGGCTAGAAAATACATGTTTTCTACCCTATTTTGTGATAATGTGTCCATTAAGAATAAAAAATAAATTCTTTTTTTTCTCTTAAGGATGATTAACATTCCCAGATATCGCAAAGTCATTTTATTTGAAAACATACATGCTTGTCTATCAGGCTATAAATTAGTTACCCTTCTGCTCACTTGAGAGACACTAGTGAGATGGGTCAGCTTTGTGTCTCTCAGTGACAGCGGTGGACCTGAGACTGAGAATGTGGAGCACTGAATGAGTTTGTAAGTTTTGTCTGATTCTCACATGGTTTGTTCCTGGTTGTATAGGGAGATAACCTGTGTGGAAGTCAATTTGCAAATAATGCTAATTCGGAAAAAATGAATAAATTGCTTCAGAACAGGCACCTGAATTAATCAATTTTCAGTGTTATTGTTATACTAATTTAAGATAAGACTCATGTTTGAGCATTAAGCAACAAACCGAAAAAAAAAAAATCATGTAGCACCAATTCTTCTCTGTATTGATTTTCATTCTTTTCAGATGTATGCCACACATTTGATCTTACCCAGATTTTACAATTGTGCCTATAACATTTTAGATATTAAAATGCCAATTTTTTAAGCACATTTTTACTCTTGTTTGAAGAGGATCGTTTTGAACTCTAAATAATTCAGTTTAACTTTGTTTCTACCTTGGTGTGATGCCCTTTTTATAATTTTTGCTAAAATAAAAATAATGTTTATTCTTTCTTGTAAGGTATATTAGGGCTTCCCTGGAATCTCAGGGGTAAAGAATCCTCCTGCTAATGCAAGAGATGTGGGTTCAATCACTGGGTCAGGGAGATCTCATGGAGAAGGAAATGACAAACCTATTCCAATATTCTTGTCCAGGATATCACATGGATAGAGGAGCCTGGCAGGCTACAGTTCATGGGGCTGTGAAAGAGTCGGTCATCACTTAGCAACTAAACAACAACGAGGTATATTAGTTTTAAAAGATATTTAACTTTTGTGGGAGTTTCTAAGACAGCTAACCAATATATATTTCCTCTTTAGGAATGTAAAATCCAAAGAATCAAAATGTTAAATTTTAGATAGTAAATCTAATTTCTGCACAGATCATTTCTTTGTTTTTATTGAAATAATTATTTATACATTTAATATTGAATTCATCAAGTGAATAAATGGCACAACATTTATATCATTGGACTTTAAAAAATTTATTGTTTTAAATCACTGGTAGATCTTTAACATTTTTTCCTGCAAAAAAGTTGTGTAAGGATATAAACACAAGTATCTAACCTTGCAGAAATGTATAATGGAAAAGAAGCATTAATTAACATTTTCTGGAGCTACTGTGTAGTCATGGTTACACTCTTAAACATTTGTAAGATTTTTTCATGTAGAAGGGCTTTTAGTTCTTAATAATTGCTATTTTCCTTTCAAAATTAGGTCCAAAATATTTCTAAGATGAAAAATAAATATATGGTTTATTTTAATGATTTACATTAGGAAATCCATTTAACTTTTTAAAAACAGATCTGTGGAGGAATATTTGTCATATAATACATTACACACAAGGTGTGTAATTTCTGAAGTTTTGGGTCATGTATACATCTGTGAAATCATCAGTAACTACAGTGAAGGTAATAAACATGTGCATCACTTCTTTTAATTCTTTTCTCCCATTACTCCCTGTCCTACTCTTTTGTCCTCAGGCAACCCCTGATCTGCTTTGTGTGTCTGTAGTAATCTCCTTCATATTCTCTGTCTCTGTGTGTGTCTTGCTTCTTTCATCTCATGTAATTATTTTGAGGTTCATCCATGTTGTAGTGTATTTCAAGACTTCGTTTCTTCCTATTCCTGAGTAGTGTTACACTGTGTTTTTATTCTGCAATTTGTTTATACATTCATCTATTGAAAGATATTTGGGTGTTCAGATTTGGGCTATTAACATTTGAGTACAAGAGTTTTGTATGATCATGTCCTTCCTTTCTCTTGGAGAAATACATAACAGTGAAATAGTTGTATTATGTGGTAGGTGTATTTTGACCTTAAGAAACTGTTAGTTCCCACCAGCTATGCATGGTGGTAAGAATCTGCCTACAATGCAGGAGATGTGGGTTCAATCCCTGAGTCAAGAAGATCCCCTGGAGAGGGAAATAGAAACCCACTATAGTATTCTTGCCTGGGAAATCCCGTGGACAGTGGAGCCTGGTGGACTGCAGAGCCAGACATGACTTGAAGACTAAACAACAACAAACGTATGACAGATTTCCATTTCCTTCATATCTTCACTTAAGTATTTTTCATTTTGTCAGTCTGATAGAAGCAGTGATGTCCTGTTGTAGCTTTAATTTACGTTTCCCTAGTAGGGATTTTGTTGAATACCTTTTCCTGTCCTTACTAGTCATGTGTATATTTTCTTTGGTAAAGTGTGTAACTTTTGCCCATTTAAAAATTGTGTTTGTTTTCTAATTGTTGACCTTTGAGGATTATTATGTTCTAGACACAAGTATTTTATCAGCTACGTGCTTTGTAAGTATTTTATCCTCATCTATGGCTTGTCTTTTATCATTTTCTTAAAGTATGTTTCAAAGACGACAAGTCTTTCTTCTTGATGAGGTCTAGGATCCACTTTGAGTTAATTTTTGTATATGGTATAAGTTATTGATCAAAGTTCATTTTTTTGCCTATGGATATATAATTGTATATTCATATGATAAAAGACCCACTTCTCCACTGACTTGCCTTTGTCCTTTTGTGTAAAGTACTTTGTCCATATACTTGTGGGTCAACTTCTAGCTCAGTTCTCTTCCACTTTTCTGTTTTTCAGTCTTGGTGCTAATATACACAATCTTGATTACTGTAACTCATAACAAGTCTTTCAAACATAGAATGTTAATCATCCAGGTTTTTTTTCCAGTTATTTTGGCTCTGGTAAATTCTTTGAATCAGATTGCTAATTTTTACAGAATATCTCCTGAGATTTTTATTGGGATTATACCAAATCTATGTATCAGTTTGAGGAAAACTGCATTGTAACAGTGTTGAATCATCTAAACCATGAGCACAGTGTTTCTAGTTACTTTTGTCTTTAATTACTCTGTGTTATTTTGTATTTTTCACTCTATTAATCTGCATTTCCTATCAGATTTATTCCTATTTCCTATATTTGATACTATTTTATATGGCATTTTATTTAAATTTTGACTGTTGCTAGCATTTTTTATATTTATCTTATATACTGCAACCATGCTAAAATGCTTGTTTTTGTTGTTAAGTTGCTAAGTCGTGTCTGACTCTTTGCTACCCCCTGGACTGCAGCACGACAGGCTTCCCTGTCCTTCACTATCTCCTGGAGTTTGCTCAAATTCATGTCCATTGAGTTGGTAATGCCATCCAACTATCTCATCCACTGTCACCCCCTTCTCTCACCCTAAATCTTTCCCAGCATCAGGGTCTTTTCCAATGCATTGGCTCGTCACATCAGGTGGCCACCAAGTATTGGAGCTTTAGTTTCAGCACCAGTCCTTCCAATGAATATTCAGGATTGATTTCCTTGATTTTATCTCCTTGCAGTCCAAGGGACTCTCAAGAATCTTCTCCAATACCACAATTAGAAAGCATCTATTCTTTGGAGTTCAGCCCTCTTTATTGTTCAACTCTCACATTTTTACATGACAACTGGAAAAACCATAGCTTTGACTATATGGGCCTTTGTTGGCAAAGTGATGTCTCTTCTTCTAATTTAAAATGCTTATTAGTTTTCATATAAAAAAGAAGAACCTTTAATTTTTAGACCAGTTTTAGATTTTTGAGGGGAGGAAGAAGTTTCCCCCTCTACCCTTCTTGAGTTCTTATGGCTGGAAATGGACACAAGACAGATTAACAGGAAAAACAGAAACAAATTTAAATTATTCACAGAGAGGTCTCAAAGAAATAAGACCTAAGCAGATGCTAAAGCAGGCAGCTTTTATACTTTTTAGCTATAGAAACAATAAATTTGAGAGGAACTGACAGGACAAATAATTAAGATTACAATGATTAATTAGTACAAAAATAAGCAAAGTTTGGGCTTGGGTAATAAATTAGTTTGGCCACCCCATGTGAAGAGTTGACTCATTGGAAAAGACCCTGATGCTGGGAGGGACTGGGGGCAGTTGGAGAAGGGGATGACAGAGGATGAGATGGCTGGATGGCATCACCGACTTGATGGACATGAGTTTGGGTAAACTGTGGGAGTTGGTGATGGACAGGGATGCTTGGCATGCTGTGATTCATGGGGTTGCAGAGAGTCAGACATGACTGAGTGACTGAACTGAACTGAACTGAACTGATTGAATTAGTAAAGACATAACAAGGTGTTTTTATATATGCTTATTGGCCCAGAATTCCTGATCTCTCTGGTAATAAGGATTATCTTTCTGCCATCACCCCATAGCTGAACCCCCACCCTCCACAGAAGGAGGGTACCTTTCACATGGGAAATTTATTTTCTGCTTTCAGGGAGATAGGACAGGAAGTTTTGCTCCTGAATCAGTCATTGCTGAAGTAATGGTAATTAAAGTAATTAGTATACCATTGAGGCATATTTTGGTTTTGCTTCCCTGGACCCCAGCAGTTTCATAGCAAAACTGAGCAGAATATACAGTTCTCTTCTGTCCTCTTGCCCCAAGCACAGCCTTTCCAACTGTCAAAATGACGTTACTTTTTTCTTATTCATATTTCTTCTACTTGTGTCTCTTGAGCTTCTTAGATATGTGGATTTAAAGGTTTCAGCCCCCAGAATGGGAGAAAATAATAGCAAACGAAGCAATGGACAAAGAATTAATCTCAAAAATATACAAACAACTCCTGCAGCTCAGTTCCAGAAAAATAAATGACCCAATCAAAAAGTGGGCCAAAGAACTAAATAGACATTTCTCCAAAGAAGACATACAAATGGCTAACAAACACTTGAAAAGATGCTCAGCATCACTCATTATCAGAGAAATGCAAATCAAAACTACAATAAGGTACCATTTCATGCCAGTCAGAATGGCTGCTATCCAAAAGTCTACAAGCAATAAATACTGGAGAGGGTGTGGAGAAAAGGGAACCCTCTAACACTGTTGGTGGGAATGCAAACTAGTACAGCCACTATGGAGAACAGTGTGGAGATTCCTTAAAAAACTGGAAATAGGACTGCCATATGACCCAGCAATCTCACTGCTGGGCTCACACACTGAGGAAACCAAAATCAAAAGAGACATGTGTACCCCAATATTCATCGCAGCACTGTTTATAATAGCCAGGACATGGAAGCAACCTAGATGTCCATCAGCAGATAAATGGATAAGAAAGCTGTGGTACATATGCACAATGGAATATTCAGTTCAGTTCAGTTGCTCAGTCATGTTCAAGTGTTTGCGACCCCATGAATTGCAGCATGCCAGGCCTCCCTGTCCATCACCAACTCCCGGAGTTCACTCAGACTCATGTCCATCGAGTCGGTGATGTCATTCAGCCATCTCATCCTCTGTCGTCCCCTTCTCCTCCTGCCCCTAATCCCTCCCAGCATCAGGGTCTTTTCCAATGAGTCGGCTCCTCACATGAGGTGGCCAAAGTATTGGAGTTTCAGCTTCAGCATCAGTCCTTCCAATGAACACCCAGGACTGATCTCCTTTAGAATGGACTGGTTGGATCTCCTTGCAGTAATGGAATATTACTCAGCCATTAAAAAAATACATTTGAATCAATTCTAATGAGGTAGATGAAACTGGAGCCTATTATACAGAGTGAAGTAAGGCAGAAAGAAAAACATCAGTATACTAACGCATATATATGGAATTTAGAAAGAAGGTAATAATAACCCTGTATGCGAGACAGCAAAAGAGACACAGATGTATTGAACAGTCTTTTGGACTCTGTGGGAGCGGGTGAGGGCAGGATGATATGGGAGAATGGCATTGAAACATGTAAAATATCATATGTGAAATGAATTGCCAGTCTAGGTTTGATGGATGATACAGGGTGCTTGGGGCTGGTGCACTGGGATGACCCAGAGGGATGGGATGGAGAGGGAGGTGGGAGGGGGGTTCAGGATGGGGAACACATGTACACTCATAGCAGATTCAAGTCAATATATGGTCAAACCAATACAATATTGTAAAGTAAAATAAATAAATTAATTAATTTAAAAAAATGGATAAATTTGGGCCATTATTTCTTCAAAATTTTTTTCTGTTTTATCACTCTCTTGTCCTTTGAAGAATCAAATTACATGTGTATCAGGCCACTTGTAGTTGCCTCACAGCTTGCTATTCATTACTTTAAAAGTAAAATCCTCTTTCTCTTTGTGTTTCATTTTGGAGTTTTTCTATGGCTATGCCTTCAAGTTACTAACATTTCTTCTAATGTTAGTAATGTTAGCACTTTCTAATCTATCATTAATTTCAATGATTGTATGTTTTCACCTCACTCATTGTAGTTTTTATCTTAAACATTTGATTTAGGTCCTTTTTGTTTCTTTCTCATGTCTTCTCAAATTTTCAACACATACAATACAGTTACAATACATAATCTAATGAAACAGTTTGAATTCAGAATAAGAAATGAGAATTCTGTTGTCTTCTAATATGCTAGGCAGGAGGAGAAGTGGGCAACAAAGGATGAGATTGTTGGATGGCATCACCAACTCAATGGACATGAGTGTGATCAAGCTCTGGGAGATGGTAATGTACAGGGAAGCCTGGCATGCTGCAGTCCATGGGGTTGCAAAGAGTCAGACAGGACTGAGTGACTGAACAAGAAGAATTAAGCTAGATATTAAAAATACTTGCAAAATTGTGAATAATACCAGTGTTTTTACTAAGCATTTTTATAAAAAATATACTAACTTAATATGTAATGAGTTTTTATGGTTATTTTTAAATGAGTTAAATATTTTTAACAGGTTTTAGTTTTAAATTTCCAATACAATGCTGCTGCTGCTAAGTCGCTTCAGTCGTGTCCGACTCTGTGCGACCCCATAGACGGCAGCCCACCAGGCTCCCCCGTCCCTGGAATTCTCCAGGCAAGAACACTGGAGTGGGTTGCCATTTCTTTCTCCAATGCATGAAAGTGAAAAGTCAAAGTGAAGCCGCTCAGTTGTGTCCAACTCTTAGCGACCCCATGAACTGCAGCCTACCAGGCTCCTCCATCCATGGGATTTTCTAGGCAAGAGTACTGGAGTGGGGTGCCATTGCCTTCTCCATCCAATAAATATCCATAAATTTAACACGTATAAACAAAAGCACTTTGAAGTCTTCAATGCTTATTAAAAGTACCGAGTGGTCCTGAAATAGAAAGATTTGAGAAGTACTGATTGATTATCTACATATCCCTGCATTACCATGAAGGGTAGTATCTTTGACATTAGGTAGTTTCTGGAAGGTGTTTTTCTGAGATTTACAGATAAGCTGTGTTCTGTGGTCTGAATGTTTGTGTCTCCTCAAAATTCATATATGGAAATCTTAGTTCCAATGTAATAGTATTAGGAGATGGGGACTTTGGGAGGTGATTAGGTCAGGAAGGTGAATGAGATTAATGATCTTATGAAGGAAGCCACAGGGAGCTCCCTTGCTTCTTCTACCATGTGAGGACATGGAGGAAAGTAGGCAGTCTGATATTTGAAAGAGGGCCTTCCCCAGAACCTGACCATACTGGCACCCTGCTCAAGGTCTTCAATCCTCCAGAACGGTGAGAACTAAATTTAGCTTGTTTAAGTCACCCAGACTTGGTATTTTGTTAGGGCAGCCCTAATGGACTAGGACACTATAACAAAGTATTTATTCATAAATTTCACAACTATAAATTCTAATGGATCTGATTTGATAGGAAATAGAGCATCATTCAGAAATAGTCTGGGATAAGCCTTAAAGATCCATGAAGTGAGAATGTAGTAAATCATGTAATATGAGGCTAAAGCTTTAATCTAGCTCTTATCAGTTGGGGCATATGCAATTTTGTTTACTCAGTTTTTAAATGAGTCAAATTGATTGAACATCATACAGTTGTTCTGAGAATTAAATGAGATGACAGAGTTTGCAGTGTTTAGAAAATTGATGCAGTATACTTGTGCTAAAGGTTATTTAGCCCTGGTGCTATTTGCACTTCTAATTTAAAATAGAAATATGGTCTGAGATAAGATATAGCTCTTCTGGGCAAACTTTTGAGGTTTTATGTTTGTTCACATTTAGGTATGACTATTAAATAAAATTCAAATTGCTATCTTACATGCTAGGACAAAATATGTTGATTTTATTTTTCTGGTGAAACTATGTTTCAATTAGCTGAGATTCTTAAAAATTTGTTCTTTTTCCTTGTACAGTTTTCTAACTGCTTTTGTCCAATATGTTCAAATAATTTAAAAATGCTATTAAATTTTTTTTTTTAAATTTTATTTTATTTTTAAACTTTACATAACTGTATTAGATTTGCCAAATATCAAAATGAATCCGCCACAGGTATACATGTGTTCCCCATCCTGAACCCTCTTCCCTCCTCCCTCCCCATTCCATCCCTCTGGGTCGTCCCAGTGCACCAGCCCCAAGCATCCAGTATCGTGCATCGAACCTGGACTGGCAACTCATTTCATACATGATATTTTACATGTTTCAATGCCATTCTCCCAAATCTTCCCACCCTCTCCCTCTCCCACAGAGTCCATAACACTGTTCTATTAAATTTTAAAATAAGATTGCAGATACTATTTATATCTTTATTGTTGTCCCAGACTATGAACCTTATGTTTTAGAAGGAAAATGGAATTCCTTTCATGTGTAGTATATGTGCTTTCAATTCACTATAAACTTTCTTTTCAGTAAGAAAATAAAGGACTTTTGCAAGGTTCATAAAAGTTAATTTTATTTAGGTTGTGCTGTGCTGTGCTCACTGGCTCAAATACTTTAATAAAGAATCAAGAATTAAAAATCTTAAAATATGTAGTGATATTGGTAGAATCATTTGGCTAGAAGTATAATAGTAAGAACTACATATTAAAAAGTACAACAAATTAGAGTGTTTCTTGCTATTCCTATTTTATTTATAAGTTTATTGACTGTATCATTTCCCATTTTGGAGATCTGAAGGAAAGGATATTCATAGTTGGAAGGGATTTTGAAATAGTGCTTACTACAGTCACCAACAAAGGTCCATCTAGTCAAGGCTATGGTTTTTCCAGTGGTCATGTATGAATGTGAGAATTGGACTGTGAAGAAAGCTGAGCGCTGAAGAATTGATGCTTTTGAACTGTGGTGTTGGAGAAGACTCTTGAGAGTCCCATGGACTGCAAGGAGATCCAACCAGTCCATTCTAGAGGAGATCAGTCCTGGGTGTTCTTTGGAAGGAATGATGCTAAAGCTGAAACTCCAGTACTCTGGCCACCTCATGCGAAGAGTTGACTCATTAGAAAAGACTCTGATGCTGGGAGGGATTGGGGGCAGGAGGAAAAGGGGATGACAGAGGATGAGATGGCTGGATGGCATCACCGACTCAATGGACGTGAGTTTGGGTGAACTCCGGGAGTTGGTGATGGACAGTGAGGCCTGGCGTGTTGCAATTCATGGGGTCGCAAAGAGTCGGACACGACTGAGCGACTGAACTGAACTGAACAGTCACCAAATAATAGATTGTCATTAGCTTCACCACTGCATTATACTTCTTTTAATAGCATTGAAGAGATACTTAGGAATTTAAGAAATGAGTAATGGTGCAGCAGAATAATGTAGACAAAAATATAGATAACAAAATATAAATAAAAGTATAACCTATTAGAATTTAGAATAACAAGAGACTTAGGTTTATTATGTTTGGGAATACTTTTAATACTCAAATAATACTCAAATTTTTTATTTATAAGAAATTAATTTTTGGTGGTAATTGCTAATTCTCTTAATTAAATCTATAGTTAAGTCTATAGATTGTGTTGAAATTTTGGTAATTTTAAACATGAGCTTTAGTGCCATGGGTATTCAACAGAAATAAGAGAAAAAGGTTTATTCTGCAACTTTTGTCCTCTAATGTTCAGCAAAGGTGGGTAAATGAGCTATGTCAAATTCTATTTTAGCAGTGAAGGAGTTAGAGTAAAAATATCCTAATAGAGCTTAAGGTCAGATCTTAAGAAGCTTGTTTATTCCAGTTTAACTGTGTAAAAAGTGTGATAAATAAATCATTTTATGTGGGCTTTGGTTGAAAAGGATAATTTTTCTACTTGAGATATTGAAAGTTTATATCTTTTCTCCTTCCAGTTAAAAATACTAAACAATTTCATTATTTTGACCCCTATTAATTTGACAATTGTAATAGCATCAGAGAAATTTACTAAAATGGAAAGTGATTTATGTCAAAAAGTGTTCTGCCCTTTCTTCCTTTAGAAGTTTTATACTATCATGTCTTCTATTTATAAGGTCTTATATCTTTAATCCATTCTGAGTTTTTTTTTTTAAATAAAAAAGAATGAAAAGTTGCATTTTGCAGAAACATGGATGGACTTGGAAGGCATTATGCTAAGTGAAATAAGTCAGTCAGAGAAAGAAAAATTACTATATGGTACCATTTACCTGTGAAACCTAACAAGTACAACTAACAAGTAACTATAACAAAAAAAAGCAGACTCACAGATACAGAGAACAAACTAGTGGTTACCAGTGGCAAGGGAGCTGGGGTAACATGGAGGGGAGTGAGAGGACAAACTATTAAGTACAAGATAGGCTCAGGGATATATTGAACCACATGGGGAATATAGCCAATGTTTTGTAGTAGCTGTAAATGGAAAGTAACCTTTAAAAATTGTATACAATTTAAAGATTTAAAAAGTAAATAAAAGAGTGAAAAATTTAAACAATGAACAGGGAGGTTTTGTGATATAACTGTCATTTTTTGGGTCATTTTTATTTAACTCCACCTTGTATTAGGGTTCCAAAAGACTAATTTTCTTAGCTTTCCTCACTTTTACCACCCATTGCTTTTTAAAAGGAATACAGACTCAGGTGGAAGCTGAGGCTTTTAAAAATCATGTTTATTGCTTCTTATTCTTTCCATCTCTGTTCTCTTAGATTTAGAGGGGGAGCAAGTGAGAGGGACAGGGAACAGACACAGAGAGAAATAATTCTGAATTTCACCATTAGATTGCTTAGGCATATATGGAGTACTTATAAAACAAAAATACAGAACAGGAGAGGAACAAGATGAGGAGGAGTAGGTGGACATAGAATACATCTCTCTCCACGGGTACATCGGAATACACCTTCAGACACAGAAATGCATGCAGAACACCAGCTGAGAGCAGATAGGAGTACCTGACCAGCAGAAATAATGTATAGACATGTGCAAAATTCGATAGAACAAAGGAACTAGGGGGAAAAACAGCAGTGTTAGTAGGAGTGGACCTGCCCCTCGGCAGGTAGCGGAACTGAAGCAGGGGTCTGATTCCCACATCAGGGCTATTGTCTGAGTCAGAGGGAAAATGTTTAAGGCTGAGATGGAAAGAGCTGATCTGTGGCAGCCTAAAAGGAATGAGAATCAGACAGTATTTGCTGTAGCCATACTTAGCCTAGATGACCCAGTGGCTGGGAGCTGGAGTGTAGGGATTGTGGAGCAATCCCAGGGCACGAGCTGCTGTTGACTGAGGAGAGACTGATCAAGGGGAAGTGAGGGAGGAGATTATGGTGGGAAATGCCTGTGGAAGAAAGCTGGGCAGCCATGGAAGCAAGGCAATACTGCCGAGTCACACTAGGGTGTGGAGCCGTCAGCATAGCCTCTCTCCCCCTTCTCGCCAGCACTGGCAGCTGAACAATAGAGAGGCTGGCCCATCAAACGCCTGATGCACTGAACTACAGAGTAGGATTCCACCCAGGATGCCCCTTTAAGTCCCTGATGTGCCAATCTACAGGGTAGGGCCCAGGCGGGGGGCCCCTCTGTGTGCCTGATGCACCAAACAACAGAGAATGATCCCAGGCAAGGAAGCCCTTTAAGTGCCTGAACAGGCAGAGCTGTGGAGAAATACTGGCCAAAGATGCCTTCTGATCACCAGCTACAAGAGGCTCAAAAAGAGACTCTGATAAGGCCATAACTCCTGTGGCGGAGGCAGGCCATGTCTCTGCTCACTTAGCACCGCCAGGGTCCCTGCAAGCCAAGCAACTGCACTACCTTCATGCTCATCTCTTTCTGGGGCAGAGCTGCCACAGGCAAAAAGTCTATGCCTATGTGTGCAGGGTTGCTTCAGTAGTGTCCAACTCTTTGTGACCCTGTGGACTGTGGCCTGCCAGCCTTCTCTGTCAGGGAGGGGGGTTCTCCAGTTAAGAATACTGGCGTGTATTGGCTAATACTGGTTGCCATACCCTTCTAGAGCACTATATTTCTGGCTGCCTTAGCTGCCAACTGCCCTGAGTACCTGGCGCTGCCAGAACCCCTGAGACTCAAGCAGATGCACCACCTCCACACCTGGCCCTCACAGGGGCAAACCCAAGTCCTCCATGGCAGCCTCATGAGCAAACCCCAGTGGACAACCCATATCCAGAGGTGGAAGTAAAATCACAGTTGAAACCCAGGGGCAGTGTGACTAAGGAAGATGACTCAAAACCCTCCCACCAGCTGCAAATTAAATCCACACTATCAACTAGGCAGACTCTGTGTCTCTGGAATATATAAAAGGTCACTGAGAGCTCCTACAAAAGAAAATGCACTAGTTCTGATAGCTGTGGACACTGGAAGCAAGAACACAGAGGAGTAGGAGCAGATTAGAATCTGAGCTGCCCTCACAGCTGGTCCAAAGATCAGCACAGTGTTGGAGGGCATCCTAGGGAGGTGAGGAGGAGTGTGACTCCCAGCGAGGGAAAGGACTCTGACCGCAGTGACTCAAGAAAAACATTTATTATTCTTATGTTTTGACTTGTCCTGTAGATTCTATTGTATTTGTTTTGGAAATTGGATTTCTTTTTTTCCCCTCCTTTCCCCTCACCCCACCATTGTACTTGTCAATTTTATTGGCACTATGAAATCTAACTAAACTTTTGAGCTTTCTTTCTATTATTTTTTTTATTGTTGTTATAAACCTCTGCCTCTATATTGGGCTTTTGAAGTTCTTGGAAGGCTTTTTATTTCTCTCTTTTTTTTTTTTTTTAAATTTTAATTTTTTAAGCCTATTATTTTTCTACGTTTATTCCTTTGTTTGCTTTTCCTACTGTTCTTTCCCCTTGCAGTTAATCTTTAATATATGTAAATCTTCTTTATCTACTTCTATTTAACTTTGCACATCTATTCTTTCTTTCTTTTTTTCCTTTAGTCTCAACATATTTGTTAGTTTTATTTTCATTGCTTTATACCCCATTTGGCACCTTGCTTCAGTTTGTTTTCCAGTTTGTGCTTTAGTTAGTTTTGTTCTGGTAGATATAATTTTAGATTTCCTTTCCTGGTCAATCTATTGTATTTTATTTTTGTTGTACTGTTTTGATTTTGCTTATGGGTGTTTATATATGTGTGTATATTCAGTCACACTTTTTATTGTTGTTATAAACCTCTTCATCTACATTGGGCTTTTGTAGTTCTGTCGAGTTTTCCTTTTTCTCTTTCTCTTTCTTCTTCAATTTTTTAAAATCTTTTCTCTTTTTTATAATTTTAACTTTTAATTTTTTTAAGCCTGTTATATTTTTTCTACATTTATTCCTTTGTTTGCCTTTCCTACTGTTCTTTTCCCCTTGCAGTTAATCTTTAATATATATAGATCTTCATCTACCTCTATTTAACTTTGCATATCTATTCTTTCTTTTCTTTCCTCTCAACATATTTGTTAGTTTTGTTTTCATTGCTTTATTCCCCACTTGGTGCTTGCTTTAATTTTGTTTTCCAGTTTGTGCTTTAGTTAGTTTTGTTCTTAACTGGCAAATATAATTTTTGATTTCCTTTGTTTGCTGGGTCAATCTATTGTGCTTTATTCTTGTTGGACTGTTTTGACTTTGCTCATGGGTGTATATGTGTATATTCCATTTTTTAAATTACTATTTGCCTGATTTTGTAACTGTCAGTTGTCTGGGGTTCATCTTTGGTTTCTCATTTAGAAGGCAGAAACCAAAAAGAAGAAAGAATTCAACCTTGAATCCTGGGAAAAGGAGACCTCAAACACAATAAGTTAAAAAAATAATGGAAAGACAGAGAAATATTACACAAATGAAGGAACAAACTAGAAACACAGAAGCCCAAATAAATGAAGAGTGAAATAGGCAAACTACCTGAAAACTGATTCAGAATAATGACAGTAAAGATGATCAAAAACCTTGAAAACAAAATGGAGAAAATGCAAGAATCAATTAACAAAGACCTAGAAGAATTAAAGAATAAACATGCAGAGACAAACAACACAATTATTGAAATTAAAAATACTCTAGAAGTAATCAATAGCATAATATCTGAAGCAAAAGAACTAATCAGTGAGCTGGAAGTTAAAATGGTGAAAATAACTTCTGAAGAGCAGAAATAATGTAAAAAGAATAAATAGAACTGAGGATACTCTCAGGGAACTCTTGGAGAATATCAAACACACCAATATTTGAATAAAAAGGGTCCCGGAAGAAGAAGAGAAAAAGAAAGGGTATGAGAAATTTTTTGAAGAGATTATAGTTGAAAATTTGACCAACATGGAAAAGAAAATAGTCAAGTCCAAGAGGCACAAAGAGTCCCATAAGGATAAACCCAAGGAGAAACATGCAAAGACACATACTAATCAAACTAACAGACTAAACACAAAGAAAAAAATATTAAAATTAACAAGGGAGAAGCCACAGGCAACATACAAGGAAAACCCCATATGCTTAATAGCTGAGCTTTCAGCAGAAACTCTGCAGAGCAAAAGGGAATGGCAGGATATATTTAAAGTACTGAAAGTGAAAAATCTACAACCAAGATTACTGTACCCGGCAAGGATATCATATAAAATTGATGGAGAAATCAAAAGCTTTTCAGACAAGCAAAAGTTAAGAGAATTCAGTACCACCAAACCAGCTGTACAATAAATGTTAAAGGGACTTATATAGTCAAGAATTACAAGAGAAGAAAAAAGATCTAAACAGTCAACCCTAACAGTTAAGCAAATGGCAATAGAAACATATATATCAATAATTAATTTAAATGTAAATGGATTAAATGCTCCAACACAGACTGGCTGAATGAATACAAAACACAACCCATATATATGCTGTCCTCAAGAAACCAACTTTAGACCTCAAGACATATATAGACTGAAAGTGAGAGAATGGAAAAATATATTCCATGCAAATGGGAAGCAAAGGAAAGCTGGAGTAAAAATCCTCATATCAGACAAAATAGACCTTAAAATAAAGAAGATTACAAGAGATAAGAAAGAATACTACATAATGATGAAGGAATAAGTCCTAGAGGAAGACATAACAATTGTAAATATCTATGCACTCAACATAGGAGCACCTCAATACAGAATACAAACACTAACGGACATAAAAGAAGAAATTGACAGTAAAAGAATAATAGTAGGAGACTTTAACACCCCACTCACACCAATGGACAGATCATCAAACCAGAAAATTAACAAGGAAACACAAGTCTATAATGATACATTAGAGAGATGGATATCATTGATACCTTCAGGACATTCCATCCAAATGCAGAAGAGTACACCTTCTTCTCAAGTGCACAAGAAACATTCTCCAGGATAGACCATATATGGGGTCACAAATCAAATCTCAATAAATTTAAGATAATTGAAATTGTATCAAGCATCTTTTCGACCATAACACTATGAGACTAGATGTCATTTACAAGAAAAAAAACTAAGAAACACAAACACATGGAGATTAAAACAACATGTTTCTAAATAACAGACAGGTTACTGCAGAAATCAAAAGGGAAATAAAAAAATTTATAGAAACAAATGACAATGAAAACACAACAACGCAAAACCTATGGGATGCAGCAAAAGTGGTCCTAAAAGGGAAGTTTATAGCAATACAACCCTACCTCAACAAACAAGAAAAACATCAAATAGACCACCTAACTTTACACCTAAAACAACTGGAAAAAGAGCAACAACAACAACAACAAAACCCCAAGATTAGAAGAAGGAAAGAAATCATAAAGATCCAAGCAGAAATAAATGAAGAAGAAATGAAAGAAACAATAGTAAAGATTAATAAACTAAAAACTGGTTCTTTGATAAAGATAAACAAAATTGACAAACCTTTAGCCAGATTCATCAAGAAAAAAGAGAAGAATCAAATCAACAAGATTATAAATGAAAAAGGAAAGGTTACAGCAGACAATGCAGAAATACAAGGATTATAAGAGACTATTATGAACAACTCTATGGAAATAAAATGGATAACCTGGAAGAAATGTAATATTCTTATAAAAGTTCAAACTTCCAAGACTAAGCAAGGAAGAAATAGAAATTATGAATAATTAAAAGCACTGAAATTGAAGCTGTGATAAAAAATCTCCCCAAAAATAAAAGCCCAGGATCAGATGTCTTCACAGGAGAATTCTATGAAACATTTAGAGAAGAGCTAATACCTTTCCTTCTAAAACTCTTTTAAAAAATTGAAGGGAAATGAACACCTTTCAAACTCATTCTAAGAGACGACCATCACTCTGACACCAAAACCAAAGACAACACAAAAATAGAAAACTATAGGGCAATATCACTGAAACATAGATGGAAAAATCCTCAACAAAATTTTAGTGAACAGGATTCAGCAACACATCAAAAAGCTCATACATAATGATGAAGTTGGGTTTATTCCAGGAATGCAAGGATTCTTCAATATATGCAAATCAATCAATGTGATACACCATATTAAAATATTGAAAGATAAAAACCATATGATAATCTAAATAGATGCAGAAAAAACCTTTGACAAAATTCAGCACTAAATTATTATTAAAACTCTTCAAAAAATGGGCATAGAAGAAACCTACCTCAACATAGTAAAGGCCATATATGATAAGCCTATCAGATCAGATCCGATCAGATCAGTCGCTCAGTCGTGTCCAACTCTTTGCGACCCCATGAATCGCAGCACGCCAGGCCTCCCTGTCCATCACCAACTCCCGGAGTTCACTCAGACTCACGTCCATCGAGTCAGTGATGCCATCCAGCCATTTCATCCTCTGTCGTCCCCTTCTCCTCCTGCCCCCAATCCCTCCCAGCATCAGAGTCTTTTCCAATGAGTCAACTCTTCACATGAGGCGGCCAAAGTACTGGAGTTTCAGCTTTAGCATCATTCCTTCCAAAGAAATCCCAGGGCTGATCTCCTTCAGAATGGACTGGTTGGATCTCCTTGCAGTCCAAGGGACTCTCAAGAGTCTTCTCCAACACCACAGTTCAAAAGCATCCATTCTTTGGCGCTCAGCCTTCTTCACGGTCCAACTCTCACATCCATACATGACCACAGGAAAAACCATAGCCTTGACTAGACAGAACTTTGTTGGCAAAGAAATGTCTCTGCTTTTGAATATGCTGTCTAGGTTGGTCATAACTTTCCTTCCAAGGAGTAAGCGTCTTTTAATTTCATGGCTGCAATCACCATCTGCAGTGATTTTGGAGCCCAGGAAAATAAAGTCTGACACTGTTTCCACTGTTTCCCCATCTATTTCCCATGAAGTGATGGGACCAGATGCCATGATCTTCGTTTTCTTAATGTTGAGCCTTAAGCCAACTTTTTCACTCTCTGCTTTCACTTTCATCAAGAGGCTTTTGAGTTCCTCTTCACTGTCTGCCGTAAGGGTGGTGTCATCTGTATATCTGAGGTTATTGATATTTCTCCCGGCAATCTTGATTCCAGCTTGTGCTTCTTCCAGCCCAGCGTTTCTCATGAAGTACTCTGCATATAGGTTAAATAAACAGGGTGACAATATACAGCTTTGACGAACTCCTTTTCCTATTTGGAACCAGTCTGTTGTTCCATGTCCAGTTCAAACTGTTGCTTCCTGACCTGCATACAAATTTCTCAAGAGGCAGACCAAGTGGTCTGGTATTCCCATCTCTTTCAGAATTTTCCACAGTTTATTGTGATCCACACAGTCAAAGGCTTTGGCATAGTCAATAAAGCAGAAATAGATGTTTTTCTGGAACTCTCTTGCTTTTTTCCATGATCCAGCGGATGTTGGCAATTTGATCTCTGGTTCCTCTGCCTTTTTTAAAACCAGCTTGAACATCAGGAAGTTCACGGTTCACATATTGCTGAAGCCTGGCTTGGAGAATTTTGAGCATTACTTTACTAGCGTGTGAGATGAGTGCAATTATGCGGTAGTTTGAGCATTCTTTGGCATTGCCTTTCTTTGGGATTGGAATGAAAACGGACCTTTTCCAGTCCTGTGGCCACTGCTGAGTTTTCCAAATTTGCTGGCATATTGAGTGCAGCACTTTCACAGCATCATCTTTTAGGATTTGAAATAGCTCAACTGGAATTCCATCACCTCCACTAGCTTTGTTCGTAGTGATGCTTTCTAAGGCCCACTTGACTTCACATTCCAGGATGTCTGGCTCTAGGTGAGTGATCACACTATCGTGATTATCTGGGTCATGAAGCTCTTTTTTGTACAGTTCTTCTGTGTATTCTTGCCACCTCTTCTTGATATCTTCTGTTTCTGTTAGGTCCATACCATTTCTGTCCTTTATTGAGCCCATCTTTGCATGAAATATTCCCTTGGTTTATCTAATTTTCTTGAAGAGATCTCTAATCTTTCCCATTCTGTTGTTTTCCTCTATTTCTTTGCACTGATCGCTGAGGAAGGCTTTCTTATCTCTCCTGGCTATTCTTTGGAACTCTGCATTCAGAGTATAGAATAAATGGGGATAAAGAAGTGTAGATAACTAGTGTTGAAATTAATAGAATGCAAAATAGACAACCTGACCATTAAATATCAAAATCTGCAAAATATAAATATTTGCTTCTCTTTTAAGAAAATTTTACAAGCTATATTGCCAGAGAGTGAAATTAATGTAGTGTAAAGCAACAGCAACAAAACTATGGCTACACTTAATAGTTGAAATGAAGTGAAAATCACACAGTTGTGTCTGATTCTTTGCAACCCCATGAACTATACAGTCCATGGAATTCTCTGGGCCAGAGTACTGAAATGGGTCAGTTCAGTCGCTCAGTCGTGTTGGACTCTGCGACCCCATGTACTGCAGTATGCCAGACTTCCTTGGCCAGCTCCGGGAGCTTATTCAAACTCATTTCCATCAAGTCAGTGATGCCATCCAAACATCTTATCCTCTGTCGTCCCCTTCTCCTCCCGCCTCAACCTTTCCCAGCATCAGGGGCTTTTCAAATGAGTCACTTCTTTGCAGGTGGCCAAAGTACTGGAGTTTCAGCTTCAGCATCAGTCTTTCCTATGAATATTCAGGACTGATTTCCTTTAGGATGGACTAGTTGGATCTCCTTGGTGTCCAAGGGACTCTCAAGAGTCTTCTCCAACACCACAGTTCAAAACCATCAATTCTTTAGTGCTCAGCTTTCTTTATAG
This sequence comes from Bubalus bubalis, assembly GCF_019923935.1. NCBI lineage: Eukaryota > Metazoa > Chordata > Mammalia > Artiodactyla > Bovidae > Bubalus > Bubalus bubalis. Next base: position 138,011,138 of record NC_059157.1, on the reverse strand, counting down.
TCCAACTCTCACATCTATACATGACTACTGGAAAAAGCATAGCTTTGACTAGAGGGATCTTTGATGGCAAAGTAATGTCTCTGCTTTTTAATATGCTGTCTAGGTTGGTCATAGCATTCCTTCCAAGGAGCAAGCATCTTTTAATTTCATGGCTGTAGTCACCAACTGGAGTGGATAGTCATTCCCTTCTCCAGGGGATCTTCCAAACCCAGGAATTGAACCCAGGTCTCCTGTATTGCAGACAGATTCTGAGCTACCAGGGAAGCCCCAGTGGCCTAATGGGTAAGCCATTAGCCTCCTAAGCCAGTGATTGTGGGTTCAAGCCCCACCTTGGGTGGTTAGACTTTGGGTTTCCCTAGTGTCTCAGATGTTAAAGAATCCACTTGCAATGAGAAAGACCTGGGTGCCATCCCTGGCTTCAGATCCCTGGAGGATGGCATGGTAACCCACTCCAGTATTCTTGCCTGGAGAATTCCATGGACAGAGGAGCCTGGCAGGCTAAAATCCATGGGGTCACAAAGAGTCGGACATGACTGAGCCACTTTCACACTTAATAGTTAAAATATACAAATAGCATTGGGAAATGAAGGATTCTCATTGGCTAATAGGAACTATATCCATTTCTGCTTTCCTTTACAAATTCTATCTTTAATTTATGTGGCATTTATATAAAGACATTCATCATTTATTTCTAAGACATCAGTTTTTGATTGCTTTTCAAAACATTTCTAGTTTGCTAAATTTAATATTTAAAAAAATGAAACAAGCAACATCTAGGTTCCATTTAGCTAACAATGCAAATGTAATTCAAACTGCAAGATAGACACCTTGTCCATTGTAGTTGTTCTGCAAAGGCAAAGAAAGCCATATTTACATCTTATTGATTGGCACCTGTATAGGAAACATAATGACTTAATATGAGATTATTAAATAGCAAGCAGCTGAGATAACACTAAAGCAAAGTGATGGCAAAGACCAGCATAAATCCATAATATGATAAGTGATGGCAATTATATGTTTTTTATTCTGAATCATATATAAACTATCAAACAGAACCTGTGTGCACTTTTACGCATGCTGCTCCATGAATATTTTTTTCTATTAAGTTCTTTAAATCTTGAAAAATCACCAAAGTACCACATCATCCTATTTTTATAGTATACGTTGAGTCTACAGGTTCTGGCAGGCAATACACCCTTGAAAGGAGAAAGAAAGATATTTTAGATAACCAAAAATGTAATATGGGATGGTTCAATATGGCTTATTTATTAAATATATAGTGACAGTTGTCAAAATAGCTACTGTGGAACTGTATTAACATAGACTCTATTCAAGGTTAAGCATTTACAGTAAGTGTTTTATTACAGCAAACATGGCACTATACTCCTTAGGGTCAAATCTGCAGGCATTTAATTTCAGCAATTGCCATAATAGAGGCATTATGATAATGTCTCAGCCTCTTGGGTACACAAAGAGTTTGGATGCTATTATATTTTTCCTTTTCCTCTCTTTTAAAGCTTTTGTCTGTAATTCACACAGTACTTGGAAAAGCAAGGATTTGTATCCTTTCTTCTATGAATGTTTGGAACTTGGTTTCAAAGGTTGAAGTGAACATAACTATGAACAAAATAATGGCATATTATAGAAAGGGGAATAATTTTCCATATGTTTTAGATCTTTAGACACAAGGGACTCATCTTTATCACAAAGACCTCATCCATTTTTTCTGAGTCCCACCTTCAAAATTAATGAATAACAAAATGCTTTAAATTCCCCATAGGTAGGCTTAAACTCAGTTATTCTGTCATACTATTTTGTTCATTGATTTATTATCATTGTTTTTAAAAGAGCATATTTTAATAAGGTATTATCTTTTATCACACAATAGGCATAATTACTGTCAGCAGGATGCCTACAGTCTAAGATAAAAAATACTCTTTTTAAGAATTTGATATTGTTTGATAGTCACATATGTAGCTATTTTAAATCTTTTATTTACCAAAGTTATACCAAGAGAAATGTGATTCTATTATTTTCTTTGCTTAGACATCTGGAAAATGCACAGTCTTGCCTAATTCTTACAGATTTCCTCACTCAACCAAAAGGATATTCTTATTCCATTTTTTTTTTTTTGGTGGATTTCTAGTATCAGTAACAGCCAGTAGACACGTAATGTGTGTGGGTTCTAATTCACATTTATTTGTTAACTAGTTTGCATTTTAAAAGAGTAGTTGATCCTATGTTTTTAGTTACTTTTTTTTTTTTTTTTTAACAGCAGGAACTTTTAAAGTTTAAAACTATGTTCAAAGGGGATGTGTTACATTTTTTTCATTGGGTCACTCTAGTTTCAAGAAAACAGCATCAGAATTTTATCTGTTGATATTTTAAAGTTTTCCTTAAATTGAGTATTTGCATCTGTTGATTTTTTTTTAAGTGTTCTTAAATCAAGTATTTAGGATTATCAAGGAGAGATAAGAAAGCCTTCCTCAGTGATCAATGCAAAGAAGTAGAGGAAAACAATAGAACGGGAAAGACTAGAGATCTCTTCAAGAAAATTAGAGATACCAAGGGAACATTTCATGCAAAAAATGGGCTCAGTAAAGGACAGATGACATGGACCTAACAGAAGGAAATGATATTAAGAAGAGGTGGCAAGAATACACAGACTATACAAAAAGATCTTCATGACCCAGATAATCACTATGGTGTGATCACTGACCTAGAGCCAGACATCCTGGAATGTATAGTCAAGTGGGCCTTAGGAAGCATCACTATGAACAAAGCTAGTGGAGGTGATGGAATTCCAGTTGACCTATTTCAAATCCTAAAAGATGATGCTGTGAAAGTGCTGCACTCAATATGCCAGCAAATTTTGAAAGCTCAGCAGTGGCCACAGGACTGGAAAAGGTCAGCTTTCATTCCAATCCCAAAGAAAGGCAATGCCAAAGAATGCTCAAACTACCGCATAATTGCACTCATCTCACACGCTAGTAAAGTAATGCTCAAAATTCTCCAAGCCAGGCTTCAGCAATACGTGAACCATGAACTTCCTGATGTTCACGCTGGTTTTAGAAAAGGCAGAGGAACCAGAGATCAAGTTGCCAACATCCGCTAGATCATTGCAAAATCAAGAGAGTTCCAGAAAAACATCTAATTCTGCTTTATTGACTATGCCAAAGCCTTTGACTGTGTGGATCACAATAAACTGTAGAAAATTCTGAAAGAGATGGGAATACCAGACCACCTGACCTGCCTCTTGAGAAATGTGTATGAAGGTCAGGAAGCAATAGTTAGAAATGGACATGGAACAACAGACTGATTCCAAATAGGAAAAGGAATATGTCAAGCCTGTATATTGTCACCCTGCTTATTTAACTTCTATGCAGAGTACATCATGAGAAATGCTGGGCTGGAGGAAGCCCAAGCTGGAATATCAATAACCTCAGATATGCAGATGACACCACCCTTATGGCAGAAAATAAAGAACTAAAGAGCCTCTTGAGGAAAGTGAAAGAAGAGAGTGAAAAAGTTGGCTTAAAGCTCCACATTCAGAAAACGAAGATCATGGCATCTGGTCCCATCACTTCATGGCAAATAGATGGGGAAACAGTGGAAACAGTGTCAACCTTTATTTTTTGGGCTCCAAAAGCACTGCAGATGGTGATTGCAGCCATGAAATTAAATGATGCTTACTCCTTGGAAGGAAAGTCATGACCATTCTAGACAGCATATTAAAAAGCAGAGACATTACTTTGCCAACAAATGTCCATCTAGTCAAGGCTATTGTTTTCCCAGTAGTCATATATGGATGTGAGAGTTGGGCTATAAAGAAAAGCTGAGAGCCAAAGAATTGATACTTTTGAACTGTGGTGTTGGAGAAGACTCTTGAGAGTCCCTTGGAGTGCAAGGAGATATCCAACCAGTGCATCCTAAAGGAGATCAGTCCTGGGTGTTCATTGAAAGGACTGATGTTGAAGCTGAAGCTCCAATACTTTGGCCACCTGATGCAAAATGCTGACTCATTTGAAACAGCTCTGATGCTGGGAGGGATTGGGGGCAGGAGGAGAAGGGGACAACAGAGAATGAGATGGATAGATGGCATCACTGACAATAGACATGAGTTTGGGTAAACTCTGGGAGTTGGTGATGGAAAGGGAGGCCTGGCTTGCTGCGGTTCATGGGATCACTAAGATTCAGATACAACTGAGTGGCTGAACTGAACTGAACTAGCAGTCAACATTAGAAGTTTTATTAATTTTTAAAAAATATTATAAGCCAAACCACAGTCCTCATAGCTAATCATATGCACACTTACATTTTGCATTTCTGGAAATGTCTGGGTCAAAAAACATGCAGATTTCAAAGGCTTTTATTATTTACTGGCAAATTGCGACTCCAGGAGATTTTTTCATTTATTGTCATACTATAAATGATTGAGAATTGAAGATACAGATCTTGAGTAAATGTATTTGACTAAGGCATATCTTTTCAGAAGGATAACTTTAGTTTTTCAAAGCAAGATGTGGAATTAGAAAGGTAGAAAGAGCCAATGAAATGCAGTCAACAAATCAAAACAGTTTGGAAAAGTTTTGATCCTGAGTTAATCATTTTGGTCAACTTACAACAAGCAGAATGCAAGATTATAAATATGAGGACCCAAGATGTTATTTTTAACCCTCCTTGGTATTGCCTGTTAGAGTTTTTTTGGTAAGTGGTCATCTACATATTTTAAAACACCACAAATGAAAAATCCTTTTATTTCTTTCAGTTAGAGGTTTTGGCATTATTTGTGTCAAGGGTCAAAATATCATGTTGTTTTGGGTTGGTGATAGAGATTCCCACTATGCACAAGAGAAGAGAGAACAGTGTTTAGGAAAACATGAAGAGGTAAGGCAAATTTTTTTTTTTTTTTTTGGTGGGGGGGGTTTGCGCTTATTTTCTAAGTCTCCCTGTTGTCTACAGGAGTGATCCTATCTGCCTTGTGGTCCTTGTCAATTGATTAACCAAAACCATAGTTTTCCCACCATGGTTATATGCAAATATTTAAAAAATCTGTCTTGATCCTACTTAATCCTTCTTATCTTATGTTGAATATGATAAGACAAGGGAATTCATTCTTGTTCACTCCAAGTTACAGTTACTTCACCTTTTAATCTGGTAGCAAAAGTATTCATCATCTATTTGATAGATAAGATTTTCAAAGATATTGTATAAGACTTTTCTTGCTTGGATTTTTTAAACACTGGAATAAAATAGTAAATTGGGTGTAAATACAAATTATCCAAATATTTTAAAAGTTGTCTTGAAAATTAAATTTTATATTTTATTTATTGTATTCATCTCATCAGTATTTGTAAACAAAATTGAGGCTTATTAAATGCCAACAAAACAAAATGCACAGTTACATAAGTGAACAAAGCAATGACTAAATTCTTTCAGTAGAATAACATAATTGTTACGTTATGAAGTTGTGAATTTCATTAGTCTGTAATGAATGCAGAGACATTACTTTGTCAACAAAGGCCCATCTAGTCAAGGCTATGGTTTTCCCAGTGGTCATGTATGGATGTGAGAGTTGAACTATATAGAAAGCTGAGAGCTGATGAATTGATGCTTTTGAACTGTGGTGTTGGAGAAGACTCTTGAGAGTCCCTTGGACTGCAAGGAGCTCCAACCAGTCCATCCTAAAGGAGATCAGTCCTGAATATTCATAGGAAGGACTGATGCTGAAGCTGAAACTCCAATACTTTGGCTACCTGATGCGAAGAGCTGACTCATTGGAAAAGACCCTGATGCTGGGAAAGATTGAGGGCAGGAGGAGAAGGGGACGACAGAGGATGAGATGGCTGGATGGCATCACCGACTCGATGGCCATGAGTTTGGGTGAACTCCGAGAGTTGGTGATGGACAGGGAGGCCTGGCGTGCTGCGGTTCATGGGGTTGCAAAGAGTCAGACACAACTGAGTGACTGAACTGAACTGAACTGAACTGAAGTGGTGAATTTAGTCTTTTGGGTTCAAATTCCAGTACCACTCTGTCCTTGGATAAGCTATATAACATCTCTAAACTTTTATGTTATGAACAGTAAAATGGACACAGTAATAGTACTCTTCACAAAGTTCTGTAGTTTTGTTGTTATTATGTGTGGTGGTGGTATGATGAGAATGAATTGAGACAATGCATGGAAACCTTTAACACTGTTTGACTGGAAGTAAGTATTCAACAAGTGCTAGCTATGACTACTTCAGTGAAATGCAAGGAAAGCATTAAAAACAGGTTTCCATTAGTTTCACATATTTCCTTTCTCCACAGTTGCTGCTGGTATGGAATCCACAGAGGTGAACAGATTTCCCCTTCCTAGTAATACAACCACAGCAACAAAAGCAGTGAGTGAGGAGAAAGCAGAACTAACATCTCTTCAAGAGGGCACCCCCTGGTTCAACAGACATTATTCATTGTCTGATGCTGTGAAGGGTATTTATAGACTAAGAAGGATATTGGCTCATACTCTGGGGAATGACAAACTGAAAGACACTGAATGATAATTGTTGTTGTTAATCTTGAGATAGACAAGACACTTTAAGCCTGCCAGTGGTCTTCTGAACAAAACATCACAGACTATATTCTTTTTCATCCTGGCTTTTTGTATGTATTTCCTAGGTCCCTAAGAGGGAGAATGGTGAATTAGGAATTGTGTTTGGATTAGCTGCGCAAATAGAAAAGCATAGTCCATGACAGATAAAATCACAACAGATTACAAAATATTTCTCAACTCATGGTTCTGTAGTAGTGTTAGAATGAGAATTCAGTATAACTGTCTGTCAAACCATAATGAGTTCAGTGGACATACTGATGATCTCACAGGAAGGACAACTTGTCACTTGAAGTTGGTGGCATACCGGATGGATGGAGCATGGAAATGGAAACTTCGTTTCTTCCTTCTGACAGGGCTTCTTTCTGGTACTTGGATCAGCTAAATGGGATGAGACAGAAATGCAAAGTTCAACTTGCACACTTAAAGACCTTTGGAGATTTTTGGTTACCACCTTAGGATTTGCTGTAAAATAACACATTTTGTGCTTTTTCCCTTGTGTTGCAGAAAGTTCAGTCTTTAATAGACAGGAGTTTCAAATTCTCATGTAAGAATAAAACATTGGCACAGAATATACAGACATTTTCAAAGATTAGCTTTCTAGTTTTTTATTTGTTTAGCTGGTTAGTTGATGTATGAGTTTTGATATTTTGAATTTTTCTTTTCTGTTGTTTTCATTTCTGTTTTGCTTCTCTTTGCCAAAATACCTCATCAGACTTTCTGTGTACTTTTCAACAATTATCAAAATTCTTACTCTCTCAGCTGAAATAATTGTAAATATTTCACTGCTGCTTTAATAATGCTCTTAAGGAAAGAGATATTCCTGTGTGAGTTGTTTTTTAAAATGAGATCTCAGCATGAAATAGGTATAATCATGAGTCATGTCCAAATCTTCATTATGGAAGTTGCTTGAGTGAAACATGTTTTTCGGTAGTTTATTAGGAAGAAAGCTGGCCTAGAGTTTTATAAGATGTTTTACAGACTAATGGAATTTTTATTTTAGAGTGGAGTATTTCTGTTTTAAAGAGAAGTGGTAGGCTATATTTTTAGACCATCCTGAGGGAGCAATACCTGAGAAAGTAATTAGAATCAGTAGTTGGGGAAGGACTGGGGCCAATGCTCAGGAATGATCTACATAATTCTAATATCAAAGAGCTTCTCTTTGAGACTTTCTCATCTTTGGGTGATTAGTCAGATATTTAAAGTGCATACATTTACTTGATCTCATCTAGAGAGAATGTTTGAAAGTGCAACATACAAAGAAAGCATTGCAGAGCTGCACAGTTTTCTAACTTGGCTCCTGACTAACAGAGATCTTTGCTTCTGGCAAATTTTCTTTTTTTCCATTATTTCCATATCTGTATAATAGTGTCCCCTAAAACAATAGTTTTCATAAACCCTGAAAATTGAGTCTAAAATTTCCCTGTAGGATCTATTATGGTCTGTTTTCTTTTTTTTTTTTTGGTAAGGATACTTGTTGTGTGTGTGTCTGTGTGTGAGTTGTGTGTGTGACAGAAAGCTAGAATTGAGAGAGAGAGAGAGAGAGATTTTTCAGTCCTCTACTTCCAACTAACCAAGTTGGACAATTAGATAGTAGGTTCACAAGATAAGTACTCAGACTCACAGTAATACAGGTTTTCAAATTCCTCTGCAGGACAATATCAATAATCATACCTCTTCCTTAGATTTTGTATGATAGCTTGTTATATTCTGGAGACTTCTTCCCCTTAATCTTCCTAATGGATTATTTTGATGGCAAATTGCTTAATAAGTTATCATCATAAACTCATTCATATATGGTATAGTTAGGCTTAGGAACAGTTTGTTTCAAAGAGTGACAGAATAATTATTAGCAAACTTTTTCTTTGTGGTTAGAACATGTCAGACACTATTCATAATGTTTTGAGAGTTTTGAATTAATACAATCTTTGCTTTTGAGGAAGGAATTGCTATCAATGCCCTTATTTTGCTGATGGGGAAACTGAGGCACAAATAAAATTTTTTCTTTTTTTTTATATACTTGCTTAAAGTTACACAGCTATTAAGTGACAGAGCAGGAATTCAAACCCACACAGTCAGGTCCTAGAGCTACACTCTTAATCAATTGCTTTCCTGAAAGAAGGGGGAAGCTAATTTTTGTCTAGTAAGAAATGCTGGGTTTTTATTTAAAAAAGTAAGCTAAAGACTTTAACCTCAGGCTGTGGTTTATCCATTCAAACTCACGAGTCAGCAATCCTTGGTATAGGCCTATCTTGGAGCATTTCATTGTCTAGTTCATGGAATTTTGTGCTTGCCCCTTACCTTTCTGGGATAATGGAAGACAGATCTCTAGTTAAGTCGCCCATCATGTGCTGCATGTCAGCACCCTGAAGAGTTATGATGGGTGAGGAATAACTGAGACCAATATTGAGGCTTGAGGAAAATTACTGCCAGATGTTGGCAGAGTTCTGGGAGCTCTATCATGTACGTTGCTGTTATAGTTTATAAAGTAGTTTACAGATTTCTTGATTTTTCTGTGATATTTACATGACTATGGATGTTGAAATTTAGTGGTTCACTTATTTTAGGTTGCAAATAACTAATAAGACTGACAGAGTATTTTTCTTTTTTATTGACTGCTTCTTGAGAGTGTAATTTAAAGAGAAAAAAGAACTCATCAGTTTGATTATCTGTGCCCAAAATAGTGGTTTGATATAATCATTGCTAATTGCAATTGTTTGATTATTACAGTTTGTTTGCCTTCCTTATCAATCAATGCAAAGAAATAGAGGAAAACAATAGAAAGGGAAAGTCATAGACATCTCTTCAAGAAAATTAGAGATACCAAGGGAACATTTCATGTAAATATGACCCAGATAACTACAATGGTGTGATCACTCACCTAGAGCCAGACATCCTGAATGTGAAGTAAAGTGGGCCTTAGGAGACATCGCTACAAACAAAACTAGTGGAGGTGATGGAATTCCAGTTGAGCTATTTCAAATCCTAAAAGATGATGCTGTGAAAGTACTGCACTCAATATGCCAGCAAATTTGGAAAGCTCACAGGACTGGAAAAGGTCAGTTTTCATTCCAATCCCAAAGAAAGGCAACACCAAAGAATGCTCAAACTACTGCACAATTGCACTCATCTCACACGCTAGTAAGGTAATGCTCAAAATTCTCCAAGCCAGGCTTCAACAGTACATGAACCATGAACTTCCATATGTTCAAGTTGGATTCAGAAAAGGCAGTGGAACCAGAGATCAAATTACCAACATGTGTTGGATCGTCGATAAAGTGAGAGTTCCAGAAAAACATCTACTTTTGCTTTTTTGACTATGCCAAAGCCTTTGACTATGTGGATCACAATAAACTGTGGAAAATTCTTCAAGAGATGGGAATACCAGACCACTTGACCTGACTCCTGAGAAATCTGTATGCAGATCAAGAAGCAACAGTTAGAACGGGACATGGAACAACAGACTCGTTCCAAATAGGGAAAGTAGTACAAGGCCATTTATTGTCACCCTGCTTATTTATCTTATATGCAAAGTACATCATGAGAAATCTTGGACAGGATGAAGCATAAGCTTGAATTAAGATTGCCAGGAGAAATATCAATAACCTCAGATATGTAGATGACACCACACTTATGGCTGAAAGCAAAGAAGAACTAAACAGTCTCTTGATGAAAGTGAAAGAGAAGAGTGAAAAAGTTGGTTTAAAACTCAACATTCAGAAAAGTAAGATCATGGCACCTGGTCCCATCACTTCATGGCAAATAGAAACAAATAGCAAAGAGAAACAACAGAAACAGTGACAGAATTTATTATTTTGGCATCCAAAATCACTGCAGATGGTGACAACAGCCATAAAATTAAAAGATGCTTGCTCCTTGGAATTAAAGTAATGACCAACCTAGACAGCATATTAAAAAGCAGAGACATTACTTTGCCAACAAAGGTCCATCTAGTCAAAGCTTTGATTTTTCCAGTAGTCATGTATGGATGTGAGAGTTGGACTATAAAGAAAGCTGAGCACCGAAGAATTGATGCTTTTGAACTGTGGTGTTGGAGAAGACTCTTGAGAGTCCCTTGGACTGCAAGGAGATCCAACCAGTCCATCCTTAAAGAAATTAGTCCTGAATATTCATTGGAAGGACTGATACTGAAGGTGAAACGCCAATACTTTGACCACTGATGTGAATAACTGACTCATTTGTAAAGCCCCTGATGCTGGGAAAGATTGAAGGCAGGAGGAGAACGGGATGACAGAAGATGAGATGGTTGGGTGGCCTCACCAACTCGATGGACATGAGTTTGAGCAAACTCCCAGAGTTGGTGATGGACAGGTAGGCCTGGCATGCTGCAGTCCATGGGGTCACAAAGAGGCAGACACAACTGAGCGACTGAACTGAACTGAATGTTTATATTAATACTGTCTGACTGCAAAAATGCTTTTCTTTTATAAATAAATCTCCTGACTGTCTTCAGATTAAGATATCCAGCTTTTTGCTAGATATCTCCTAATAAACGTTTAGTATGAGCATGACTTGCTGTTCTTGGGCTTCCCTGGTGGCTCAACTAGTCAAGATCTTCCTGCATTGTGGGAGACCTAGCTTCAATCCCTGGGTTGAGAAGATTCCCTGGGAGAAGGGAACAGCTGCCCGCTACAGTATTCTTGCCTGGATAGTCCATGAGTGTCAGAGTGGGATGTGACTGAGAGACTTTCACTTTCACTTTCTCATGGTTAACAGTAATGGAGTTGAAATTTGTATCTAAGTCTGTTTGAATCAGATGTCCCTTCTTTCAGCCATTTCCTTTTATTGGTCTTGCATCCCTTTTGTGATTGTACTAGTTCAGACGTCCTTCATCTTTGGGAAGACAAAGCCATCTGTGTTATGGTCCCCAAGACCATCCCTATGTCTGATGTTTTGCTGGGAGAATTCACAGGCCTCAGCATATAGTTGTATTCATTGCTGTGATTTATTACAGTGGAAGGATATCAAACCAAATCAATAAAGGCAAGAGGCACATTGAGTAGAGCCTAGAGGAAACCTAAGACAAGATTCCAGGCATCCTCTCTCAGTGGAGTTACATAGGATATGTGTAAGCCCTCTAGGAAATGATTTGTATCAACATGGGTAAAATGTTTTCTCCTAGAGAATTTCATTGGAGACCTGGTACTCACAGTTTTATTGCAGATTGACTACATACATACTTTCTGCCTGACACGTACCAAGATTCTAGTAGTCACCCAGAAGAAAATCAGGTGTTCAGCATGAGCTATTGTTTGCATAAACACTTTGGACACACACAGTTACATATTTTTAAAAAAAATTTTAAACTCTATTTTGTATTGGAGTATAGCTGATAAATGATGTTTTGATAGTTTCAAGTGAACAGCAAAGGGACACAGCCATATATATACATATATCCAATCTCCCCCATACTCCCTTCCCATCCAGGCTGCCATATAAAATTAAGCAGAGTTCCATGTGTTATACAGTAGGTCCTGGTTGGTTATCCATTTTTTTTGGTAATATTTATTTTTTAATTTATTTATTTTAGTTGGAGGCTAATTACTTTACAATATTGTGGTGGTTTTTGCCATACATTGATATGAATTAGCCATGGGTTTACATGTGTTCCCCATCCTGAGCCCCCCTTCCACCTTCCTCCCCAACCCATCCCTTAGGGTCATCCCAGTGCACTAGCCCTGAGCACCCTGTCTCATGCATCGAACCTGGACTGGTGATCTGTTTCACATATGATAATATACATGTTTCAATGCTATTCTCTCAGATCATCCCACCCTCGCCTTCTTCCACAGAGTCCAAAAGACTGTTCTATACATCTGTGTCTCTTTTGCTGTCTCACAAATAGGGTTATCATCACCATCTTTCTAAATTCCATATATATGTGTTAGTATACTGTATTGGTACTTTTCTTTCTGGCTTACTTCACTCTGTATAATAGGCTCCAGTTTCATCCACCACATTAAAACTGATTCAAAGGCATTCCTTTTAATGGCTGAGTAATACTCCATTGTGTATATGTTCCACAGCTTTCTTATCCGTTCATCTGCTGATGGACATCTAGGTTGCTTCCATGTCCTGGCTATTATAAACAGTGCTGTGATGAACATTGGGATACACGTGTCTCTTTCCCTTCTGGTTTCCTCAGTGTGTATGCCCAGCAGTGGGATTGCTGGATCATAAAGCAGTTCTATTTCCAGTTTTTTAAGGAATCTCCACACTGTTCTCCATAGTGGCTGTACTAGTTTGCATTCCCACCAACAGTGTAAGAGGATTCCCTCTTCTCCACACCTTATCCAGCATTTATTGTTCATAGATTTTTGGATAGGAACCATTCTGACCGTTGTGAGATGGTACCTCATTGTGGTTTTGATTTGCATTTCTCTGATAATGAGTGATGTTGAGCATCTTTTCATGTGTTTGTTAGCCATCTGTATGTCCTCTTTGGAGAAATGTCTATTTAAGTCTTTGGCCCATTTTTTGATTGGGTCGTTTATTTTTCTGGAATTGAGCTGCAGTAGTTGTTTGTATATTTTTGAGATTAATTCTTTGTCAGTTGCTTCGTTTGCTATTATTTTCTCCCATTCTGAAGGCTGTCTTTTCACCTTGCTTATAGTTTCCTTCATTGTGCAAAAGCTTTTAATTTTAATTAGGTCCCATTTGTTTATTTTTGCTTTTATTTCCAGTATTCTGGGAGGTGAGTCATAGAGGATCCTGCTGTGATTTATGTCGGAGAGTGTTTTGCCTATGTTCTCCTCTAGGAGTTTTAGTTTCTGGTCTTACATTTAGATATTTAATCCATTTTGAGTTTATTTTGTGTTTGGTGTTAGAAAGTGTTCTAGTTTCATTCTTTTTCAAGTGGTTGACCAGTTTTCCCAGCACCACTTGTTAAAGAGATTGTCTTTTCTCCATTGTATATTCTTGCCTCCTTTGTCTAAGATAAGGTGTCCATAGGTGCGTGGGTTTATCTCTGGGCTTTCTATTTTGTTCCATTGATCTATCTTTCTGTCTTTCTGCCAGTGCCATATTGTCCTGATGACTGTGGCTTTGTAGTAGAGCCTGAAGTCAGGCAGGTTGATTCCTCCAGTTTCATTCTTCTTTCTCAAGGTTGCTTTGGCTATTCAAGGTTTTTTGTATTTCCATGCAAATTGTGAAATTATTTGTTCTAGTTCTGTGAAAAATACTGTTGGTAGCTTCATAGGGATTGTATTGAATCTATAGATTGCTTTGGGTAGTATACTCATTTTCACTATATTGATTCATCCAATCCATGAACATGGTATATTTCTCCAACTATTTGTGTCCTCTTTGATTTCTTTCATCAGTGTTTTATAGTTTTCTATATATAGGTCTTTTGTTTCTTTAGGTAGATATATTCCTAAGTATTGTATTTTTTCTTTGCAATGGTGAATGGAATTGTTTCCTTAGTTTCTCTTTCTGTTTTCTCATTGTTAATGTATAGGAATGCAATTGATTTATGTGTGTTAATTTTATATCCTGCAACTTTACTATATTTGTTGATTAGCTCTAGTAACTTTCTGGCAGAGTCTTTAAGGTTTTCTATGTAGAGGATCATGTCTGCTGCAAACAGTGAGAGTTTTACTTCATTTCCAATCTGGATTTCTTTTATTTCTTTTTTTGCTCTGATTGCTGTGGCCAAAAGTTCCAAAACTATGTTGAATAGTAGTGATAAGAGTGGGCACCCTTGCCTTGTTCCTGACTTTAAGGGAAATGCTTTCAATTTTTCAACATTGAGGATAATGTTTGCTGCGGGTTTGCCATATGTAGTTTTTATTATGTTGAGGTATGTTCCTTCTATTCCTGCTTTCTGGAGAGTTTTTATCATAAATGGATGTTGAATTTTGTCAAAGGCTTTTTCTGCATCTATTGAGACAATCAGATAGCTTTTATCTTTCAATTTGTTAATGTGGTGTATTACATTGATTAATTTGCAGATATTAAAGAATCCTTGCATTCCTGGGATAAAGCCCACTTGGTCATGATATATGATGTTTTTAATGTGTTGTTGGATTCTGTTTGCTAGAATTTTGTTAAGGATTTTTGCATCTATGTTCATCAGTGATATTGGCCTGTAGTTTTCTTTTTTTGTGGCATCTTTGTCAGGTTTTGGTATTAGGGTGATGGTGGCCTCATAGAATAAGTTTGGAAGTTTACCTTCTTCTGCAATTTTCTGGAAGAGTTTGAGTAAGATAGGTTTTAGCTCTTCTCTAAATTTTTGGTAGAATTCAGCTGTGAAGCCATCTGGTCCTGGGCTTTTGTTTGCTGGAAGATTTCTGATTACAGTTTCTATTTCCGTGCTTGTGATGGGTCTGTTAAGATCTTCTATTTCTCCCTGGTTCAGTTTTGGAAAGTTGTACTTTTCTAAGAATTTGCCCATTTCTTCCAAGTTATCCATTTTATTGGCATATAGTTGCTGATAGTAGTCTCTTATGATCCTTTGTATTTCTGTGTTGTCTGTTGTGATTTCTCCATTTTCATTTCTAATTTTGATTTGATTCTTCTCCCCTTGTTTCTTGATGACTCTGGCTAATGGTTTGTCAATTTTATTTATCTTCTTAAAGAACCAGCTTTTCAGTTCAGTTCAGTAGAGTCACTCATTCGTGTCCGACTCTTTGCGACCCCATGAATCGCAGCACGCCAGGCCTCACTGTCCATCACCAACTCCCAGAGTTCACTCAGACTCACGTCCATTGAGTCAGTAATGCCATCCAGCCATCTCATCCTCTGTCGTCCCCTTCTCCTCCTGCCCCCAATCCCTCTCTCCATCAGAGTCTTTTCCAATGAGTCAACCCTTCACATGAGGTGGCCAAAGTACTGGAGTTT
Organism: Bubalus bubalis; assembly: GCF_019923935.1. Lineage (NCBI taxonomy): Eukaryota > Metazoa > Chordata > Mammalia > Artiodactyla > Bovidae > Bubalus > Bubalus bubalis. Next base: position 137,995,684 of record NC_059157.1, on the reverse strand, counting down.
CAGCTTTAGCATCATTCACTCCAAAGAAATCCCAGGACTGATCTCCTTCAGAATGGACTAGTTGGATCTCCTTGCAGTCCAAGGGACTCTCAAGAGTCTTCTCCAACACCACAGTTCAAAAGCATCAATTCTTCAGCAGTCAGCCTTCTTCACAGTCCAACTCTCACATCCATACATGACCACAGGAAAAACCATAGCCTTGACTAGACGGACAAAGCTTTGTTGATTTTTGCTCCAGTCTCTTTTGTTTCTTTTGCATTTATTTCTGCCCTAATTTTAAGATTTCTTTCCTTCTACTAATCCTGGGGTTCTTCATTTCTTCCTTTTCTATTTGCTTTAGGTGTAGAGGTAGGTTATTTATTTGACTTTTTTCTTGTTTGTTGAGGTAAGCCTGTATTGCTATGAACCTTCGCCTTATCACTGCTTTTACAGTGTCCCATAGGTTTTGGGTTGTTGTGTTTTCATTTTCATTCATTTCTATGCATATTTTGGTTTCTTTTTTGATTTCTTCTATGATTTGTTGGTTATTCACAAGCGTATTGTTTAGCCTCCATACATTGGAATTTTTAATAGTTTCTTTCCTGTAATTGAGATCTAATCTTACTGCATTGTGGTCAGAAAAGATGATTGGAATGATTTCATTATTTTTGAATTTACCTAAGCTAGATTTATGCCCCAGAATGTGATCTATCCTGGAGAAGATTCCGTGTGCACTTGAGAAAAAAGGTGAAATTCATTATTTTGGGGTGAAATGTCCTATAGATATCAATTAAGTCTAGCTGGTCCATTGTGTCATTTAAAGTTTGTGTTTCCTTGTTAATTTTCTGTTTAGTTGATCTATCCATAGGTGTGAGTAGGGTATTAAAGTCTCCCACTATTATTGTGTTATTGTTAATTTCCCCTTTCATACTTAATAGCATTTGCCTTACATATTGCAGTTGCTCCTATGTTGGGTGCATATATATTTATAATTGTTATATCTTCTTGGATTGATTCTTTGATCATTATGTAGTGTCCTTCTTTGTCTCTTTTCACAGCCTTTATTTTAAAGTCTATTTTATCTGATATGAATATTGCTACTCCTGCTTTCTTTTGGTCTCCATTTGTGTGAAATATCTTTTTCCAGCCTTTCACTTTCAGTCTGTATGTGTCCCTTGTTTTGAGGTGGGTCTCTTGTAGACAGCATATATAGGGGTCTTGTTTTTGTATCCATTCAGCCAGTCTTTGTCTTTTGGTTGAGGCATTCAACCCATTTACATTTAAGGTAATTATTGATAAGTATGGTCCTGTTGCCATTTACTTTGTTTTTGTTTTTTTTTTTTGAGTTTGAGTTTATACACCCTTTTTGTGTTTCCTGTCTAGAGAAGATCCTTTAGCATTTGTTGAAGAGCTGGTTTGGTAGTGCTGAATTCTCTCACCTTTTGCTTGTCTGTAAAGCTTTTGAATTCTTCTTCATATCTGAATGAGATCCTTGCTGGGTACAGTAATCTGGGTTGTAGGTTTTTCTCTTTCATCACTTTAAGTATATCCTGCCATTCCCTTCTGGCCTGAAGAGTTTCTATTGAAAGATCAGCTGTTATCCTTATGGGAATCCCCTTGTGTGTTATTTGTTGTTTTTCCCTTGCTGCTTTTAGTATTTGTTCGTTGTGTTTGATCTTTGTTAATTTGATTAATATGTGTCTTGGGGTGTTTCGCCTTGGGTTTATCCTGTTTGGGACTCTCTGGGTTTCTTGGACTTGTGTGATTATTTCCTTCCCCATTTTAGGGAAGTTTTCAACTATTATTTCCTCGAGTATTTTCTCATGTCCTTTCTTTTGGTCTTCTTCTTCTGGAACTCCTATGATTCAAATGTTTGGGTGTTTCACATTGTCCCAGAGGTCCTTGAGGTTGTCCTCATTTCTTTTGATTCTTTTTTCTTTTTTCCTCTCTGCTAAATTTATTTCTACCATTCTATCTTCTACCTCACTTATCCTATCTTCTGCCTCTGTTATTCTACTGTTGGTTCCCTCCAAGTATTTTTGATCCCATTTATTGCATTATTCATTATCAATTGACTCTTTTTTATTTCTTCTAGGTCCTTCTTAAACATTTCTTGCATCTTCTCAATCCTTGTCTCCAGGCTCTTTATCTGTAACTCCATTTTGTTTTCAAGATTTTGAATCATTTTTATTATCATTATTCTAAATTCTTTTTCAGGTAGACTCCCTATCTCCTCCTCTTTGGTTTGGTGGGCATTTATTATGTTCCTTTATCTGCTGAGTATTTCTCTGCCTTTTCATCTTGTTTAGATTGCTGTGTTTGGGTTGGCCTTTCTGTATTCTGGCAGTTTGTGGTTCCTCTTTATTGTGGCGGTTCCTCCCTGTGGGTAGGGTTGGATGATTGGCTTCTCAAGGTTTCCTGGTTAGGGAAGCTTGCGTTGGTGTTCTGGTGGGTGGAGCTGGACTTCTCTCCGGAGTGCAATGAAGTGTCCAGTAGGGAGTTTTGAGATGTCTACGGGTTTGGTGTGAATTTGGGCAGCCTGTATATTGATGCTCAGGGCTATGTTCTTGCGTTGCTGGAGAATTTGCATGGTATGTCTTGCTCTGGAACTTATTGGCTCTTGTGTGGTGCTTAGTTTCAGTGTAGGTATGTAGGCTTTTTGGAGAAGGCAATGACAACCCACTCCAGTACTCTTGCCTGGCAAATCTCATGGATGGAGGAGCCTGGTAGGCTGCAGTCCATGGGGTCGCTAGGAGTTGGACACGACTTCACTTTCACTTTCACTTTTCACTTCCATGCATTGGAGAAGGAAATGGCAACCCACTCCAGTGTTCTTGCCTGGAGAATCTCAGGGATGGGAGAGCCTGTTGGGCTGCCATCTCTGGGGTTGCACAGAGTCGGACACAACTGAAGTGACTTAGCAGCAGAAGCAGCAGCAGCAGCAGCAGCAGCATGTAGGCTTTTGGATGATTTCTTATCAATTAATATTCCCTGGAGTCAGGAGTTCTCTGATGTTCTCAGGTTTGGGGCTTAAGCCTCCTGCCTCTGGTCTTCAGTCTTATTCTTACAGTAGCCTCAAGACTTCTCCATCAATACAGCACTGATAATAAAACTAGGTTAATGGTGGAAAGATTCTCCACAGTGAGGGACACCCAGAGAGGTTCACAGAGTTACGTGGAGAAGAGAAGAGGGAGGAAGGAGATGGACGTGACCAGGAGGAGAATAGGGGGAAACAAAGGAGGCAAGAGCAATCCAACCAGTAAACAATTCCCTATGTGCTCTCCACAGTCTGGAACCCTCAGAGAGGTTCATGGAGTTACATAGCGAAGAGAAGAGGGAGGAAGGAGATAGAGGTGAGCAGAAGGAGAAAAGGGGAAATCAAAAAGAGATATAGGTCTAGGCAGTATTCTGTTCCCTAAATGTTCTCCACAGCCCAAAATACCCACAGAGATTCACAGAATTGGGTTGAAAAGAAAAGGGGGAGGGAGGAGATAGAGGTGACCTGAGGGAGAAATAGGAGAGTCAAAAGGGGGAAAGAGTAATCAAGCCAGTAATCACACTCCTAAGTAAAAATGGGTACTGAAGATTGTATTCTTAAATGTACAAAATTGATAACAAATACTATGAAGCAAAGATTAAAAATCTAGAGTAGAGGTTAGACTCTCAAAAATACAATATTAAAAAAAAATCACAAAAATTATAAGAAATATATATGAAGTTTGCTTTAAAAATAGGGTCTTTTTTTTTTTTTTTTTTGCAAGGTAATAGGTTGTAAAAGTGAAAATTAAAGGAGTAATAGAGGACTTAAAAAAAGAAAAAAATTAAAAAAAAAAAAACAATGACAGTAAAAATATATCTAGGAATTTCTCTGGAGCTGTTGTGGGCAGTGTGGGGTCAGTTCAGTTTCAGATAGTTCCTTGTTCCAGCTTATACTTCTCAAAATCTATAGGCCTCTTCCAATGTAGTCAGTGTTAACTATAGGAATTTTAATCTGTTGCACCTGTCAACTCCAAAGCAGTTCCCTCTGTTTATTTGGCTTCTTCTGTTTGCAGGTCTCTTCAGTGTCTAATTTCTGCCCTGACACAAGGGGGCGAAGGTGGTCTCTTGTTTATGCTCACTTGTTCAGTTGTGCTGTTGGGAGGGAAGAGTACTGCAAACAAATATCACTGATGTGTGTGGGGACTGCTCGCAGTGTCTCGGCCACACTGGGTTTGCCCCCGCTCATGGCATGTGTTTTTCCAGTCTACACTGCTTAGGCTTCAGGTTGCTCTGCAAGGAGTGGGCCCTGGGTTGTGTGCAATTCCCAGGTCTAAGCCTTTCAGGTTCAGGTTCTCGGGTACTCCACAAAGGTGCAGACTCTGTTAGGCCTGCGTTTTGTGCAGTTCCCCAGTCCAAGCAGTTCAGGAGACCAGGTGCTTGGCGAGCGCACTCTCCTCAGGTGCGGTGAGTCTTATCACCTCCCTGTCCCAGCCTCTTGGTTTCCAGGCGCGCCCATCTCCAGTGTGCTGTGTGTCTCTTCTCAGGAGCTGATCTCTGGCTGCGACCCTCCTGGCAGATGTCAACTGTCCAGAATCTCAGGAAGGCTTTGGTTAGAAACTGGAAGCCTGTTCGCAGTTTGGTAGGGGATACCCTCTCTGGGGCCGAGTTTGCCCCTTTCCGGCTCTGGCTGGCACTGCCTACCCCCTGCCTCCGGTGAGGGATGGGCCAGTCCGCAGCCGGCTAGCTCTTCTCTGGTATTCCTTCAGTCCTTTGTTCTAGTGCCTTGCTGCTACTGCTGCTGCTAAGTCGTTTCAGTCGTGTCCGACTCTGTGTGACCCCATAGACAAGAGCCCACCAGGCTCCGCCGTCCCTGGGATTCTCCAGGCAAGAACACTGGAGTGGGTTGCCATTTCCTTCTCCAATGCAGGAAAGTGAAAAGTGAAAATGAACTCTCTCAGTCGTGTCCGACTCTTAGCGACCCCATGGACTGCAGCCCACCAGGCTCCTCCATCCATGGGATTTTCCAGGCAAGAGTACTGGAGTAGGGTGCCATTGCCTTCTCCGCTAGTGCCTTAGGTTAGGGCTTTTCACGGGATAATTCTCTCTCTCTTTTGCTCTCTGTTTTTTTGTTTCCTCTCTCTCTCTGGCTATCCCACAGTTTAGATGCTATCTCACGTTAGCTCCCTCAGATTGCCCTCAGGACATTCAGGCCTGGTCCTTACCCTAAGCAATGCCACCCACTCCTCTCCATTCAGCCCCCGCTTGCTGGTGGCAGACGCAAGCCTCTGGGGGTACTTCTCTGCTGGGAGTTGCCTTTAGGCACATAATCTGTGGGTTTTATTTATTTATTTTTCTTTCCAGTTATGTTGCCCTCTGAGATTCGAAAAATTCCCCCAGACCCGCCGGTGAGAGGGTTTCCTGGTGTTTGGAAACTTCTCATCTATTAAGACTCCCTTCCAGGGATGGATCTCCATCCATAACTCTTTTATTTCTCTCTTTATCTTTTATCTTTTGTCCTACCTCCTTTCCAAGACAATGGGCTGCTTTGCTGGGTGCCTGATGTCCTCTGCCAGCCTTCAGAAGTTGTTTTGTGGAGTTTGCTCAGCTTCAAATGTTCTTTTGATGAATTTGTGGGGAAGAAAGTGGTCTCCCCATCCTATTTCTCCGCCATCTTAGGACCACCTCCCCAGTTATCCATTTTAAATACAGCAGTGTGTACGTGTCCATCCCAAACTCCCTAACTATCTCATACCCCATCCTTCACCCTGGTCTATAAGTTTGTTTTCTAAGTCTGTGAGTCTTTCTGTCATCTTCTGATGTGCTATCTTTTTGCCTTTTCATACTGTTTATGGGGTTCTCATGGTAAGAATATTGGAGTGGTCTGCCATTCTCTCCTCCAGTGGACCACATTTTGTCAGAACTCACCACTATGACCTGTCCCTCTTAGGTGGCCCTACATGGCATGGCTCATAGCTTCCTTGAGTTATGCGAGCTCATAGATCCATGCAAGATATATATATATCTTGTATCCAATATGTAATTCCTATTGTGTTCATTCAGTCGTGTCTGACTCTTTGGACCAAAGCCCACCAAGCTACTCTGCCTGTGGAATTTTTTTTTTTTTTTCCTTTTTAGATTTCACATATAAGAGATATCATACAATATTTCTCCTTCTCTAACTTACTTCACTCAGTATGATAATCTCTCAGTCCATCCACTTTGCGGCAAATGTTATTATTTTATTCTTTTTAATGGCTGAGTGATATTTCATTGTATGTATGTACCACATCTTCTTTATTCATTCATCTGTTGATGGGCATTTAGGTTGCTTCCAAAATAGTTACATATTCTTATCAGAGATTCTGGAACCCTCTTGATATTAAAGTTCCCAGACACCAGCTAAGGTCCAAGCTCATGTAGGCCTTTGTAAGGATAGCAGTCTCAGGCTGTTTTATTAACTCTTATCTCTGTATCTTTTAATGAATATTTCTATATGAAATCTTTTTCTGTCTCATTGCCATCTCTACACTTCAGCAGAATGAGCCATCTAAAATGCAAATCTGATCTTATCCTTCCTTGGCTTACTATTCTTTGTATCTTTTCTAGTTCTCCATACATGGGATAAAAGGGACTATCTCAGAAGATTCTTTCAGACCATAATTGTTACTGAAGTTAATGTGTTTTGATTTTGTATTGTGAGATATTCAATCACTTATTTTTACTTTAGAACTTGTAAGAGCTTCCCATTGGACACCATGGTTGAGAATACCCTTTTCCATCACTGCTCATTTTCTGGACAGAATAGATCTCTCCTGGCTTTGAGCTGTTTTGATAATTTAAGTTTTCTTCTCATGGCACTCTTTCTCCTATATTATAGTTATTTGTGTGCATAACTCATCTTTATATTATAGTTCTTTGAGAAAATTATTCACCTCTCTCTTGCTTTATTCCTCAAATTAACCTCGAATAGCTAAATGTTTATCACTTAGCTTTCAATAAGTATGTTGAATAAGTGAATAAATAACTAAAATTGAAAATAATGGTTGTATTTTATCCTGAAAAAGTTACTTATCTAACTTTATGAGTAGCCACTTGTAAATATTATTCAGATTAAAAATCCTAATAAATTGAAAGAAATATAGAAAGCTATTTAAATAGAAATTAATTATGTCTCTATTTTTAAAATATCTGGTCATGTACTTTGATTTAGTGAAACTAGATTTAAGTGCATTATTTGTTTTCATTCTTTGAATCAATTTTTAAATAATCAGAGTTTCTTGTTTTCATTTTCTCCCTCTTCAGCCACATTTCTATACAAATTTTTGTTTAATTGTGCTGAGCTAAATTATATATGCAGGACTTATTTTTAAGTGAAAGTAATGGATGTCTGCATAGCCAAAAAAACTACAATTTATCTTGGTATCAGAAACTTCGATAAATTAGTAGTCTGCTCTCAAGTCCTACTTTTACTTTTCTTGTCGGTTAAGCAAACACATGTATTCTCAGTGTCCTGATAAAGAGGGTGATGAGAATATATAATTTGTTCATGAAAATTTTTTGTGTTTATCAGGTTTTTCAGTATTAGCCTGTGTATATGTTATCAATAATAAAATCAAAACCTCTTAGATTTGCATAGAAGTTAACCAATGAGAATTTGATTCACAGATATTGTTTTATGTGTGTGAATATGTATGTGTATTTATGTGTGGATGATTTCTCCATATAAATATAAAATAAATATATAGATTGTTAAGCAAATGTATATACTTATGAAGATATTATCAAGTCTTCATGGGCTGCTGTCACTTTTGAAATGCTAAGGGTGGAATGTCAAACCTTCATATCTATTGTGTGATTCAAGTCTTTTGAGAAAATGCCATTGTCATGTGTCTGTGGCAACCATAAGCATGTTGTCTCTGTATGTATGGAGACAGTATGGTAGCAGCACCATGTGCCATTCTTTGGTGCTTTCTGTAGTCTAGTGTGACAAATAATTCTACTCAGCTTGTCAGTAGTGACAGCTGAGACTTTTTGCTTAGATGCTTTGACAGTGCTTGTATTAAACAGCTAGAGCCATACACTCCATTAAGTTTCTGTAAAATGAACTGTCTGCTTCTTGCTGTTTTGCTGATAGTGGCAACAGTTGTAAGCTAATCCTCTCCATTGTGGATTGCTCGACTGAGTGGTTTCACTCATCGACTAGTACTAGATCTCATAGTTTTAGTGGAGTGGCTACAAGGTAGAAAGCTATGATCCATAAGAAATCATTTGTTTCAAAACAGGTTTTTATTCTTAGCAGTTATTTACTCTAAATTAGACTCCAAATATGGCCCTAAATAGGATTAAAAAAAAAACTAGCTTTCTAGAGAGTGAAGTGATTGGTGCTTTTTTCACAACACATAATTACTCATAGGCTCTTGGTGCAAAAGACATAAACATAAGAATGGTTTGTCTCTCACCATGTGGACATTTAAGAACGTGTGCACTAATGAAAGCTTGACATTCCTTAATGTTGTTGTTGTTTGATTGCTCAGTCATGTCCTACTCTTTGCGACCCCATGGACTCAGCATGCCAGTCTGCCCTGTCCATCACCATCTCCCAGAGCTTGCTCCAACTCATGTCCATCGAGTCAATGATACCATCTAACCATCTTGTCCTGCGTCATCCCCTTCTCCTCCTGCCTTCAGTCTTTCCAAGCATTGGGGTCTTTTCTAATGAGTCTGCTCTTTATATCAGGTGGCCAAAGTATTGGAGTTTCAGCTTCAACATCAGTCCTTCAAGTGAATATTCAGGACTGATTTCCTTTAGGATTGATTGGTTTGATCTCCTTGCAGTCCAAGGGACTCTCAGTAGCCTTCTCCAACACCACATTTCAAAAGCATCAATTCTTCAGTGTTCAGCCTTCTTTATGGTCCAACTCTCACATCCAAACATGATTATCGGAAAAACCATAGCTTTAACGAGATGGACCTTTGTTGACAAAGTAATATCTCTGCTTTTTAATGCACTGTTTAGGTTTGCCATAGCTTTACTTCCAAGGAGGAATCATCTTTTAATTTCATGGCTGCAGCCACCATCTGCAGCGATTTTGGGGCCCAAGAAAATAAAGTCTCTCACTGTTTCCATTGTTTCCCCATCTATTTGCCATGAAATGTTGGGACCAGATGCCATGATCTTCATTTTTTGATTGTTGAGTTTCAAGCCAGCTTTTTCACTCTCCTCTTTCACTTTCATCAAGTGACTCTTTAGTTCCTCTTCCTTAATATATTTCATTAAATAAGTATTCTTCCATTTTGTAACCAAAATCATGTTACTGGAGATATGGATACCTGATTGTTTTCAACATATGGGACATGTATAACTTTGGATTATTTTCTCATTTAAATGAATGGTAATTCCTTTAAACTATTTCTTATTACATTTATGTATTCTGTTAAGCTCTCATATTTCTTTAGTTTCTCCTCCACAGAAATGTGTAAGTGTGTAGCACCTTTTCTAGGTGCTACAAAGACCACTTACATCAATATATACCTTAGAATTTGCCCTGAAAAGCCAATGAAAGTCTTGGTGCTCTATTTGTAGGCAGCTTTTACAGTCTACCTATTATCACTGGGCATTATCAATGATGGAGTAAGTCTTTGAAGAGGTCAAATAAGGACAGATAGATTTAGAAGATTGAACATCAATTTTGATATCATTTTAAGAATTGAATTCTTAAATTTAAGAATTGAATTCTTAAAATAAATTGCATATAGGAAAAGCATATTCATTTACTTTGTAGTATTTTTTTAAAGTTAATCTAAGCCCTTATATAATGTAACATAAGAACATCTTGTAATGTCTCATTAAATATATTATGCCTTACAACACTTCAATGAAATAAAGTTTTGATATAGTTTCTGAATACATATATTTGCAGATATTAGTGATTATACAGATTTGGAAATTAAATTTTGCTTCTGCCTCCAAAGCTTTCAAATCTCTAGCACAGGATAAAGCACATTTTCAGTTGTATATGAGGAATCCTTAATGCATTGCTATCTTTTTCCTAGAGTATATAAACTTTTTGTTCTTAAGATGAGGAAGAATTTTATTTGACTTGATTGGGTACATTTTATGGTCTCTGGTATGGAATTCATTAACTCTTCAAACTACATAGCTAATAATTAGAGATGTAAAAGCAGTAATCTTACAAATAACTTAGTGCTCTATAATAATCCATTTACCTCAGACAGGTGATGATTTCCTGCCGTAGACCATTCTTCAGGCAAGGTTTCCCTAGGGCAGAGAAAATTACTTTATTATTATAGGAGAAAAAAAGGGTTTTGATGAATCAGAAAGTAGACCCAGAAGAGGCTTGTCCACAGGTCCAGCTGCATATTAGTTGGGAAGAAGCTATTTGGTGACTTTGAAGAATGAAATATGTACTCTCCTTTTAAGAGAGATCAGGAACTGGATATGATATGCCTTTCTATCAGATAATAGAAAGCCATCTTCTACTGATGGTTTAGACAGTATTCCACAAATCTTTCTGCCTGCAGCTTTTCTGCCTGTGGCTCACTTTGAAATGTTAGCTGTGCCAGCAATGTATAGAGATGATTTTTCTCCCTCCATTACTTCCATCAACAAAAAAATAGATTGGAAAATTCAGGGAAAGCAGGAAACAGTTCCAAGGAAGCAGTATCACAACTGAAAGGATTCAAAGAATGTCTGGGTGAATTAAAGAAGATTTTTAATCTTCTTATGAGCCCAAGAAAAAAATTACAGGAAAATGTTGTTTGCTTTTCTTAGAGACTTATGTCATTGATTGTGTTAGCAAAGCTTGCACTAATATAACTGACTTTCATGTATGACTTTTCTTCTCTCTCTCTCTACTCCTACTATTGCCTCTCATCCTCCATCTCCATTTCAATTTCTATCTTTATCTCTATCTCTCTCCTACTGTTAACCACATTTGGGATCTCTGCTAGGATCTTCACATATACACTTTAAAGTGAGAGAAATACCTAATATTTCTGAGTCACTTAAAATTTGCTAAATAACTGCAAACAGACGTATAGTTTTATTGTAAGTAAAATTATAACTCTGAACCTTATCAAAAGAATCTAGAACAATGAAACTAAAATATTACACAATACATTGAAACGTTCTGTGGAATTTTAACCCCAAAGCACAGAAGTAAATCTCAATAGTTTATGTGGTATCGATTGTGTTATAACATCCTATAAATAACATTGAATAGAAGAGAACTAGTAAATACACAAAGAAACCTAACTTGAGCTCTCGCACCCAGATGTGAGGCTCAGGATATTAATGAGGTGCTCATAGTACTTGATGTTTGTTAAAGGCATAATAAACAGGTGTTTATTATGTACATGTAAAATGATAACTTTAACATTGTAAGGAATTTACCCAAATACTTCAGTGCAGTCCGGTGCTCAGTTGTGTCCAGCTCTTTGTCCAACCCCATGGACTGTAGCATGCCAGGGTTCCCTGTCCATCACCAACACCTGGAGCTTGCTCAAACTCATGTCCATTGATTCAGTGATGCCATCCAACCATCTCATCCTCTGTTATCCCCTTCTCTTCCTGCTTTCATTCTTTCCCAGCGTCAGGCTCTTTTCCAATGAGTCAGCTCTTTGCATCAGGTGGCTAAAGTATTAGAGATTCAGCATCAGTCCTTGCAATGAATATTCAGAAATGATTTCCTTTAGGCTTGACTGGTTTGATCTCCTTGCAGTCGATGGGACTCTCAAGGGTTTCTCCAATACCACAGTTCAAAAGAATCAATTATTTGGCACTCAGCTTTCTTTATGGTACAACTCTAACATCCATACATAACTACTGGAAAAACCATAGCTTTGACTAGATGGACCTTTGTCAGTAAAGTATTGTCTCTGCTTTTCAATATGCTGTCTAGGTTGGTCATAGCTTTTCTTCCAAGGAGCAAGCATCTTTTAATTTCATGGCTGCTGTCACCATCTGCAGTGATTTTGGAGCCCAAGAAAATAAATCTCTCATTGTTTACATTGTTTCCCCATCTATTTACCATGAAGTGATGGGACCAGATGCCATGATCTTCGTTTTCTGAATGTTGAGTTTTAAGCCAACTTTTTCACTCTCCTCTTTAACTTCCAGCAAGAGGTTCTTTAGTTCTTCAGTTTCTGCCATAAGGGTGGTGTCATCTGCATATCTGAGGTTATTGATATTTCTCCTGGCATTCTTGATTCCAGCTTGTGTTTCATCCAGTCTGGCATTTCACATGTTGTACTCTGTATATACATTAAATAAACAAGGTGACATACAGCCTTCACCCACTGCTTTCCCAATGTGGAACCAGTTCTTTATTTCAAGTCCAGTTTTAACTCTTGCTTCTTGATCTGCATACAGGTTGCTCAGGAGGCACATAAGGTGGTCTGGTATTCCCATCTCTTTAAGAATTTTCCACAGTTGTGATCTACACAACAAAGCCTTTAGTGTAGTCAATGAAACAGAAGTAGTTTTTTTTTTTTTTTTCTGGAATTCTCTTGCTTTTTCTATGATCCAACAGACATTGGCAACTGCCCCTCATAGCTCAGTTTGTAAAGAATCTGCATGCAATTCAGGAGACCTGGGATTGATCCCTGGGTCAGAAAGATCCCCTGAAGAAGGAAATGGCCACCCACTCCAGTATTCTTGCCCAGAGAATACTATAGACAGAGGAGCCTGGCAGGCTATAATCCATGGGCTCACAGAGAGTCGGACACGACTTAGGGACTAAACCACCACCAATGGATGTTGGCAATTTGATCTCTGATTCCTCTGCATTTTCTAAATCCAACTTGAACATCTGGAAGTTCTCAGTTCACATACTGTAGAAGCCTAGCTTGGAGAATTTTGAACATTACTTTGCTAGTGTGTGAGATGAGTGCAATTGTGTGATAGTTTGAACATTCTTTGGCATTGCCTTTCTTTGAGATTGGAATGAAAACTGACCTTTTCCAGTCCTGTGGCCACTGCTGGGTTTTCCAGATTTGCTGGCATATTGAGTGCAGCACTTTCACAGCATCATCTTTGAGGATTAGAGATAGCTCAGCTGGAATTCCATCACCTCCACTAGCTTTATTCAAATTGATGCTTCCTAAGGCCCACTTTACTTTGTACTCCAATGTATCTGGCTCTAGGTGAGTGAGTTCTTCTGATTACCCTTAAGAAAGCAACAGAACTTATAGATATTGGGTGCTATAAAGTGAAGCTGTAAGTATGGTAGAGACTATTATAACATTATACTTATTGTTATTCAGTTGGGAATGGCAAAATGAATTTTTTGGAGGCCCTGAATGACAGCTGGCTGACTGTTTATACATCGTCTCAGAGTATTTCTCTGGTGTTATGGGACCATTCATTCAGTCATTCTGAATTTAAGCTGGAAATTGCAGTTTCAGTTAGCAAGAGGTATGAGTATACTTTCAGTGAAATAGAAAACGATCCCCTCTCACACTGGTTGGTTGTCTTAGTATTTTTAGTTACTTGTATTTTTAATGTAAAGTTTGATTACTTGTATAGAAATGTACATGAAACTAAAAGACACTTGTTCCTTGGAAGAAGAGCTATGACAAACCTCAATTCAGTTCAGTCACTCAGTAATGTCCAACTCTTAGCGACTCCATGAATCACAGCATGCCAGGCCTCCCTATCCATCACCAACTGCCGGAGTCCACCCAAACCCATATCCATTGAGTCAGTGATGCCATCCAACCGTCTCATCCTCTGTAATCCCCTTTTCCCCCTGCCTTCAATCTTTTTCAACATCAGTCCTTCCAATGAATATTCAGGACTGATCTCCTTTAGGATGGACTGGTTGGATCTCCTTGCAGTCCAAGGGACTCTCAAGAGTCTTATCCAGCACCACAGGTCAAAAGCGTCAATGCTTCGGTGCTCAGCTTTCTTTATAGTCCAACTTTCACATCCATACATGACTACTGGAAAAACCATAGCTTTTATTAGGCAGACCTTTGTCAGTAAAGTCTCTGCTTCTGAATATGCTGTCTAGGTTGGTCATAACTTTCCTTCCAAGGAGTAAGCATCTTTTAATTTCATGGCTGCAATCACCATCTGCAGTGATTTTGGAGCCCCCCAAAAATAAAGTCAGCCACTGTTTCCACTGTTTCCCCATCTATTTGCCATGAAGTGATGGGACCGGATGTCATAATCTTAATTTTCTGAATGTTGAGCTTTACGCCAACTTTTTGACTTTCCTTTTTCACTTTCCTCAAGAGGCTCTTTAGTTTTTCTTCCCTTTCTGCCATAAGGGTGGTGTCATCTGCATATCTGAGGTTATTGATATTTCTCCTGGCAATCTTGATTCCAGCTTTTGCTTCCTCCAGCCCAGCGTTTCTCATGATGTACTCTGCGTATACTCTATACTCTATACTATACTCTGCGTATAGTTAAATAAACAGGGTGACAATATACAGCCTTGACGTACTCCTTTTCCTATTTGGAACCAGTCTCTTGTTCCATGCCCAGTTCTAACTGTTGCTTCCTGGCCTGCATATAGGTTTCTCAAGAGGCAGGTCAGGTGGTCTACTATTCCCATCTCCTTCAGAATTTTCCACAGTTTATTGTGATCCACTCAGTCAAAGGCTTTGGCATAGTCAATAAAGCAGAAATAGATGTTTTTCTGAAACTCTCTTGCTTTTTTGATGATCCAGTGGTTGTTGACAATTTGATCTCTGGTTCCTCTGCCTTTTCCAAAACCAGCTTGAACATCTGGAAGTTCATGTTTCACATATTGCTGAAGCCTGGCTTGGAGAATTTTGAGCATCACTTTACTAGCATGTGAGATGAGTGCAATTGTGTGGTAGTTTGAGCATTCTTTGGCATAAAGCAGAGACATCACTTTGCCTACAAAGGACTATATAGTCAAAGCTATGGTTTTTCCTTTAGTCATGTATGCATGAAAGAGTTGGCCCATAAAGAAAGCTGAGCACCGAAGAATTAATGCCTTTGAACTGTGGTTCTGAAGAAGACTGTTGAGAGTCTTTTGAACTGCAAGGTGATCAAACCAGTCAGTCCTAGGAAATCAGTCCTGAATATTCATTAGAAGGACTGATGTTGAAACAGAAGCTCCTATACTTTGGCCACATGCTGCGAGAAGCTGACTGCAAAAAACCTTGATGCTGGGAAAGATTGAAGGCAGAAAGAGAACGGGACAGCAGAGGATGAGATTATTGGATGGCATCACTGATTGAATGGACATGAGTTTGCAAAAACTCCAGGAAATGCTGAAGAATAGGGAAGGCTGGCATGCTGCAGTCCATGGGATCACAAAGTCAGACACAACTGAGTGACTGAACAACAGCAATAGTAACTTAAAATTTCAGTATACACACATTTACATTTTTGTATGCTTAACTTATATTCTTATGTACACCAGTGCTGTAGCTTTAATACTCATTCAATATTAATACTCACTGTGGAAACTCAGAAGCATGCATGGTCTTGGTATCCAGGTTAAGTAAGTGGTTAAAGTGTTACAATTTGAACATTTTTATTTCGTTCAGTCATTCAACTTCTGGAGGTGAGGGCATGAGAAACTCTGCAAAGTCCCAATAATACAAAGATGGATAAGATATAGCTTATGCCTTAAATCAGTAAATCTAGTGGGAAAGGCTTTTAATCAATTATTTTAGCTTCCTGAGAGGGTGAATTTGATAAAATGTGGTCCAAATTTTCTTATTTAACTTAGAATATTTTTGGATACTTACAGAAATAATTCACTTAGCATTTTAAAAATGTGTCTTGGGGCCAAGCTCTGTGCTATTTGTGTACCTTAAGTAGAACAAAGAAAAAGCAAATCACAAATTCAGTCATTGTATTCTCATTAGATTTTTGTTTTTAATTATGGTTTTACATGAGGATAGAAAAACTTGGATATTTGCAGACAAATTGTAAAGTTAACATTAGAAAATGTATGATAGTAAAAGTGCTTCTTTATTGGAAAGGGTTTTTATGTAGCACTGCAGTGATTTGACCCGTCACTCCAATTTCGGGAAGTAATAAGAACAACTGTATGTAAATAATGAAATTGATTAGAGTCCAAAAGTGATCATCCTGACATTATTAATTAGACCTACATCTACAGTGTAGTTCTTCTTTCTATTATACATACTATTATCTATCATAGATAAACCTCCCTTGAAGGTTTAAGTGAAAGGCATCTTTAGTTCTGCATAAAAAACTACTAATTTAAACAGGTATAAGAATCAGGGTTGACTTGCCAAGAAAAACTTATAAACTGGGTGAGGAGTGGACCTATCTTTTGATACAATTAAAAAAATCAATTCGTGTAACTCTGTTTACATACTTTCAATTTTGTCTAGCTTATACTGTCTATAAAAGGGGAATATATGGTTTGCGAACTTGTCTTCCGAAACGCACATAGCTTTTAATACTCCATCTTATTGTGTTGTTGTGTTAGTCGCTCAGTCATGCCTGACTCTTTGCGACCCCATGCACTGTAGCCCTCCAGGCTCCTCTGTCCATGAAATTCTCCAGGCAAGAATATTGGAGAGGATTGCCATTCTTTTCTCGAGCAAAACTCCATCTTAATTGAGGTTAAAAGAAGAGAAAAACATCTTACATTGTAGAAGAAGAAAACTTGTTTAGACACAAAGAAGAAATTCTTTATAGCATCAGATCCAGAACTGGCTGTCTTAGAGGTTTTAACTGTTTCTTTCTGGATGCCTTTTAAAAAGTAATAGATAGTAACTCAACATGAATGGTAATATACAGTATGATTTCTCGAGGCCAGTCCTGCTCCATAATTCTGTGTTTTCATTATCCATTTAAAAATTTGTTCCATAAATTGCTTGTCCACTTTTAGTAAATTGCTATATTTTCTAGCAAGGAGGGTGAACAAAGATTCTCATAAATTCAGGATGCTGTACTTGTGGCCAAAAAAAAAAAAAAGTTTGAGTTAAGTAAGTATCAAAGTATTAAATTCTGTCAACTGTTCATGATCTCCGTCCACAGGGGCTTTAAAAATTTTTTATTCACTCTACTTAATTAGGTTTCTCAGACATAAGTAAGATTTTGTTTACTGTTACATAGCAATACCTAGAAGGATAATCTTTTGAATTAAAGCGTGTATTTCCTGCCCTAAAGACTACATGAACCAACAAAGCTTAGGACTCAACCTTGGGTTGATCTACTGAAAGGAACCTAGAAACACATGAAAGGTTCTGTATTGTTGTAGGCTCTAGAAAAGTGATGGCCTCCTATCTTTTTATGAGTCAAAACTTTTAAAGATTTCTTTATAGCTGCTATACATTTTATGTGGCAATCACAATCAAAAATAAGTTCAAAAGCACCTTTGAATATCTTCAATATAATTCTTCAAAGATTTCTTTTCTGGTCCCATCTACATTGAGACCTAATTCTTATAATGATCATTTTAGTTGTAAGAACATCTGTTAAAAGAAAAGTATGCATTGGCTTAAGTAATTGTAACAACCTGTAGTACTAACAGCAGTTTTAAAAAGCTAACAATTGTTAGTAAAACCAAAGTCAAAGCAAAAGATATTTAAGAAATGAAAATAGCCACATTAACCATTCAGTGCATATGACAGAAAGCTTACAAATAAATAATGGTGGCTGAGTAATTCTTTAAAAACACTTTAATGCAGAGAATGGTTCAAAATGAGAACAAATGTTACCTTTTTCAAAACTCTGGCCAAATTTGAAGCAGAAGCAATCCCTCATAGATATTGAAATTAGATTTATGCCAGTATTTACTAATGGGACTCATATGGGTAGATCATATTACTTCTACTGTTTGTTACAGATGTTTGGTGATATTTCTTAAATTCAAATGTGTATTTTCTCTTTAATTGGTCTGAGATGGGTTTTCATTTATATGTTACAGGTGAAATGAGTCTGAGCACCCTTTCCAATCCCAGCACCCTGGATTTTCTTGACTTTTCACTGTTGCCTTTCTGTTTCTTTGTATTTACAATTGAGAAGTTGATGCCAAATTTTGTAAAGCATGTTCCCTTCCATGCTGAGATCCTCTATGCCAACAATCCTCTATGCCAAACAATCTATGCCTAGAGTATGTGTTTTAGTAATAAGCCTGAAAATGGGAACTGACAATGGAAATACTGGCAGCCCCCGTACAATAGGGGTGCTAGCCTGTGTTTCTGTAATTAGGAATCTGATTAGAAATGAGATGCTTTTGGTCTTCAATTCAAGCTATGAAATGAAAGGATTTGAGTTTGTATCACTTTTGGCAGAAGGCAGATTTCAGTCACACTACAGCTTTCTGAGTCTGGCCCTGAAAAACTTTCACTTTGAATATGTTTTCTAAGCAAACAGTAACTGTGCTTTCTTACTCTGTGTAACTACAGTTCGCTTTTTGAAAATAATTATTTCTTTGGTTCTCTTCTTAATGTTTTTATGATCTACTCTCTTATTTATTCCCATATTTTCCAGAGTTGACTGTCTTCCCATCTATGTATAAAGCATAAAATAGCAAAATATTAACAATCATATTTACTAAATAGTGTGTATGGCTTCCCAGATGGCTCAGTGGCTCAGTTCAGTTCGGTTCAGTCTCTCAGTTGTGTCTGACTCTTTGAGACCCCATGAGCTGCAGCATGTCAGTGGCTCAGTCATCACCAACTCTTTGCGACCCCATGGACTGCAGCACGTCAGTGGCTCAGTGGTAAAGAATTTGCTAAGAAGCCACAGGTTCAATCCCTAGGTTGGGAAGATCCCCTTGAGAAGAAAATAGCAAACTATTCCCATAATCTTGCCTGGGAAATCCCATAAACAGAGACACCCGGTGGGTTACAGTCCATGGGGTCCCAATGAATCAGACATGAATTAGAGACTAAACCATACTACCAGCAAGTGCTGTACTTGGTGAATTGCATGTATTTCTAATTTAATTCTCTTATGAGTCTTATGAAATCGATACTGTAATTATCTCCATTTTATAAATGTTGATGTTAAGTTGCTAGGTCTCATTTTATATGTGAGAGACATAATCATATATCAAAAAAGTTCTAGAAGCCAATATTCTCCAACATTGTGCTGTATCAGTTCAATTCAGTTACTCAGTCATGTCCAACTCTTTGCCACCCCATGGAATGCAGCACACCAGGCTTACTTGTCCATCACCAACTCCCAGAGCTTGCTCAAACTCATGTCCATTGAGTCGGCGATGTCCTCCAACCATCTCATGCTCTGTCTTCCCCTTCTCCTTCTGCCTCCAATCTTTCCCAGCATCAGGGTCTTTTCCAGTGAGTCAGTTCTTTGCATCAGGTGGCCAAAGTACTGGAGTTTCAGCTTCAGCATCAGTCCTTCCAATGAATATTCAGGACTGATTTCCTTTAGGATGGACTGGTTGGATTTCCTTGCAGTCCAAGGGACTCTCAAGAGTCTTCTCCAACACCACGGTTCAAAAGCATCAATTCTTCAGCACTAAGTTTTCTTTACAGTCCAATTCTCACATCCATACATGACTACTGGAAAAACCATAACTTTTATTAGACAGACCTTTGTCAGTAAAGTCTCTGCTTCTGAATATGCTGTCTAGGTTGGTCATAGCTTTTCTGTCAAGGAGCAATCATCTTTTAATTTCATGGCTGCTGTCACCATGCAGTGATTTTGGACCCCAAGGAAATAGTCTCTCACTGTTTCTGCTCTTTCCCCATCTATTTGCTATGAAGTGATGGGACCAGATACCATGATCTTAGTTTTCTGAATGTTGAGTTTTAAGCCAGCTTTTTCACTCTCCTCTTTCACTTTCATCAAGAGGCTCTTTAGTTCCTCTTTGCTTTCTGCCATAATGGTGGTGTCATCTGCATATCTGAGGTTATTGATATTTCTCCCAGCAATCTTGTTTCTAGCTTGTGATTCATGCAGCCTGGCATTTTGCATGATGTACTCTGCACATAAGTTTAATAAGCAGGGTGACAATATACATCCTTGCCATACTACTTTCCCAATTTGGAACCAGTCTATGGTTCCATGTCGAGTTCTAACTGTTGCTTCTTGACCTGCATACAGATTTCTTAGAAGTCAGGTCAGGTGGTCTGGTATTCCCAGCTCTTGAAGAATTTTCCACAGTTTGTTGTGATCCATACAGTCTAAGGCTTTGGCATAGTCAGTAAAGCATAAGATGTTTTTCTGGAACTCCCTTGCTTTTTCAATGATCCAGCGGATGTTGGCAATTTGATCTCTGGTTCCTCTGCCTTTTCTAAATCAAGCTTGAACATCTGGAAGTCCACGGTTCATGTACTGTTTAAGCCCAGCTTAGAGAATTTTGAGCATTACTTTACTAGCGTGTGAGATGAGTGGAATTGTATGGTAGTTTGAACATTCTTTAGCATTGCCTTTCTTTGTGATTGGAATGAAAGCTGACCTTTTCCAGTCTCGTGGTCACTGCTGAGTTTCTCAGATTTGCTGGCATACTGAGTGCAGCACTTTCACAGCATTATCTTTTAGGATTTGAAATAGCTCAACTGGAATTCCATCACCTTCACTAGCTTTGTTTGTAGTGATGCTTCCTTTTTTGTATGCCACCCAGTATTACAAAGTACTCTATCCCTAGATAATCATTTAAATAAAATCAACATTAATCCCCTTGGTCATTCATCCATACTCATCCTCTTTCATTTCATGAGTATTATTTGAGGCCTACTATGTACAGACATTGTGTAAGTCTCTGCGAATGAAAGCATTGTGTCCACTCCCTGCCATGCAATGCTTACAGACAAACTAAATACAATTGACAGTGCCTAAAAGTATGGCCCACTCCAGTACTCTTGCCTGGAAAATCCCATGGACGGAGGAGCCTGGTAGGCTGCAGACCATGGGGTCACGAAGAGTCGGACACGACTGAGCGACTTCACTTTCACTTTTCACTTTCATGCATTGGAGAAGGAAATGGCAACCCACTCCAGTGTTCTTGCCTGGAGAATCCCAGGGACGGAGGAGCCTGGTGGGCTGCCGTCTATGGGGTCGCACAGAGTCGGACACGACTGAAGCGACTTAGCAGCAGCAGCAGCAAAAGTATGGATACCAAAATATGGAGAAGTCACCCCAAGTGCTGCAGCAAATGTGCAGGTGTGCTGAAAAAATTTTAAAATATACAACAGCATCTATTGGATATCAATCACATGAACTACTTTCAATTTGCATGTATTTTTTCAAATATCTGTGAAATTAATATGAAATGATTACTTTAAGTGTTTAACCTAACCACTTAATAAATAAAACTAGTTGGTATTTCCTTTGGCCTAGAATACTAAGAAGAAAATTTTTAAGAACATCATAAACAGAACAAATTTAGGAATATCTGGCCTGAGGAAAGCAGTTTTTATATTTTCATCAGAGAAGTTTAAAGAATGAACCAAATGAAACTGAGCTAGGGAACTCTTGTAGGAACTCAGGATTCAGGAGAACAAAATGAGACTGAAATTGATTAGAAAAGTGATATCCAGTCGGAGATGCAGAAATACTTGCATATTTTTCTCATGAAGTTATTTAAATCTCATTTAAAGGAATTTTAGTGTCTTCAGGATAATTGTTAATGTGAATTCAAATTATAAAAGATATTTGGGAATACTTCTCTTTTAGTGATATACTTGAATGTTTTGCCTTATGTATAAATAATAAAAAACATTAGTGGACTATCAATCTTATTAATTTGAAGATGACATGTTTTTGATGTTTAGGCTATTGCTTTTAACCTCAGCCAAACTGAATGCACTGAATAGGAAGAGCATTTTATACTGTCATCTTAAGAATATATGATTCTAGCGTCTCCTTGGATACATAGACATCTCAAAGAAAAATAATGGTAAATCTGAGGCAGAGATGTATTTGACAGTCCAATGTCTACACACTTCTAATTTCCTCTGTTCAACCGCAAGCTTCACTAGTAATTTGAGTCCTAGAGCATGTAGAAATTGCTAGCAGTGTTCCCCTAGCTGCTTTTTCATGAAAAGATGATTATGTGATGCTAAGAGGATTTGTTGACAAGAGGAGGAATTTTTATTGCATAAGTCTGCTTTCAAGGAAAAAAAGAAGAGAATCAATGGAAAATAGCAGTTGAATCATTTTCTGGAAGATTAGAGAAATTACCACTGGGACTTGCTTCCATTATCTCAGAGCTTAGACTTAACTATGTTTTTCATATCACCAAGTGAGGGAGTGAAAATTGAGAGAATATGAATGATCCATCAGGGAGAACATATGTAGGAGAAAACAATATTCGTGAAATACATGATTGCACATTAGGTCTCTATGTGCATGCATGCTAAGTCACTTCAGTCATGTCCTACTCTTTGTGACCCTATGGAGTGTAGCTCACCAGGCTCTTCTGTCCATGGGATTTTGCAGGCAAGAAAATTGGAGTGGGTTGCCATGTCCTCCTCCAGGGAATCTTCCCGACCCAGAGATGGAACCCATGTCTTATGTCTCCTGCACTGGCAGGAGAGTTCTTTACTACTAGTGCCACCTGGGAAGTCCTAAGGTCTCTATATGCATGTGTAAAGGGTAGAGTGACATTTTAGAAAAGGTCATTTGATTAAGAGAAGATCTGGACTCAATGCTTATTTCTGCCATTTATTTATAAATATGATCTTAAACTTGTTTTTGTTTAGTTGCTTAGTTGTGTCAACTGTTTTGAAACCCCATAGACTGTAGCTCTCCAGGCGTCTCTGTCCATGTGATTCCCCAGGAAAGAGTACTGGAGTGGATAGCCATTTCCTTCTCCAGGGGATCTTCCGGACCCTGGAATCAAACCTGTGTCTCCTGAATTAGCAGGTGGATTCTTTACTGCTGAGGCACCAGGAAATACCCATAAACTTGTTGCTTAACTTTGTTTAGCCTCAGTTTCCACAGCTATAGAAATACATTGTAGGAAGGAGCCACAGATCCTTTTAGAATTATTATAAAAATTGTGTTCTTCTAAGTCCAGTGTACCTTTCATTCTATGACAGTGATCTCCATTTTGAACATCAAGTACATTGTCATTGGCATCATGCAGAGATTGGACTATACTGATAATTGGACTGTACTGATTCTATGTCATAAACTTAATATGTTAATTTAGAATAATTAATGGTTACCTGGATTACCATCTCTAAAAGGCAGAGTTATGATTGTCATATGTAATTTTGAAAGTGCCAATTTGTGATTACTTAAACATTTTTGAGTACTTATTTACCTCTTCAGGCTACTGGCCTTTATATACAATTATTTGAAATTAAGTAGTACTTTGAAATACTGTTACATCTTGGTGTTCACATTGTTATTGTTTACCTAGGGACAGTATATCGGAGAAGGAAATGGCAACCCACTCCAATATTCTTGCCTGGAGAATCCCAGGGACAGAGGAGCCTGGTGGGCTGCCGTCGATGGGGTCGCACAGAGTCGCACATGACTGAAGTGACTGAGCAGCAGCAGCAGCAGGGACACTATATTCTACATTCTGTTCAGAAAATCTTTGTTGATCACATCTTAATATAGATTCTGAGATAGTGAATATTTATAGATAGAATGACCTAAATAATATATTTAGAATTCTATTTTTTATGTTTCTTTGATTTAGTGACTCTAAATTGAAAATTCAAATCATTGCTTTGTATTCTCATGATATGTACAATGTAGCCAAAACCAAAAGTCCATAAAATATTGAAAGATTGGTATTATTTTTTCCTTTTAAAGGCATTTTGTTTCTACAAAATAAAACTAACCTGAACAAATTTCAAGTGGTAAGGAAAATTTAGTGAAAAAGTGAAAGTGAAGTTGCTCAGTTGTGTCTGACTCTGTGCAACCCCATGGACTGTAGCCTACCAGGTTCCTCCATCCATGGGATTGTCCAGGCAAGCGTACTGGAGTGGGTTGCCATTTCCTTCTCCAGGAAAATTTAGTAAAGCTTGATAAAAATATTTTAACATTGGAAGCCATGTTTATCTTAAATATTCAGAAATATACACAAGGATGCTTACATATTGTTCATTAAAATATATCAATACTTGTAAAACATGCTATGTTGAAAAATGGTGCAGAACTACACCTTTAGCTAATTGTAATTGTAGTTTACAGAAATACACACACACACACACACACACACACACCCCTATGTGCACACACACTTTATTTGAAATAGAATGGAAGACTATCCACACAATAGTATCTTTAATCAATAGAATGAAGGTTGGGTCATTTTATCATTTATGTTTTTACGTATTTTTCAAAGTCTCTATAATTTAAATTAAATTATAATTGAAATGCATGTAACTATAAAATGACAGAACAAAACATCTTCAGTGTGGTTATTTAAATAATATTTACTGAGGACTACTAGATATCCTTTTACATATGTACAACTATAGACTATATTTTTGTAGTCTGAACAAATCATCATATAATAATTTGGATATTTTTATAATTTTCTGTCCATTTCCCTTCTACAGGAATTTCCCATGTGAGACTACTTTCTTAAGATTCAGTAATGAGATTTTGAGTCAAAGGCTAATGTCAAGTTTAAGTTTGAAAATACTACGTAGTCTTCCAGAAAATTCTACCAACTCTGTGTGACTTTTCACACACTTAATAATTCTGACTGTTGTAGAGGGTTTTATCTTTATCTACCTAAGTGAGAGCAATAAATCCTATTTTTGTTTCACTATATGGATTTGGTAATGAGATTATATTATATTTAAGTGACCAGAATTTTATAATTTACTTATTTGTGTTTTGCCTAATTTTCTGTTAGTATGTTGGGTTTTAATCTATTGATTTACAAAAGTTCTTATGTAGTAGACTCTTCCTGTCAAGACTTTCCCTCTACTTCTTTTCCACTTTTAATGTTAAAAAAATTATTTATTTAGTCTATTCAAGTATAGATGAGTTACAATATTGTTAGCTTCAAGCGTATAGTAGAGTGATTCAGGTGTGTGTGTGTGTATATATTCAGTAATACTATTATTATTTTTATTATTCAGACTCTCTTCCCTTATAGGGTCTTACAACATATTGAGTATAGTTCCCTGCACTACACAGTAGGTCCTTGTTGGTTATCTATTGCCATGGACAGAGGAGCCTGGTGGGCTACAGTCCATAGGGTCGCGAAGTTATGACTCAAGCAACTTTGCATGCAGGCACTTGTTTTGTTAATCCCAAACCTCTTAATTTATCCCTCCCCCCATCTTTCCCCTTTGGTAATCATTATTTTGTTTTCTATGTCTGTGAGCCTCTTTCTGCTTTGGATATAATTTCATTTGTATCTTTTTTTTCTTTTCATTTTTAGATTCTACATATAAACAATATCATATGATATTTTGTTTCTCTGTTCCCTGTATGGCTTACTTCACTTAGTATGATAATCCCTAAGTCCATCCATATTGCTCCAAATGGTATTATTTCATTCTTTTTATGCCTGAGTAATATTCAGTCATATATAATATGCAGTTATGTATAATATACAAGTCATATACAAAATACAAGTCATATGCAATACAAATGTATGTATATATTATATATGTGTATGTACATATGTGGAGATATATATATACAATCTTCCCTCATGGTAAAGATGGTAAAGAACACACCTGCCAATGCAGGAGGCATGAGTTTGATCCCTGGGTTGGGTAGATCCCTTGGAGCAGGAAATGGCAACCAACTCCAGTATTCTTGCCTGAAGATTGCCATGACAGAGAAGCCTGGTGGGCTACAGTCCATGGGGTTGCAAATAGGACGTGACTGAACAAATAACATTTTCTATATAAATATAAATACATACACACACACACACACACACACAATCTTCTTTATCCATTCCTCTGTCGATGGACAAAGAACATTTAGGTTGCTTCCATGTCCTGGCTATTGTAAATGGTGCTTCAGTGAACATTAGGGTGTACACATTTTTTTGATTTATAGTTTTCTCTGGATATGCACCTAGGAGTTGGATTGCTGGATCATATGGTAGCTCTATTTTCCATGTTGTCCTCCATAGTGGCTGTACTAATTTACATTCCCATCAACAGTGTAGGAGAGTCCCCTTTTCTTCACACCTTCTCCAACATTTATTGTTTGTAGAATTTTTGGTGATGACCATTCTGACTGGTGTGAGGTGATAACTCATTGTAGTTTTTATTTACATTTCTCTAATAATTAGTGATACTGAGCATTTTTTCATGTTCTTTTTAGCCATCTGTATATCTTCTTTGGAGAAATGTCTATGTAGATATTCTACCGGTTTTTGATTGGGTTTTTTTTTTAATATTGAGCTGCATGAGCTGTTTGTATATTTTGGAGATTAACCCCTTGTCAGTTGCTTTGTTTGCAAATATTTTCCCCTATTCTGAGGGTTGTCTTTTCCTTTTTTTTAAGTTTTCCTTTGCTGTGCAAAAGCTTTCAAGTTTAATTAGGTCCCATTTACTTATTTTTGTTTTTATTTCTATTACTCTTGGAGATGGATCAAAAAAAGATATTGCTGCAATTAATGTCAACCACTTTTATTTTAAAACCTTATTTATATTAAACTTTTTCAATACATCATTACCATTTTTTGAACTAGTAAGGGTATCTTGGTTAAATATATCATGGTAGTTAAATACTTTCATGGTTGTAGAACATATTTAGAGGGGCCTTTATCACCAAAGAGTATATAAAATATTTAGTAACTTATTTTATTTATTTATTTTTTTAATTTAAATTTATTTATTTTAATTAGAGGCTAATTACTTTACAATATTGTATTGGTTTTGCCATACATCAACATGAATCCGCCAGGGGTGTACATGTGTTCCCAATCCTGAAGCCCCCTCCTACCTCCCTCCCCATACCATCCCTCTGGGTTATCCCAGTGCACCAGCCCGAAGCATCCTGTATCCTGCATCAAACCTGGACTGGTGATTCATTTCTTATATGATATTATACATGTTTCAATGCCATTCTCCCAGATCATCCCCCTGCTCCCTTTCCCACAGAGTCCAAAAGACTGTTCTATACATCTGTGTCTCTTTTGCTGTCTCGCATACAGGGTTATTGTTACCATCTTTCTAAATTCCATATATATGCATTAGTATACTGTATTGGTGTTTTTCTTTCTGGCTTACTTCACTCTTTATAATCGGCTCCAGTTTCATCCACCGCATTAGAACTGATTCAAATGTATTCTTTTTAATGGCTGAGTAATACTCCATTGTGTATATGTACCACAGCTTTCTTATCCGTTCGTCTGCTGATGGATATCTAGGTTGCTTCCATGTCCTGGCTATTATAAACAGTGCTGTGATGAACATTGGGGTACATGTGTCTCTATCAATTCTGGTTTCCTCGGTGTGTATGCTCAGCAGTGGGATTCCTGGGTTGTATGGCAGTTCTATTTCCAGTTTTTTAAGGAATCTCCACACCGTTCTCCATAGTGGCTGTACTAGTTTGCATTCCCACCAACAATGTAAGAGGGTTCCCTTTTCTTCACATCCTCTCCAGCATTTATTGCTTGTGGACTTTTGGATCTCAGCCATTCTGACTGGCGTGAAATGGTACCTCATTGTGGTTTTGATTTGCATTTCTCTGATAATGAGTGATGTTGAGCATCTTTTCATGTGTTTGTTAGCCATCTGTATGTCTTCTTTGGAGAAATGTCTATTTAGTTCTTTGGCCCATTTTTTTGATTGGGTCGTTTATTTTTTTGGAATTGAGCTGCAGGAGTTGCTTGTATATTTTTAAGATTAGTTGTTTGTCAGTTGCTTCATTTGCTATTGTTTTCTCAGTAACTTATTTTAGTATTCCAAGTTTTAATGTCTCTAATGAATTTGTTGTTCTTTCTGGAATGTATTTTTCTGAAATGAGTAGAGAAAGAAAGGAAAAGTGCTACTTTTAAAAATTTTCCAATGGACATTTAAATTTTTTAATGTTAATTTTTGAATAATGGTCTTATCCCAGCTTATTTGAAGCACAAATTTTATCATGCATAATTTCCCTATCTACTTGATAATTAAAATAAGTGCAGATTTTTAAAATGTGAACAGTTAACAAAGGTGATTCATTCACTCACAGAGCTATTAATGTCCATCTTCTTTTATTCTCACCGTGTTATTCATTTTATTGAAGTGTCAACTTATTGAGCCTGCTCAGTACTGTTAATATATACTCATGGTTTCTGGTTGGTCTCTGACTTCAGGGCTCTCAAAATTGAGGCCATCTTTACTTACATGAAAAATAACTAGTATAAATACATCAGATAGATATGTATATTGTAGTAGAATATTGCAATAAAATCTTCATTCCTCAAGTTTTTGAACACACAGATCATAGAGTATTAGAGTTGAAAATGATATTAAAGATTGTCTATGTCCAGTCTCTTGTTTTATATTTAGGAAAACTGAGACCCAAAGAAATTAAAAGGCTTAATCAAGACCATATTTTGAGTTACTTACAGAAGTTGATTTAAAATCTGGATTCCCAAATGGTCCTTGCATTTTGATTTATCAAGATATTCCTATAATATGAAAAAAAGATTCATGGTGAAAGAGCTATTATTGTTTCCTCTTCTAATATTTTGAACACCATTATATCTGAAAGTGAACCATGTTTTATCGTTCATCATATAGAACCTTTGGTGCCCATCTCCCTCCATTATTCAATGATCCTGTCTTTAAGTGTATTGGTTCTTGTCACTGTTAGATTGATTCTTCTGCCTTCTATGTGCCATGATCTTAGAACTTTTTCAGGGATATAGATAGGGAGATATTACTCATTTGTTCTTTCTCTGTACATTTGTAAGATTTATGATAGTTGGTCTTAAAATATCTGCATGGTTTGGGATGAAGAAAGAGAAGATAGGATTAGAAACCAAATTTTTAAAAACTGTGTTAAATCCTTCTAAATATTTCCTATAAGAACAGACCTTTGGACTTTGTGGGAGGTGAGGGTGGGATGATTTGAGAGAATAACATTGAAAAATGTATATTAACGTATATAAAATAGATGACCAGTGCAAGTTTGATGCATGACATAGCACACTCAGAGCCGGTCCTCTGGGACAACCCAGAGGGATGGGGTGGGGAAGACGGTGGGAGTGGGGTTCAGGAGTGGGGTTCAAGATTGTGGACACACGTGTACCCATGGCTGATTGATGTCTACGAATGGCAAAAAACCTCATAATATTATATAGTAATTGCTCTGCAATTAAAATAAATTAATTTAAAAAACCCTCAAAGGCAAACATCTTTCATCAATCACTAATATCTGATGCACTACACAGTATTATTCTTATCACAGAAATAACATACAGATGAGGCAATAATATTACTTAGGGATAGTTATGTTTATATTTAATAGTTGGCCTTCTTTGCTGTGGAGAGAAAGACTGGAGACCTAGCAGAGTTATTTCAGGGGTCCTAAATGAGTCTGCAGTTGATTAATTAGTGGTGTATGACCTTTGGTTACCATGCCCTTAAGACAATGACCGAACAAGTGCTGAGAGCAGTTTATCTTTGGAAGACAAAATCAGTGTTTCAGAACAGAGAAAAATAAATAGCTTGATCATTGGCTTAAGCATTTCCTTTGATTTGCGGGCTTATTCTATTTAATTTTCCTCAGTAATTTTTTCAGGGCATTATCAGAAGTACTCTTTTAATTTGCATATAATGTGTGAAGAGCATAAAAGTACATTCTATGATCATAATACTTTTGAACTTATAATTTTATATAATAGTACATTTATAATATACTTTTAAGAAAAGATAGGTATTGAAAACAGTCACCTTTCAGGATGATCTATTCTCTTAGATCCTAAATCTGATGCCATGATACCTTTTGTATATAACAGGGCAGCTCCCTTTGTAGAGACTGTCCTGCATCTCTACTTGTGGGCTTGTGTTGAGGGGCTTAGGGTTCCCATTCTTACCCACTTATGTATGCATATGTTACAGAGACTGTGTGATTCCTATGCATGCAAAGCTAGTGTTCAAATAAGCTTGTAGTTCTTGATTAGTGGGCAAAAAAATTGAGCAATTTTACCCTGGACCAAAAAGTGACTGATTAACTCAGGAATTCTGAAGTTGAAAGGATAGTTATTAGCATAAGGTTATGCCTATTGAATGTGGTGGATGTCACTCTAAAACTTTCAGTATGATATGCCATTTTGGGCAGCTTTTAAATATATTATGGTAGAGTGGTTTTTTTTTTAAATTAGCTTTTCCTATAGTGTAATTGAAAGGTAATGTATTATATATGTAATGCTTACTCATTAAAAAAACAAGCTACATATTTCTGAAACACAAATATTATTGTAATTTTTCATTTTGTTGGTTAAATTAAAACATTATTTGAACAACATTAAAATATGACTTTCATTATTAATCATTTAGGGACTTGCTCAGATGTCATTAATAAGATACTTGGTAGAATTGCTCTTTAATTGGAATACACAAGAGCTCTTTGGTTCTCTTTTTTGGAGGAAACCTGAGCCATATTTTTATTATCTCTTATGTCATCTTAGAGTAAATTTTAGAAATATTTAAGTATTTTAAATTTCCATCTCATTTAAACCTAATATTTTTCCCAAGTTTGTGTGATACATTTATACTTAAAAAATGTATCCTCACTTTTCCTGTTATTTTCCATTTTCAAAAGGATAGGAATCGAAAAATATATTCAAACATTTGGTTCATGATTCACTGTTGTTTTTTTCAGCCTGTATTCCTCTTTGATATTTTCAGCCACTGCCATTAGCAAGATTTTGACTTACTCCAAAATTAGTGTTAAAAAAACAAATCAGTTTGAAGAGTGGTGGTTGTAGAGAAATTATTACATTCTTTACTTCAGTAGCCCTGTGTTTACTAAACAGAAATTGAGAACTGGAGGCGAGTTACAACCAACATTGGAAGCTACAGATTGTCTTTATGATGTTCTTATGTTACATGTTTTATAATCAGGTCCCTTGGATTTCAGGTGGAATCTGCCAGTTCATAAAGCTAAATGAGTCTTCCTAATAGAACTTTTTGGGTCCAGTTACATAATTTTCAGTTTCTCTGGGTAAGGAATTGATTCATATTTACTTTTTTTCACTTTCTGAAGAGGTGGGTTTATTTTTGGTTCTACTTTACACTCACCACTTGGAGTAGCTCATTATGACATGACATACTTTTGAGTGACTAATAATGTCTAGGGAGTAACTATTCTCATTTCCCATAGATTCACCCCTCACATATGCTTAACATCATTTATTGGTCAGTTTCTGTTTTCTTTAGGTTACATATTCTTTACTATATTAGTAGTGTTTATGGACAAAAGAGTAAACAATGGTTCAGAAAAACTTTCTCAAAAGGTACTCAGCTCTGCTAAACTTTAAAATTCCAACCTTACAAACCCTAACATACCTGTCACTCTAGTCCAAGGGACTGCTGAGAAGAAAATGGTCAGTAGGAAAAGTTTGAGCAGTTGGGTGAATATTGATTATTTCAACCATTCTTTATGGCTAGATACTTTCTTTGAAGTAGTTCCTTTCCTAATTTAATCATCTCTCTCTGTTATGTCAAGAGCAAAATATATTCTCCTCATCATGTTCCTCAAATGCTGACTAATCTTTGCTGTGTCTCTGATTGTGGTTTAAAAGCTTGAAAAGATAGAATATAAGTGCATATATGAGGTGTATGTAATGGGAAACTGAATTACTTGATTTTATTTTCAAAATGGGCTAGAGAAAGTTGAAAAATAAAATAACAAGACAAATATATATTGCAGAATGAGTGTGTATATTAAATATGTATCATATGGTGTATAAAAGATTTCAAATATGTGTAGTTTTTTCACTGTTTTCTCTTTTCTAATAATGTTCCTACATAAGCTTAAATTTTGTGCATACTTCATTTTCTTATCTCAGCAAATGTTTCGTGACATTCAGGTTACTGGTTATGAGGGAAAACAGGCAGTGACATCTGTCAACACATTGATTTCCAGGGTTGATACAGATGGTCTGAGCTGATCCCTGCTCTCCCTCACAGCCCATTTGTGTGCCTTCCAAAGCTACCTGCTCATCTACATGGATGACCTTCTCAAAGAGGACCAGTCATGAAGGGTATTTAAAGGGTGTATTTATTTGCTATAATTTCTAAACCTGTTTATTATTTATTCAAAGATCTATAAATCTGTAGAACAAAGAGGCAAACTTTGGTTGGGATGATTGTGTTTTCTAGAAGCAGTATAGAGAATTAGAGAGGTTTCAACTTGAGAGTCCATAAACCTGATTCAGTAGTTATTTGCTTTATAACTTCAGTAAGTCACTTTTGTATGTCTTTTAGTTTTGTACTTTAAAAAAAATGGATTAATAATGTACCAGATGGTTGTTTGTAAAGATTAAGCACTTTTATTAAATTAAT
The DNA here is from genome assembly GCF_019923935.1 of Bubalus bubalis. Lineage (NCBI taxonomy): Eukaryota > Metazoa > Chordata > Mammalia > Artiodactyla > Bovidae > Bubalus > Bubalus bubalis. Next base: position 137,963,332 of record NC_059157.1, on the reverse strand, counting down.
ATTTTTAGTAGCAACGATGGGCTACTGTCATAGGCTTTGGGCTACAACTCTGAAGAAAATAGTGTAAATAAATCATAAATAATCACAATAATCTTGCCCTCTTGGTGATTACATTTACATTGGGAGAGATAGGCAATAAACAAATACATTTGTAGAATGTATACGATATCTAATAGTGATAAATTCTATGGGAAAAAGTAAAATGAAGGAAAGACAGTATGAAGAAAGGAGATGTTGCAGTTTTAAGGAAAGTGAGAAGGGAAAGCTTCACTGAGGTATTTTTAAACAAATACTTAAGGAGGCAGGGAGAGCCTCTAGTTATCAGGGAGAAGAACTATCACATTAAGCGTGACAAATTAGGTTAAAATAATCTTAGCACAGTTGCTGGCTAAAGTACAGCAGTGTTTAAGAGTATTTGCAAGTAGTATTATAAATACATTAATCTTGGTTTTAAGAATTAAAAAAATTTTTTTAATTGGAGAAAAATTGCTTTACTATGTTGTGTTGGTTTCTGCCATTCAACAATGCAAATCAGCCATAATTAAAGATCTTTTACGTGCAGCTGAGTTTCACTCTAATCACAGAAGTAGCCTGTGACTATGTGGGTTGTGCCAGTATTTGGTTACTTTTCTTTTTGTTATGTGAAAACATAATCCAAAGAATGAGTCATAATCTCAAAATCTTGTAGTCAGAAAGACAATTTAATTGTTTCAGGTACATTTATTTTTCCCCAAATTGAAAAAATAATCTTTAGCATATTGGAATAGAAACTATCTTTTAGAACTTGATACAGAAACTGATAAAGCTATTTTTCTTTTTCTTTCTTTTTTAAACTAGAAGAGTCTTTAATAACACTTAAAGCTTGTTTTTACCTCATTATAGAAAGAAAGCTAGAAGTAGATGAGCCTGAAACATTGACTTTTATCCATCTTGAATTTCATGGAGCATCCAGAATGATGCATCTTTCCCTTCAAATATTTATCCATCACTTTCAGACAAGTGGTGTATGAAGCAATAAATAACAGATAGCTAGAACAGGAGAAAACAGTTTTTTAATGCCTTGCGCTTAAACTGTCACTCTGGCAGGAAGTAATAACTGAATACTGCATTATTTAGGGCAAGGTAATAGACTATTTCCTTATAGAGGCAAATTACTTTGGGATTGGCTGTCTTTCCCTCAGAAGCCAGGGTTTCCTCAGTGAAAGACTAGATTTGGAGGTTTGATTTGAAGTGATTGGCTACTGAATCCTCATGCTATACACACCAGAAAAGTGTTTCCTTTGAGACTCTGGTCATCATTTATCATTAAATAAAGAGTCTTGCCAAATGCATGCTTTTCCATATGGTAGGCAGTGGGATGCTTGATAAAAGCAGAGACCTGGCACTAGAATGATCTGTGTTTAACTCTGTTACTTGCTAGTATGATTCTAGATAAATTGCTCAGTGTTCTGGGACTCAGTTTCCCTGAATCCCAGAAAATTGGAAAGTACAAATAGGTACACTAATTTAATTGAGTAACTGCAAGGATTAAGTTAAATGATGGGTGTAATGATCTGGAACTTACATTTTGGTGTCAACAAATAAATATTTACTACTTACAGGTGATTTAAATATCTTAAGTTATATAATGGCTTCCCTGGTAGTTTAGATGGTAAAGAATCTGCCTGCAATGAAGGAGACCCAGGTTTGATCCCTGGGTTGGGAAAATCCCCTGGAGAAGGAGATGGCAACTCATTCCAGTATTCTTGCCTAGGAAATTCCATGGACAGAGGAGCCTAGGGGGCTAAGTCCATGGGGTCTCAAAGAGTTGGACATGACTGAGCAACTAACACTTCTTTCACAAGTTGCATAATATATAGATGTTTAGCTGTTGATTTTTGGTAATAGATGCTATTTCTATATGTATCATAGAAGGCACCCAGGTAATATTAGTGTTTTTTTTTTCTGTTCCCTCTCTCCCTTTGAATTTTACAAACCATAAGTAGTTTATGATCCCAAAAGATCATGTTCTATTGAAGGCTTTGTATTAGCCTCCACCTGCACAAATCGTGTGTGTCAGTATTCTGTCTAGTTTTAAAATACTATCTGGTAAATATAAGACAGCAGATTTGTAGAGTTGCATACTATTATGCATAGTAATAGTGCTGGTTGATGGCGTTTGGGCCTGCATGCCAATATTTTAAAATCAGCTTCTATTCAGTTGAATAATTATACTTTGATGCATGAAAAGTCCATTATGAATAGGACTAGTTCTAGTTTCAAATACTCTTATTCATAATGTTATTCGTAATTTACTTGCTTTTGGATGGTAGTTATGATGGTTTCCCAATTGTAACTGCAAAATTCCTCTTTTTCAAGGTGCTCATTACTTTGGTCTATAAAGTAAGCCAAATTGGACCAATAAATAGAAAATGAAATTAGTCGTGATTTTCACATTTTAATTTCCTTATTATGGAAATATATTTTTAATAGGTGATTGAGTCTTACTTTTTCTACTTTTTACTCCTTATTAAAATCATTTTTACCATTTTTCTTGTCATAATGTGAACATATATTTGACAGTGTTTATAATGTGTGTGTGTGCTCAGTTGTGTCCAACTCTTTGCGACCCTATGGACTGTAACCCACCAGGCTTCTCTGTCCACGGGATTCTCCAGGCTAGAATACTGGAGTGGGTTGCCATTTCCTCTTCCATGGGATCTTCCCAACCCAGAATCAAACCCACGTCTCCTGTTGCTTCTCCATTGGCAGATGGATACTTTACCACTAGTATTTCAAATTGTTACAGGATCACACAATATTTCTATATTTACTTGGGAGTTTAATCACTTTTCAAGTTAAACTATATTTTATTTTCTCTGTTTTTACTACTTTGATATTTTAAACAATATTGGCAAGAATATGACCTTGTTTGCAAATTTTTTTTTCACACTCATGTCCTAGGAGTCATTGATCTTTTGAACATGTAAACATTTAAAATTTTCTATATTAATTCTTTTGTGTATAATGGTATTTTAAGTCCAGTGCATGTTTTATTTCATGGCAATACATTTTGAAGACCAGGTGTAAAATCATTGGCATCATGTGGAGACTGGATTATAGTAATCCTATATCACTCTTAAATTCAGAATAATTAAAAATTACCTGAATTGCAACTTTTAAATGCAAAATGACATTTGCTTCTTTTCTGTAACTTTGAAAATGCCTCACTAATAGTTATTTGAACTTTTTTTTAGCACTGTCTGCTTATTTTATGCTATTAGCCATTAATTGGGTTTATTTAAACTAAGTAGGTTATTTACCGTCTCTTTAGGAAGACTTACCTGGTGATAACACTCTCAGATGAGATCTGAAAGAATGGATATTCAAAGACAAAATGATCTAAATAATATCTCAGAATTCTGTTGCCATAAATTTCTGTGATTTAAAATCATTCTGTTTACTGTCTATAATAATATAAATGCAATAACTAAAAAACAACCAGCACAATATTGAATTGCAAATGTTATTTTTTTCACGTTGAAGTAATTTTATTTTTATGTAAAAAAAATAGCTGAAAAAAATACCCAAATGTTAAGAAAACAGAAAATAGCGAGAAAACCAATTTCTCAGCCTAAATAATCAGAAAGGGACACAAAATTTATGCATAATGTTCATTGAAGAATATATTTGTAAAGAGTTCCCATGGATGCTCACATTCAGTTGTGTTCGACTCTTTGAGACTGTAGACTGTAGCCCATTAGGCTCCTCTGTCCATGGGATTTTCCAGACAAGAATACTGGAGTAGCCTGTAATTTCCTCCTCCAGGATATCTTCCCAACCCAGGGATCAAATCTGTATTTCCTGCTTGGTAGGTGGATACTTTACTACTGAGCCACCTGGGAAGCCCATTTCCAAGGATCAGTTCAGTTCAGTCATGCCAGACTCTTTGACAGCACATGGACTGCAGCACACCAGCCTTCTCTGTCCGTCACCAACTCCCCATGGACTGTATTTCCAAGGATAGAGAATAGTTAAATAATTTACAGCATATCCACATGAAATGTGAAAGTTGCTCAGTCATGTCTGACTCTGCGACCCCATGGACTATACAGTCCATGGAATTCTCCAGCCAGAATACTGGAGTGGGTGGCCTTTCCCTTCTCCAGTGGATCTTCCCAACCCAGAAATTGAACCGGGGTCTCCTGCATTACAGGCGGATTCTGTACCAGCTGAGCCACCAGGGAAGCTCAAGAATACTGCAGTGGGTAGCCTATCCCTTCTCCAGTGGATCTTCCCAACCCAGGAATTGAACCAGGGTCTCCTGCATTGCAGGCAGATTCTTAACTAACTGCACTACCAGGGAAGCCCCATATCCACATATGGAACTTAAACAATTTTAATATTTTATGAGATTAGTTCATGTGTGTGCTTAGTCATATCCAGCTCTTCGATACCCCATGGTCTGTAGCCTGCAAGGCTCCACTGTCCATGAAATTTTCCAGGCAAGAATACTGGAGTGGGTTGCCATTGCCTCCTCCAGGGGATGTTCCCCATCCAAGAATTGAATCCAAGTCTCCTGCACCTCTTACATTGGCAGGCAGATTCCCTGCCATTAGTGCCACCTGGGAAGCCCTCAGGAGGTTAGTTTATGACAGAGGAAGTAGTCACAATATAATGGTATGTTAAAAATACAAAACTATATACTCACTTTGATCTCAGTTTTGATTTATAGAAATATATGAATGCACATATGTATGTTTATTTCAGGATTTAATAATAAAGCTGAGTGTTGTTTGATTTCCTTTGCCAATGCTATTTTTATTTTTTTCAGATCATATATGGCCTTGTTGCAAAATATTTTATACACATTTCCAAATGTTTCTAATCTTTTGAACATGTAGATGTTTCATCTTGGTGATTCTTTTATAAGTAATATGTCAGAAACAATCAAAATAGGTAGTTTTTGTAAAATTACTAAGCATTCAAAGTACTCATATTTCTTTATTTTAAGATAAAGAAATAAGTATCAGTAAAGTGTATATTAATGTACTAAGTTGTGTTTTCAAATGGTATCACAGTAACAATGTGATAATCGAATTTCACACCTTCCAACAAGCTGCCTTTTATTGCCATGAACATAGAATCTAAATAAAAATATTTGCTCTGGTTTTGCTTATTAAAATATACAATGTAAGCTTATTACATGATTTTAATCACAGCAGAAAGATTTTAGGACCTTTCTGCATGTCCTTCATTCAGTAGATAATTATGAATGTCCAGTTGATATATATCAAGAACTTTGATAGGCCCTGGAGATAAAAATAATAAGAAAGGTTTTTTATTTTAATGTGAAGAAAGAATTTAATAAGGAACAATTTTATACTATCGTGCTTCATTGTTAATATAATAGAAGTACATATGCCAAGCTATGGGACAAAGGACCCTAACTCTGAGTGGGGTTGTCAAGGAAGACTAAAAAAAGTGATGTATCTAATCTGAGGCTGAAAGTGAAGTGAAGTGAAAGGTACTCAGTCATGTCCGACTCTTTGCAACCACCTTGACTATACAGTCCATGGAATTCTCCAGAATACTGAAGTGGGTAGCCTTTCCCTTCTTCAGGGGATCTTCCCAACCCAGGGATCGAACCCAGGTCTCCTGCATTGCAGGTGGATTCTTTACCAGCTGGGCCACAAGGGTCTGAGCCTGGAGATAGGAGTTAAAGAGAAAGGAAGAAGGTAAAGGGCATTTCTACACAGAAAATAGCATGAACCAAATTATGACTATAGCACTAGGAGAGATTACAGAAGGAAGATCAGTCTTTTAAAAAAGCTGTTAATACTTTTGTTAACAGTATCAGCATAAACAATTAAGGAGACTATGTGAGAATATCAAATTATAGACTTATTAAAGGTAACCATAAAAATATGCTTTGCATATTAACACAATATTCAGAATTGTTAGTGAAAGAATTTGTTCCACATGAATGATTTTTCTAATAAACATTTAGGAAGGGGAAGGTTAATTTATTTGTGCTTGATAAAAATATATTTTAGTACTTTTGCTTCATTAAACATAATTTTTCCTCCTTTGTTCATTTTGCTTCTTTTGGAGATTTTGGAATTGGTGTAATTATGAAACATCTGTTTTTGCCCTCTGCTGTAATACAGTCATGTCTTCCTATACTATTTAGATACTCGGCAATTTTTGTGTGTGTGTTTTTTTTTTAAACTGGCTTTGGCTTCCATGGTACTTCAGACAGTAAAGAATCGGCCAACAAGGTAGGAGACCCTGGTTCGATCCCTGGGTCAGGAAGATCCCATGGAGAAGGAAATGGCAAGCCACTTTAGTATTCTTATATGGAGAATCCTATGGACAGAGGAGCCTGGTGGGCTACAGTCCATGGGATCACAAAGAGTAGGCCGTGAATGAGAGACTAACATTTCACTTTTTTTCACTTTCACTTTACTGGCTTCAGATTGTTCTTTTTGCCTTTTCTTTTTTCCCTTCTGATAAGGAGTCCTGTACCTATTTCCAAAAGTTCTTCAATTGACTTTGGAATTTTGATAATTCTTACAGTTAGTTAAAATTCATATTATTGCATTTCCATCTTGAGCTTATGTTAGGTAAGTGGTTTTCAGAAGTCCTTAACTATATGTACTTAACATCCCTCCATACCTCTCAGACTGTCCTTTTGTAGCCTGTTCTCAACGTTGGCTTTTTACTTGTAACTTTAAAATTGTGTCAGTGCAGGAAGAGATTGGTATACAGTCTGATTTAGTCTAGAAATGTCAAAATGTCAAGGCCCCGGAGCACATCTCAATCAAGGGTCCCCATCAGTATCGCCTGAATGATACTGAAATCTTGGCTTTCAAACCCCATTCTTAGTCCCTGCCTCTTATCTGCCTCTCATGTAGGCAAATGTGCCCTGCATTGTACTCAGCAGAAAAGGGAGAATTAGTTCCTCTTTAGCATTGCTTCAGAGGAGGGATTCATAGTGTCTCCAAGCCTCAAAGGCTATGTAGTCCCAGGGAGGCCTGGTAGAATGTGTCTGAGGAGCTTATCACCACTATCTATGATATCTCTTAGTAGGCAATGCCCCCCAGATTATTTTTATATGGCCTGATCAGTACATCAACCCAGAGGAGACTTGAAGGCTGGGCTTCTCATGGAAACTGACATAATTTGAAGGGAAAGAGAAAATGACCACAGTGTTGACTTTGGAATATTAGAAATTTGTTGTATAGTGATTCTGTTTCCTTGCTATGGACTGCCTTTGGAGATACTAATAAGGATCATACATAATCAAAATAAAAAAGCAACTTCAAGTGCTTCATATCTAAAGCTTATAATATCAAGTTGCTATTTAGCTATAACAGTGAAGTCACAGAAGGCATAATGATTGTAGAACTTGAATCTAACAGCAGTTAAAGCAAATGGAATACATAATAAGAATACATGGAAAGAAGACAGGACCAGGGTTGGAAAGATGTTATATTTCTTTTATTCTGTGACAGACAGTCGAGACTTCTGTTTAGCTCTGTTTATGGAAATGTATTAAATTGATGGTTACCATCATATTAGTTCACGATACAGTTCTATTTTGTTCTGTTTCAAATTTGTTCTAGTTTTAACCAAAGAGATCCACTTAAAATGATCTTAATAAGCTTGAGTGAATGTAAGCATGCAGTTGGGAAGGTGTAAGTCTGTTTAAGAAGAAACATATATGAGTCCACAATGACTGCAGCTCAAGAAAAACAGTATGAAGCACTTTGGGGAAGGTTAATTGCTACAATAGGAGACTTCTGTAATATCCCCCAAGTGGGCCCTGTATATAATGATTTTTCTGTCTTCTATGGGATACAGCTAGATTTTTAAAAATTGTATCTATTGTTTGCAAGCAAGATTGACTGAGATACTTGTATTTCTCAGACTTACTACACGTCTGCAAAAAGATAATGGAACAAATGGCACCCATAAATTCTCTGTTGAAAATACTTCTTGGTTTAAATTTTCATGCTTGCTTGAAAGATTGTGTTTGCAGGTTACATTTCTAAAAGAGATGACAGGAGACCTGAGATAAGAGTTGGGACTGGACATCCTGATGGGACCACTTTCTTTGCCATTAAGAAACTAGTGGAAGGATGGGAAGGCCTTCTCTCACACCCTGCCACACATAGAGGCTGGATTATAAAGCAAGAAGCCCTGGTCATTCCTTGACTGAAAAGAGAGAGGCTCCAGCTCCAGGGCCAAGCTCTTCATACTGATAAAGAGCTCCAGTGTTGGGCAGCACATAGGAAGGGTACAGGGGTAATCTAGATTTAACTGAGTGCCACACAAAGGAAGGAATACATGAAGAATAAAACTCATTTCAAGGGTTTCCCAGGTTGATGCAGTGGTAAAGAATCTGCCTGCCAATGTAGGAGATGTAGCCCTGGGTCAGGAAGATCCCCTGGAGAAGGAAATGGAAACCCACTCCAATATTCTTGTCTTGAAAACTCCACGGATGGAGGAGCCTGGTGGGTTATAGTCCACGGGGTAACAGAGTTGGGTATGACAGCACTGAGAGCCCGTTTCAGTCTCTTGCGTCTTATAAATTTGACTCTGTGGTGAAAAACAACTGAAACAGTGTGGTTATACAGTCCCTAAAATATTTGTGGTCATAGACCAGTGGCCTTAATGCTAGACTAAGCTAGACTAAGTGACCTTAATGCTAGCTCAGTGGAGTTTGAGCTTTGTATTAACAGGCGAAAGGCCAGAAAAATTGAAACTTTTGTTCATGTTGTTTTGATTATAAGAATGACTTGCTCAGAGTTGTGTATGAAGAAAATGTATTTGCTGTTTATGTGATAATGGGTTCAGAGAAGAAGCTTCAGAGGCTATGCCCATGTAATTGGTAATATTTTCCCCTTATAAAGATACTTATGTACCTTAGACATTTTGAAGTTAACTTGTTTTTCTACATTTTTAAAACAAATATATTGGAAGATCTGGGATCAACTTAAACATCTTTTTCTGGTAAGGACATCATCTGTTAAATAAGTATATTTTCCAACATCAGCCTTAATGAGTTTCAACTTTATATGCTGTGACTGGAATATATAATTCATGCATATATTAAAGAGAATTACAGTTTAGGATGGATTCATAATGATATTGCCATCAAATTTTATGGATCAATGGAGATTATTAGAGTTTCTGGAATCATGCTGTGTTCTTATAAAGGCCTTAGGTGTAGAATGAATATATTATTTCTTTTTGCTAACCACAAGACCCTAGATAGTGGATGAAAGACCATGAATGCTTTCATGTTATGTTACTCTGGGCACAGTCTTAGAAACATTTCCAATTCCTAAATGTGTTTATTTCTTAATGAAAGAGATTATGGTATCTCCACAGCTCTGAAAAATCAGTTTCTGTCAACAGTCGGCTAAGACCACACACCAAGGAAAAAAAGTAAAGAGATTCCCAGTGAGGTTTATGATCAGAATTACTGGGGAGTTAAAAAAAAAAAATTCTTGAGTAGGACTCTTCAAAAATTCTGATTCTATAATCCCTATGTGGCCTCAGGCTCTGTATTTTTCAAATAAGTTCAGGTTTGAGAACCACAGCAATGTTGTGTGATTGGGAAATATACAATAGAAATAGAAATGCAATAGAAAATAAAAGGTAGGAATTTTGCCTTTATTTTGCTTTCTGGTGTGGTCAAAGGAACACATTAAAATTAAATGATACTTTCAAAGCTAGTGAATGATGAATTAAAATTAATATAAACAAAAAAGTACATTAGAAGAGCAAGTATTCTTTTTTAATTTTTTCTTAAATCGTAGAAAACTATATATGACATAAAATTTGCCATTTTAGCTATTTAGGAGTGTGCTGTTCTGTGATATTAAATATATTTGTATTTCTGTGCAATCACCACTACCATCCATCTCAGAATTTTTCATATCCCATAACTGGAATTTTTAAGCAGTAACTTTCAATTCCCACTTCCCCATCTCCTGACACCACCATCCTAGTTTCTGTCTGTGTAAATTTATTCTAGCCCCTCATTTAAGTATGCTGCTGCTGCTGCTAAGTCATGTCAGTCATGTCCGACTCTGTGCAACACCATAGACAGCAGCCCACCAGGCTCCCCCATCCCTGGGATTCTCCAGGCAAGAACACTGGAGTGGGTTCGCATTTTCTTCTCCAATGCGTGAAAGTGAGAAGTGAAAGTGAAGTCGCTCAGTAGTGTCCGACCCTTAGTGACCCCATGGACTGCAGCCTACCAGGCTCCTCCATCCATGGGATTTTTCAGGCAAGAGTACTGGAGTGGGGTGCCATTGCCTTCTCCATCATTTGAGTATAATAATACATTATTTGTCCTTTTGTGTCTGGTTTATTGCCTTCAAATTTCAACCATATCATAACATGTTTCAGAGCTTCGTTACTTTTTATGACTGAATAATATTCCACCATATCTATATATACAACACTTTGTTTATCCAGTGATGGGACATTTGGGTTGTTTCTAGCTTTTGGCTATTGTGAATAATGCTCCTAAGAGATTGGCATACAAATATCTGTTGGAGCCCTGCTTTCAGTTCTTTTGAACTGGAACTGCTGGATTATATGGTAATCATATATTTAATCTTTTGAGGAACTACTATACTATTTTCCATATCTTCGGCACCATTTTATATTCCTGCTAGCAGTGCACATAGTAAACCAAGCATTCTTACGTTTCCAATAACTTCTCAACCTTTGGCAGAAATTGCCTTTCAATTCTCTTCTATTTTTTTTTTTTCCTACTAAAATATCCTGGTATGGTGTTTACTATTTATGGCAGAAAATGAAGAGGAAATAAAAAGCCTCTTGATGAAAGCAAAAGTGGAGAGTGAAAAAATTGGCTTAAAGCTCAACATTCAGAAGACGAAGATCATGGCATCTGGTCCCATCACTTCATGGGAAATAAATGGGGAGACAGTGGAAACAGGGTCAGACTTTATTTTTCTGGGCTCCAAAATCACTGCAGATGGTGACTGCAGCCATGAAATTAAAAGATGCTTACTCTTGGAAGGAAAGTTATGACCAACCTAGATAGCATATTGAAAAGCAGAGACATTACTTTGCCAACAAAGTTCCATCTAGTCAAGGCTATGGTTTTTCCTGTGGTCATGTATGGATGTGAGAGTTGGACTGTGAAGAAGGCTGAGCGCCGAAGAATTGATGCTTTCAAACTGTGGTGTTGGAGAAGACTCTTGAGAGTCCCTTGGACTGCAAGGAGATCCAACCAGTCCATTCTGAAGGAGATCAGCCCTGGGATTTCTTTGGAACTAATGATGTGAAAGCTGAAACTCCAGTACTTTGGCCACCTCATGCGAAGAGCTGACTCACTGGAAAATACTCTGATGCTGGGAGGGATTGGGGGCAGAAGGAGAAGGGGACGCCAGAGGATGAGATGGCTGGATGGTATCACTGACTCGATGGACATGAGTGTGGGTGAACTCCGGGAGTTGGTGATGGATAGGGAGGCCTGGCGTGCTGCGATTCATGGGGTCGCAAAGAGTCGGACACGACTGAGCGACTGAACTGAACTGAACTGAACTGACTGAACCACATCTCAAAGGCTGAAAACTAATAGACAGTTAATTATTGTTGGCTTATCTTCTCTCAGATGCATTATATTTATGTGGTTATAAATCACACAGTGTAATAATTTAGTCTGGGGCATTCAGAATCAAATAGAATTCTGACCCAAATAGAAGTGAATTTAACCCATCACTGTTAAATTAGAACAGTTCCAAAATATTTGTGGCAGCATTTTTGCATTAATGTTGACACTTCTAATAACTTTTAAACATTACCTATATATATCATTAAATATTGTCTGCATGTATGAAATAATTTTGTGTGAAATTATCAATAACCATGAAAAATGTTGTAGTGTTAAAAGTTATAGAAATATGAGAAATATTTTCAGTTATTCTGAAAAACTGAAAATGTAGCTGTTGCTGTAAAGAATTCAGCATCATTGTCTGTTTTTGTTGTTGTTGGCTACAAGGAGGCTCAGAGATAAGTTTAATATTCAATCTCAGTAACTACTTTTCATTTTAGCAACCTGATTGTCTGCATGCCTGTTAACATGAGGAACTGAGGAATCTGGAGCCACTAATCATTTTTTGGTGTGAAGTAGAGTATATATACATATACGTGTATATATATGTACATATATAAAGAACGAATGGATCCTTGACAAAATGAATAAAATAAAATAAATCATATAGATATTTATTTCTAAAACCTATACTTTCCCTTGGTTACCAGCTCTGGATTAAACTGGAATATGTAGGCTTAAAAGGAGAAACAAACCTTCAGGAGCAATCTCACATGTCAGTCTTTTGGCTTTGAATTTCAGAATTTGTGTTCTGAATGTATAATCCTGAAAAATGTCATTAGTTTACCATTTGTGTAAACACTTGTATATTTCATTAAAAAATTATGTGTAACATTAAAAAATGCAAGATACTTTAATTAAGCTTTAGTTTTTCTTAATTCATGAATAGATATACAAAATGCATTGAAGACAAAATATAGGAAAATCAATATAATTTTGGGGTTTATTTTACAAAATGAGATTCAAATTGTCACAAAAATTAAATAGGATATTAAAAATAGTTTTCTTTTAAAAAAGTACTTCTTCCTATTGTTAATTAAATAAATGAATTGAGAGAAATATAAATGTTAGTTTGTAGTATATCTTACTTGTAAATAATGATAATGAAGCACATGTCAATCATTGAATCCTGTCATCTTTAGGGGTTTTTATTTCAACTCACATAATTTATACTGCCTTCAAAATGGGCTTATAAATCTTTAGAGATTTTTTTCAACATCCACTATTTATATAAGGATCTATGACTATTATCAGTTTCTTAGGGAATTTATTCAATCCGGAAGACAGTGGAAACAGTTTGAAAGCAGTTGCTTAGGAAACACTGGGGCTTTGGGATCTGAAAAGACTTGGGTTGTAATTCTGTCTCCGCCACTCACTTATGGGGTGTGAGGCAATGATCAAATTACTTCACCTTCCTTAGTTTCATTTATCTCAGTTGTAAACTAATGTTACAATATGTATAGGGTTACAGCAAGGATTCAGTCACTTGATATGTAAGTCTGCTCAAGATAGGCACTCAAAATGGTAATTATTATGGCTAATAAAGATAAACACAAAAGTAAGCTGCTTGCATCCTAGCATTCAGTATGTTCTAATGGTACACCTAATAGGAATCTATCATAGTAAACTATGGAGAAAATGAAAAACATCTTTTTTATGTCTGAAAGTTTTGAAGTTATGATCATGCTTGCCAAAACTCGGTAGAGATCCAGAGGAAAAAAGTGCAAGAGATTTGTTGTTATATGAAACCAAAGGGTTCACTCTAGCAATGGATTTTGATCAAGTTAATAAAGTTCATTAAGTAAATGAGGTACCCCAGTGACTTATATTCAGTTATGAAAAAATTGACCAATGGAAAATCTATTTTTATAGAAATATATTTATATATGACAGCATAGTATTTTTGCATATTGTTTATGATAGTATGAATATAATATCAAACATCTTTAGCACAAGACATGAAGGATTCAAACCTGAGTAACCATTAATCATCATCAGGTAAGATAAAGTTAATAAGAGATATGGAACTCTAAAGGAGGAAAGCACACAACTGAAATTTGCACCTATATGCTGTGAATAGAAATGATTTTTTGAAAATTTATTCAGAAATAGCAGTTTTCATTTTAAAAACTGAATACACACACACTCATATTCAAAGGAGAATTTGAGATAAAAATAACAATAAAGAATATAAAAATACATTTACAATTAAGAATTTTTACTATAAAATTTTAGCTAAGTGATATTTAAATTTTAATTCTATAATTCTTTATTATAGCATGTCTTTAAGCTTAGTTACTTTTCCTTAAGACACTTTACAGTTAAATGTGTTTAAGATATATTATTAATTTGCTTAGGCTCTTAGTCATGTCTAACTCTTTTGTGATCCCATGGACTACAGCCTGCCAAGCTCCTTTGTCCATGGAATTTCCCAGGCAAGAATACTGGAATGGATTTCCATTTCCTTCTCCAGGGAATCCTCCCAACCCAGGGATTGAACCTATATCTCCTACACTGGAAGGAGGGTTCTTTACCACTGAGCCATCAGGGAAGCCCTATATTTTTAATACTTCATGCATAAGACAAATATTTATGATATAGATAAGTTGGGAATAATTCATGAAAATACTACATATGCTGCTTGCTCTTTTATTTTAATGAAGTAATTTGATTAAATTATTTTAGCACAGGTGGATTGAACAAAACTAATGTGAAGTCTGATGATCTATTCTCTGCTTGCTTCTAAGGTTTATCAGTTTTTAATTGTACATCTAAGACACTTGTTAACCTTTGTAGTTTCTTTTCTTGCCTATTAATCTAAGAAGTTTCAGTTTTGTTTAGAATATATCATAGTTTAAAGATGATCGCTATTTAACCTATTAAAACTAATAATAAAATAAAAATAGTAGTTTATATACACGTGGCTTTCATGGCCTTTGAAGTTCACAAAGACTTTTCATATATAATTTCATTTCCTTCCCACAGTCACCCTGTGATGTGGCAAGGGATTACTTTCACAGCTTTATAGGTGATGAAATTGAGACTCCATGAGAATAAATTACTTGCTCAAGGTTGCACTGTTAGTAATTACTAAAATTGAGATTTGGATTCATTACTGAAAATGGATTGTGCCTAGCAGAGTTTACACAATCAGTTGCTTGTAGTGGCCCCACAGTGAACATAAACTGGTGAAGCGAATTGAGTCTCAGACACTGAGGAGTGAGTGATATGGTTACTGGGTAGCACAGGCCCTGTTTGTGGGGAGCCACAGCATTGGGGTGTAACTTTTTGTTGTCTTGAACAACTCTGGGTACAGCATTGTCAGACATTTGATTTCTTAAGAGAAGCTCAAAATCCAAATATTATATAAAACACCTTTGTTATGAATGGCAACTAATTTGAAAGTTGACAAAAAGTGGCCTAAATGAGACAAATCCGAGGGCTGATGTTGCTATCAACTTAAAACGTGTAGTGTATCCTTCATTTTTAGGTGGAATAAGTGTAAATGGGGAACCTCGCATATGGCTCTAAGTGTAAGGTGAAAGAGATATCACTCTAAATCCTACTCTCTAGGATTGACCCCGCATTTATAACTCAAGCAGGTATTTAGACAATCTTTGTCTCTTGATTTCCTTGATAAACTACTTACTCTTTTGTTTTCTCAATCCAAATGTGTTGCATGCCAACCTCGTACCTGGTACTGTTAACACAAAGTATATTACGTAGTATTTTCCTTCAAGTCTTACCCCAAAACATTCTAGTCATCAATAAACTTCAATAAACGGGTGTTGGAAGCAAAATAGAAAGCTGCATAGTGAAAGTAATGTTTGCCAGTGTTTCCCATGTAAAATCAAATATCATTTAACACAATAGTGAAAGGGTGCCATGTGGATATGTAGAGTCATATGTGTGAGTAAATAAAAATTTACTCTAACATGTATTTCATGATTCCTATAACTCTTCCTCATATAGGCCCCTTAAAATAAAAATGTTACTTTATTAAAAAAAAAAGAAGAAAGAAACCGCATTTCTAGTATAGTACTGTCTTGTTCCTAGGCAGATAAAACTGCTATATGGAACATTTCTACTTAAAAACAATGTGGATTTTCAGAATCTATGTATTTTCTACTCATACTCAGTTTTTTTTTTTTTTTCATTTTTGATACCACAGTTTTGTAGGCTTTCACACACATAATTTATTCAAAGATTTATTTGCTTTTTGAAAATAATAAATATGAAATTTACAATAGGTTAAAAGTTAAAAATGTGTATATTTAACTCTTGCATGTTTATGTCTGTAGAGATCATACACACGTGTGTATATGTGTGTCTGTATGGACTGAAACTGAGAGAGAGAGAAGAAAGGAGAGAGGGAAGGATAGAGAAAGTGTTTTATATCATTTGATGAATTGCTCTGAGTCCAGTAATGAAAACCTGTGATTGTATTTCTCTGTTGCCCTTCTGCCAGAGAGTTCAGAGCCTAATTTGATATATGGTCTTAGTAACTATGTTTTCATACTTCTACTTTTCTTTAGTCCTTATTTTCTATATATAGTAAAAAAATATATATATATAATATATATTATATATATAATAGATGTATATATATACATTTGTGTCTTCATCCTTGTATATAAAGGTATACATATATAACTTTTAATATGCCTTTCAATTGCATGCATATACATACCAGACATACATATAGTTTCTGATTGTTTTTGTCTTATTTTTAATACCCTCATGTATGTCTTTTGTTTTAAGTATATTATATTCTTAGTGCAAATAGGTTACAGGGACAGAGGGAAAGAATAGCAGAGAAATAAATCCCCAAAACCTTCAGACACACATACACATACACTCACATACACATACACGTGGCTGAGTGGAGTATAAACTAGCCCAGCTGTTCTCATGTGACAGAGTAAGTTCATTTGAGAGCTGAGGATGAGACCTAGGGTGCCTATTTCTTATATCTTTTTTGGCATCAATAAGAAATTGCTTTAGATAGAATATTAAGAACTTTTATTCCTCTTTGGCAAGACATTGTCCATTTCTATCTTATACATGAAAATATTTCATGCACATTTTCAGATAATTTGAGATATATTATAAAGCAATAGATGAAGGAAATTTATAAATCTTACACAATAAAGCTGACTGTTTTAGTGTAAGTGGCCAGTCAGTAATAACAGTGATGATACAAGGCATTTTTTGACTTTTTTTCTTCATCCAGTATAATGAACTGAACCTTCTGATAGGGGAGAAATATGGTCCGGGGATTGGTGGGGATGGAACTTTGACATTAATCCAAAGGTACCTTCTACTGATAAGAACCTGTTTGTGTGTGTCCTTGTCTTTAAAATTGCTGTAAGGGACTTTGAATGACTATAATGTTGTTTTTGAGACAATATTCTTTAAGATGTTCCATGAAAAGTTGATCATATAAGTGTGCAAAACACTGTATGCCTGTTTTGTCGCATGTGTAAGCATTAAAGACTTTTTAAAGAGTAAAAGTCAGCCGTGAAGTTTGGAATTTCTTTTAAGAAACTTGTTTTCATTTTCAGTATGACTATAACCACAGATGGGTACTCATGGTCATAGTAGTCAGCTATTGCTGAAGAAAATAATTCATGTTATAGGACATATGAGTAGAGTCCTGGTTATTTATAGATTAAATTAACAATGCAAAATATGAGAAGATACTGCTGCCAAGAAATTAAAAGATGCTTGCCCTTTGGAAGGAAAGCTATGACAAACCTAGACTGTACTGAAAAGCAGAGACATCACTTGCCCGACAAAGGTCCGTACAGTCAGAGCTATGGTTTTTCCAATAGTTATGTATGGGTGTGAGAGTTGGACCATAAAAAATGCTGAATGCCAAAAAATTGATGCTTTTGAATTGTGTGCTGGAGAAGACTTGAGAGTCCCTTAGGTTGCAAGGAGATCAAACCAGTCAATCCTAAAGAAAATAAACACCGAATATTTATTAGAAGGACTGATGCTAAACCTGAAGCCCCAATACTTTGGCCACCTGATGGGAAGAGCTAACTCATTGAAAAAGACCCTGATGCTGGGAAAGATTGAGGGCAAAAGGATAACAGGGCAGGCAGCAGAGGATGAGATGGTTGGTTGGCATCATTGACTCAATGGACATGGATTTGAGCAAACTCCCTGAGATAATGGAGGATAGAGGAGCCTGTTACGTTGCAGGGCCTGGGGTTGCAAATAGTCGGACACAACTTAGCAACTGAACAACAACAACAACAACAAATAAACAGAAATGCCTTGACACACCAAGCTTAAATGAAGTTATGTTTTCCATTTCAGATATAGCCATTGACTGATTATTTTATGCTGCCATATAAAAGTCAGTCAGTCAGTCAGTTCAGTCGCTCAGTCATGTCCAACTCTTTGCGACACCACGAATCGCAGTGCGCCAGGCCTCCCTGTCCATCACCAACTCCCGGAGTTCACTCAGACTCACGTCCATCGAGTCGGTGATGCCATCCAGCCATCTCATCCTCTGTCGTCCCCTTCTCCTCCTGCCCCCAATCCCTCCCAGCATCAGAGTCTTGTAGTTCCATATAAAAATAATTTATCATGATTAGTCTCTTTTAAAAAGTTTTCCTGCATTTGGTTCCATTCATTTATTTCATACTTACTGGAAGAACTGATTATTTAATTTAATAAAGTATTTGGTACTCCTTCAGGAAAAAAAGAAACAATTCTCTTCTACCTCATATAAGCTTTGGTTCTATATCCTGTTTCTATACCTTTTTATCACTTTGAAATCATGCTAACATTTAGAACATGATTTTAAACTATTTTTTCATGATATTTGATTTGTCCATGTGGTATCAGTGAACCCAGATTTCCTGCTCCATTATTATGTGGGTTATAAATAAAATTATGTGTGAAGTCTTTTATTTCTTCCTTATTTCAGTCACATTTTTTCATCCACATTGATGTAGACAGTGAGTCCAGAAATACCCACCTTTGGTACTTTTGGTGGGTATGGTGCTGCTGCTGCTGCTAAGTCGCTTCAGTCATGTCCAACTCTGTGCGACCCCATAGACGACAGCCCACCAGGCTTCCCCATCCCTGGGATTCTCTAGGCAAGAACACTGGAGTGGGTTGCCATTTCCTTCTCCAATGCATGAAAGTGAAAAGTGAAAGTGAAGTCGCTCAGTTGTGTCCGACTCTAGCGACCCCATGGACTGCAGCCTACCAGGCTCCTCCATCCATGGGATTTTCTAGGCAAAAGTACTAGAGTGGGGTGCCATTGCCTTCTCCATTGGTGGGTATAGATCAAAGTTTTATGGCCTTTGGTTTATGAAAGAGACAACACTGAAGAACAGTAGAGACAGCTTTTTCCATAAAGAATACCAGATCAATTGAATATCCATGTAAGAAAAATAAATTTTGTCTCTTCTATTACACCACACACAAATCAAAATTTCAACTGTAAAATGGCAAACATTCTAGAAGATAACTATGTTAATCTGGGTCAGTTGAGAATCAAAGCCCTAAAACAAGATTGAAGTACAAAATAATTGTGCATAGAAATACCTTGGAGGCAAATGGAAAAGCAGGCAGGGGAGACAGGAAGAGTTATGCCTCTAATACTGGTCTGACCTGTTCAAGGAGAGAAGGAAGGAGAGTTGGCTGAGAGAGTATTAGACTGCAGTGTGGCTCTGACTGAGTTAAGCCCTGGATTCAGTCCCCCAGTCAAGCCCATCTATGAGTGCAGTCTCACAACTACCAGGGGCAGGCCTGCCTTAGTATCCCTGTCACACTCAGTCAGTAGCTAGAAGTAGGCTATGGCAAGTGTAGTTTCTCTGAATATGGTGTTAGACTTCAGAGTGCAACATCTGGAGTTTCCAGTTAATTATGATCTATCTTCAGAGCTACTACAATGCCCTGGTGGGGTGGGGGAGGGGGAGGATATCTTCCTGATTTTATGATTGATAAAGACTTCATAAAGAGAACACAAAAAACACCAGTCATAAAGTGAAGAAAAAAGACTTCACTCAAAAACTTTGTAACTCAAAAGACATCATTAAGAGAATGAGAAGGAAAACCAGAAAATTTAAGAAGATATTTGCAATCCACATAGTCCACAAAGGATGTATATATAGCAAATATAAAGAATTTCTGCAAGTTAAAAAAATAAAAACCCCATGGAAAAATGGGCAAAAGACTTGAACAGGTAGTTTATAGAATAGAATATTCAAATAGCTGGCAACCATATGACAAAGTATTCATTTGCATTAGTTATCAAGGCAGTGCAAATAAAACCATATTGAAATACCACTATAATAGTATTACTTGTTCAACTGTGTCAGATTCTATGACCCCACCTGGCTCCTCTGTCCATGGAATTCTGTAGGCAAGAATTCTGGAGTGGATAGTCATTCCCTTCTTCAAGGGATCTTTCTGACCCAGTGATTCAATCTGGATGCCTTGCATTGCAGGAAGATTCTTTACTGTCTGAGCCACATAGGAAGCCCAAAATACTGCTATACATACACCATAATGGGCTTCCCTGGTGGCTTAGACGGTAAAGCGTCTGCAATGCTGGAGCCTGGGGTTCGATCCCTGGGTTGGGAAGATCCCCTGGAGAAGAAAATGGCAACCCACTCCAGTACTTTTGCCTGGAAAATCCCTAGGACAGAGGAGCCTGGTAGGTTACAGTCCATGGGGTTGCAAAGATTCGGACACGGCTGAGCAACTTGGACTTCCCTGATGGCTCAGACGGTAAAGCGTCTGTCTACAATGTGGGAGACCTGGGTTCCATCCCTGGGTTGGGAAGATCCACTGGAGAAGGAAATGGCAATCCACTCCAGTACTATTGCCTGGAAAATCCCATGGACAGAGAAGCCTGGTAGACTGCAGTCCATGGGGTCGCAAAGAGTTGGACACGACTGAGCGACTTCACTTTCACTTTCCTTATACACCATAATGATTAGATTTTATATACTGATAATTAAATGAATTTTGACGAGTATATGGAGCAACCAGAACTCTCAAACACTGCTAATGGAGGTATAAATTAATAAAACCAATTTGGCCAATGTCTACTAAATATGAACATACACATATCTTAAGGTCCAACATACATATTATCCCCAAAAGTAATATAAAAGATTATTCACAGAAATTGTTTGTAATAGCCCTCATTTGAAAACAACCCAAGCATTTATCTGCAGTAGAATGGATAAGTTATTGCACATTCACCCAGTAGAATGTTATATGTAACAAAAATAAACAAATGCTTCTTTCCTGTTTTAATTCTGTTTATAGTTTTTGGGCTGTGTTCCCCATCTTCATGTTTTTTCTGTTTTTTTTTTTTTTCTTAAATCAGTAGAGTAGGAGTTGGAGTGGCATAAATGCAAGGATTTCTATCCTTTGTGAGTTGAGAGAAAAACATGTAAATTGCAATAAGTGGTAAGAGCACTCTGCTTTCAGCACAGAAAATTATTTTCTTAGTGGTGGCACTAGATTTCCTAGGGGCAGTAGCATCTGAGCTCATTTCTGAATTAATGAATGTTTATATGTGTATACATAGCAGAGTGGAACAAACTATTAATAAAAATTTAGGAAAATGTTGAATTAAAGTTTGACAAGTATTTGAAAACATATTGGAAGGCCTTTAGCATCATTAGTCAAACAGTAAAGTTTTAAATTGAAATTTAATGTTGAGAAGGCATTGATTTTTAAGGTTTGTAAACAAAAGTGATGTTTTCTTCTTATTTTCCACTACTTCTGTCTAATTTCATTGGATTCATAGGATTCTGAGCTTCTGTGGGTCTGAGAATTTCATTGAAGACACATGAACATTTTTTCTCAGTTATTCCCAGGAAAGCAGCTACAGATTATCTCAAGATTTATCTTAACTAATCTTCCTCTTTACTTTACCAACAAAGGTCCATTTAGTCAAAGCTATGTTTTTTCTAGTAGTCTGTTATGGATGTGAGAGTTGGAGTATAAAGAAAGCTAAGCCCTGAAGAGTTAATGCTTTTAAACTGTGGTGTTGGAGAAGACTCTTGAGAGTCCCTTGGACAGCAAGGAGATCCAACCAGTCCATCCTAAAGGAAATCAGTCCTGAATATTCATAGAAAGGACTGATGCTGAAGCTGAAACTCCAACACTTTGGCCACCTGACGTGAAGAACTGACTCCTTGGAAAAGACCCTAATGCTGGGAAAGATTGAGGACAGGAGGAAAAGGGATGACAGAGGATGAGATGGTTGGATGGCATCACTGACTTGATGGACATGAGTTTGAGTAGGCTCTGGGAGTTGGTGACGGATATGGAAGCCTGGCATGCTGCAGTCTATAGGGTCCAAAGAGTCGGACATGACTGAGTGACTGAACTGAACCAAACCTTCCTCTCCTGGTGTGTCAGAATATTTCATAATGGGATGATTTACTTTTTGTGTTAGGTATGTGGTTTGTATCATTTATATCCTTGGCTAAATTCCTCTAGGCATGCTGAAGAAGAGAAAGTGGTCAAATCCTTATTTTTGCACTGTCCACTACCATGCATTTGATAAACTGTAGAACACTGCATATCTTAGTCTGCACCACAGTTTCTCTAAGGTTAGCAGAGTAGACATGGGTGCCCAATAAATATTATCACAATAACAGAAAGTATCGTGAGCAGAAGTAAAAATGTATAAAGCAAATTCAACTTTTCAAAGCTATTTGTTATGTCCTGATTTTTTAATCAAGATTAATCAGAGATTATGGTAATGAAATCAATGACCATCATAAAATTAATTAAGGATCTTGTTGTTTGGTAATGAATAGGAAGGGACTAACTTGGCTTGACATTCTCAATTGCTATAATTATTCTTGAGAAATAAGATCAGCAACCTGTAAGGTATATAAAATCTGGCAAAACAGAGAAGTGATCCTGGCAGTTTAGTAAGCTTGTCAAAACTCTGCATCTAACAAGAATTTCCCTCTAAAACAATCAAATTTAGAAGCAGTTCCTATGTTGCATTATTGTTACTATTACTCAGATATTTTTGATTTAGCCTACTCACTTTTGAATTGGTTCCAGGACCAGTTCATGAGCTTTGTAGTAAATTACTTATTTTACAATTCTATCTTTATTTTGACCAAAATTAGTATCACTTGCTTGTCTACATGCATACTGCTTTTTAAAATTCAAAATTGGTGGGACAAGGAATTCACTGTATCTCTAAAGACTTTGTAAGATAGTAGTAACTAACAAAGGCTAAGTTTTTAGATTGCTGTATAAATATTTAGAACAGTGACAATAGTCATTTAAGTTCTTTTGTTATTGTTAGAGAATCATTGCATTTGCTTTGGAGTGCCACCTCAATAGGTATCCTGTTAAAGATGATTTTAAACTTTTTTCATATGATACTAAAGAAAGTTCTATAAATATTGTATGGTGAGATGTTAATGATAGAGTGCTTTGATAAATAGCAAACAGTCAATGAATGTTAACTGTTGAGTTGTAAGTCTCTTTGAATATTTTTTCAAATTAAATGATTAAACTTTCAGTAGTTTTTATTTAAAAATGAACTATAACATAGTGTTAAGTGTTAGTTGCTCAGTTGTATCTGACTCTGAGACCCTATGGATTATAGTCTGCCATGCTCCTCTATTCGTGGGATTCTCTAGGCAAGAATACTGGACTGAGGAGCCATTCCCTTCTCCAGGGGACCTTCCTGACAGGGATTAAACCAGGGTCTCCTTCATTGCAGGCAGATTCTTTACCACCTGAGCCACTAAGGAGCCGAAAGTGTAACATAGCTTTGATATAAATAGAATAATTCAGATAATTTGATGTGAGTTGCATTATATAGAAAATATGCTTTGTATGTTCAACTGCTGAATGTAGCCCTTTAATGATGAGGATTTAAACTGCTGTATCTTGCCAGTTTTAAACTACAAATAAAACACCTCTTTACATCTCAGAATTTAGAACATTCCCTACTATCAATGGTGTCTTCAAATCACCAGCATCCAGGTAAGGCTGGCAATCAAAGCAGTCTTTAATGAAAAGAAAGCTGAGCACTGAAGACTGATGCTTTTGAACTGTGGTGTTAGAAAAGGGATTCTTGAGAGACCCTTGGACTGTAAGGAAATCCAACCAGTCCATCCTAAAGGAAATCAGTTCTGAATATTCATTGGAAGGACTGATGCTGAAGCTGAAACTCCAATACTTTGGCCACCTGATGTGAAGAACTGACTCATTGGAAAAGACCCTGATGCTGGGAAAGATTGAAGGAGGGAAGAGAAGGGGACAACAGAGGATGAGATGGTTGGATGGCATCACCAACTCAATGGACATGAGTTTGAGTAAACTCTGGGAGTTGGTGATGGACAGGGAGGCCTGGCGTGCTGCAGTCCATGGGGTTGCAAAGAGTCAGATACAACTGAGCAACTGAACTGAACTGAACTGAACTGAATGACTGATGCACACACTGTGCAGGTCGTTGAATTTATTGTAATGAATTTCCCAGTGACATTGAATGAAAGCTAATCATACTTCCACCCCGTATGATTCAGTTGAGAAAGAATGAAGATGTAAGTGCCACCAAACAGGGAAACAACAGAAACAAAACTCACAGAACTGGTGTTACCTACTTGGAATCAAGAGCTTCCCAGATCCCTCTGCCAATGCAGGAGACTTAAGAGACAGGTTTGATCCCTGGGTTGGGAAGATCCCCTGGAGGAGGGCATGGCAACCCACTCCAGTATTCTTGACTGGAGAATCCCATGGACAGAGGAGCCTGGAAGGCTACTGCTCATTGGGTCCTAAAGAGTCAGACATGACTGAAACAACTGAGCACACATGCTCTTGGAAGCAAAAACTGGAGACAAAAATGGAGCACTCTTTTAAGTAATGCTATATCACCATTGCTTTTGACAGTAAAGAACACTGTGTGGAAAATTAGGAAAGTTTACACTCTTGAGCCAAAAAAGAGATTCAGAAGATGTGGACTCCAAAAAGTGAGAAATTTTGGGGGCACCTTTACACCTTTCTTTAGCTTAACTTTAGATTAACTTTTTATAGTAAACTGATGTGTTATAAAATGATGCCTAAATAATAGTTCTTTCAGTAAGTATAAAATAAAAATTCCAAGTGGTGAGAAAACATTGTGTCATGCTTTCATTGACAATCATTTTTCATTCTTACACTGGTACATAAGAAATGGTGTATCTACAATGGGTGGCATCTTGGAGTTGATGAAATATGGTATGAAGAACGGCAAAAAATTATAAATACAGTTATAAGGTAACATCACACTGTTGTAAGACTCTATTATTATCTCTTAGTGTACTATATTTAATTTTTCTGCCTCCCTTTTGTGTTGAAGTTATAATAATCGAAGATCTCCTTCTTTTCCCCTTTCTATTAAACTTTACTATGTATACTTATTTGGATGGGTTTCTCAAAAACTATAGATAAAGGCAGTGATTAATTCCAATAAATTGCTTCTTTATGCCCTTAATTGGTCCTTGTCTGATCCTTGCCAGATTTACTGTGTACATGCACCCCTGTAGACAAAGTATCTATGTTTTATCATATCCTCAAAAGAAATTGTTTTCTAAGAAATATTAAGGACCACTGTAAAATAATATATGTAAGAAAAGAATATGATTTTTAATAGAAATGCTTCTTTACACTTTTAATTTTGTATTTAAATTTAAAATTGGACTTGATCCATTCTTTAGGTCCTAGGAATAGATGTAATAACATAAAAAAGAAACAGCTGGTAGGCAGAAAAGGATAATGGCTAAAAGTTTCTGTCTGTCTTCTTCTATAGATGATTTCATTTTAGTGAAGGTATGCTTTACAGTTATCAATTCGATAGTCTTTTGTTATGGACTTTTTAGGGGGTTGAGGTAATTACTACAAGAGTTTTTATGCAGTAATTCCCTACAGATGACATTTCCTGGATAAATAGATATAAAAGTAAGAAAGATCATTTCTGCATACAAATAAATAATTTTATTTTTTGGCAATAAATACAATTTATACTGGAACAAGTTGATTTACAACTTGAAATCAAAGCTATATACATATTATGTTGGACTTCTGGCAACCCACTCCAGTACTCTTGCCTGGAAAATCCCATGGATGGAGGAGCCTGGTAGGCTGTGGTCCATGGGGTCGCTAAGAGTTGGACATGACTGAGCGACTTCACTTTCACTTTTCACTTTCATGCATTGGAGAAGGAAATGGCAACCCACTCCAGTGTTCTTGCCTGGAGAATCCAATGGATGGAGAAACCTGGTGGGCTGCCGTCTATGGGGTCTCACAGAGTCGGACACGACTTAAGCAACTTAGCAGCAGCAGCAGCAGTTAAATTTATATTAAACATAAAAAGCAAAGAACTTTTTTATGAATTTTCCAATATGAATATATTGCATGTTCCTAAATTTTGTTTTCAATTTAAGTTGAAACCTAGTTCATATTTTTACAATGTTCATTTGAAAGAAAGAAAAAGAATCTGAAAAAGAGTTAAAAGTAAATATATATATGGGTTTCTCAGGTGGCACTAGCAGTAAAGGACCTGCCTGACAATGCAAGAGACTTAAGAGACTCAGGTTTGATCCCTGCATCAGGAAGATCCCCTGGAGGAGGGCATGTCAATCCACTCCAGTATTCTTGCCTAGAAAATCCCATGGACAGAGGAGCCTGGTGGGCTATAGTCCATAGAGTTTCAAAGAGTTGGACATAACTGAAGTGACTTGGCACACATGCATACATATATACACACAGATATATATGTGTGTATATTTACATACACATCAACTGTACTTCAGTTAAAAATATAAAGTTACTCTATATACTAAAAAGAAAAGAAAAGGGTTCAGGGGCTTCATTTTGTCAGTAGTCCTTGTGTGTTTCACTACGGATTTCTTTAACTTGCTCTCAACTCTGTTTAGTGTGTCCTCTGCTTACTTCTGGGATTCTGCTCGAAAGAGTTTTTATTCAGTTTATGTTCTCTGAGACAGGATTTTGAAATGAATGTTAAGAATCTGAATATATAGAATATAATAAACATTTTCATTTTAGAAATGATAGAAGAATGTGTGCCCTAAGCTGTGGGCCATTAGAAATGTAATATGTAGCTACTTTTCTAAATACTTTTACCTTTATATTGAAATAGATATTTATAATAGAATAATGCATTTTTCTTATTTCCAAAAAGATTAGTAGAAAGTTTATTTAAATGATTACAGTTGTGAATTTAGTTAAACTATTAGTCCAATGCCTGAGATTTCTCAATGTTTTTTGCTATCCATTTTGACTGACAGAATACAATTTTCACTGAATAAGCTTAACTTATTCAGTGTTAATATATGTATTAAGTTTTACTTTTCTTACAGAATTTTAAGATACTTTATGATTGGTAATTTTTTTACAATGGCAAATTCATTATATATAAATGAAATAATTAATTTATTAAAAATAAACTCCAGGAGTTGGTGATGGACAGGGAGGCCTGGCGTGCTGCAGTCTATGGGGTCACAAAGAGTCAGACACGACTGAGCAACTGAACTGAAATGACATACAGGAAGTTGTCAACAAGTTACAAAATGACTTGTTCAAAATCATATTTGTTAAAAATTTGTATATTGGTTCTGAATATTAGTTTGTAAAGATCTTTATTCTTATTTTAACTATATGCTACATCTCTGATATGTGAAAAAAATGAATGATTAAAAATGTCATATATAATTTTAAAAGTTAATTATTGAACATTTTTTATTTTATGCCTTCATCCTGAGAAATTAACCTGAAATTTATTTCCCTCTACACAGTTCTATTAAGAAAAAAACACATTTTACCTTTTTAATAAACAAGAGAAACATAGTTTTTTGCCTTATAATTAATGCTAAGAAAGTAAAATTAGTATTGGAGCAAGGGCAATAATATTCTGTGCTAAATAAAAAGGCATTGACCTAGAGACCTTTTTGAAAGTATAATTAATTTATCTTAAAAGAAATATTATATTAGAACCTGCAATTTCTTTTGAGTTATTAATATGAGAGCATTATTTAGAATTGTCAGGAAAATCAATATTGAAATACATACTAGGTAAAATTTATGTATCGTTATTAATGGTTATTTGATAGGGAAAAGTGTAGCTTTTACATATATAGGAGTCTCAGTCTCAATTAAGCACACTTAAATGAGAAACTTCAACTTTATTAAGTAATTTTGTGCCCAAATAGCTCATTTTTTTGTAGTTGAAACTTACCTATAACTATTTTTTGGGGAAAGTCTTATCCTGGTCCATAGTTATTTCCTCAGATGGCATCTGTTCAGGATGGGTATATATTCAAAATCTTTAATGTCAAACCCAGAGTCTATTTGCTTGATTTTTTTCTCAATAACATAGATTATTATATTCCATTATTGGAAAATTTTATAACTGAACTCATAATTGTCTAGCTTTTGTGAATAGAGTATTTTTATAATTAATATTAAAGGAGAAATATTTAAAAGATACATGGTTTATTGATTCTTCTGGATTATTGGTGCTGATTTAATTTTTTTCTGTTTTTAGTAATTACTATTTGCTTTAAGTTCTAGTTAGTTCAGTCATTCAGTCGTGTCCGACTTTTTGCAACTCCATGAACTGCAGCATGCCAGGCCTCCCTGTCTGTCACCAACTCCTGGAGTTCACCCAAACCCATGTCCATCGAGTCGGTGATGTCATCCAGCCATCTCATCCTCTGTCATCCCCTTCTCCTCCTGCCCTCAATCTTTCCCAGCATCACGGTCTTTTCCAATGAGTCAGCTCTTCGCATCAGGTAGCCCGAGTATTGGAGTTTCAACTTCAGCATCAGTCCTTCTACGAATATTCAGGACTGATTTCCTTTAGGATGGACTGGTTGGATCTCCTTGCAGTCCAAGGGACCCTCAAGAGTCTTCTTCACCACAGTTCAAAAGCGTCAATTCTTCGGTGCTCAGCTTTCTTTATAGTCCAACTCACACATCCATACATGACTACTGGAAAAACCATAGCCTTGACTAGACGGACCTTTGTTGGCAAAGCTATGTCTCTGCTTTTTAATATGCTGTCTAGGTTGCTTATAACTTTCCTTCCAAGGAGTAAGCGTCTTTTAATTTCATGGCTGCAATCACCATCTGCAGTGATTCTGGAGCCCCCAAAATAAAGTCAGCCACTGTTTCCACTGTTTCCCCATCTATTTGCCATGAAATGATGGGACCGGATGCCGTGATCTTCGTTTTCTGAATGTTGAGCTTTAAGCCAACTTTTTCACTCTCCACTTTCACTTTCATCAAGAGGCTTTTTAGTTCTTCTTCACTTTCTGCCATAAGGGTGGTGTCATCTAAAATCACAAAGTAGTTTCAATTATTTTGTCTAGCTTTATTGAGATGTAATTGATATACATCACTATATAAGTTTAAGGCAAATAACATAATAATTTGACTTATGTACATTATGAAATGATTACCATAGTAAGTTTAGTGAAAATTCATCATTTCTTATAGATACAGATTTAAAGAAATAGCAAAAAAATGTTTTTCCTTGTGAGAACTCTTGGTATTTACTCTTAACAATTTTTATATGTAACATTCAGCAATGTCAATTGATTTATCATGTTGTACACTACATCCCTATTACTAATTTTCATTATAACTGGCATTTTGTACCTTTTGACTCCTTCATCCAATTTCTCCTCCCCCGACTTCCTCTGGTAACAACAAATGTGATATCATATGAGTTTGTTTGTTTGTTCCTAGTGTACAACATAGTGATTCAATATTTCTATGCACTTCAAAATGACCACCATAAAAATTCTAGTTACCATCTGTCACCACACCAAAATATATAATTATTGACTCTATTCTCCATGCCCTGCATCTCATACCAGTGACTCATTTATTTTGCAACTGCAAGCCTGTATTATACCTCTTGTTGCCAAAATTCAGCCTCTGTTCACTGGTGCCAAATAGAAACATGGAGAGAGTTTTTGGTGAAGTAGAAAAGAGTGGCTTTTATTGCTTAGCCAGGCAAAGGGGGCCAAGGTGGTCTAATGTCCTCCAGACCATGTGACCCACCTTGGAGGGGATAGTGAGGAGTTTTATAGTGTTCAAGGAGCAGGGTGTGATCAGCTCATGGACGATTCTTGTACTGGTTGGGATAAAGGTGAAGTTTCAAGCATCACCAGTTTTCTAGTTTCAGCCAGTCTAGGTCTGCATTCTTGTGGTCAGCAGTTCTCATCTGGAGACGGTCTGCTTCCCGTAGAAACAACTTAGGAATGTGTGTTTGCCCTTTATCTATATCTTTCAGGGAACTGGAAGTTTGGTGATTCTGCTATGTGGGAGAATTATAGTCTAAATTTTTTACCAGTTCCCTAGTCTAACAGCTGTTCTTTCTATATCTTCATATTTCCCAATCTTTAACTCTTGAGTCAGAATTTTACTTCAGAATACAAGGACACAGGGCCTTGTTCACCCTCCCTCACCTATTTCTCTACTCCCCCTATCTCCCTTCCCTCTGGCAACTACCTGTTTATTTTTTGTATATATGACTCTGTTCCTGTTTGGTTATCTCTTCATTTGTTTTGCTTCTAAGATTTCACATATAAGTGCAATCATAGAGTATTTGTCTTTCTCCTAGCCTAATACCTCTAGGTTAATCTGTGTTGTCATAAATGGCAAGATTTCATTATTTTTACGGCTGAGTCATATTCATTTGTATGTATATATCCCTCTAGGTTGTCTTTCCAACCCAGGGATATACCACATCTTCTTTATCTATGTATCTATTTATCCATGTATCTGTTGATTTCCCTGTAGCTCAGATGGTAAAGAATCTGCCTGCAAAGCAGGACACCTGGGTTTGATCCCTGGTCGGGAAGATCCTCTGGAGAAGGGAATGGCAACCCACTCCAGTATTCATGCCTGGAGAATTCAATGGACAGAGGAGCCTGGTGGACTACAGTCTGTGGAGCCACAGAGTCAGACATGACTGAGTGACTAACTGTACTACTGTTATTGATGCATACTTGGGCTGCTTCCATATCTTGGCCATTGGAAATAATGCTGCAATAAACATAGGTGTGTGAATGTCTTTTTGAATTAGTATTTTTGTTTTCTTTGGATAAATACTCAGGAGTAGAATTGCTAGATCATATATTAGTTCTATTTTTAGTTTTTAGAGGAATTGCCCTACTGTTTCCATAGTGGTTGCTCCAGTTTATTTTCCCACCAGCAGTGCTTGGGGTTTTCCTTTTCTATACATTCTTGCCAACTTGTTATTTCTTGTTTTTTTTTTTTTGTTTGTTTTTTTTTTTTTGACAATGCCATTCTGGTGTGAGGTAATATCTCATTGTTGGTTTTGATTTGCATTTCCCTGTTAGTGATGTTTTGTACCTTTGCAAGTGCCTATTTGGCCAATGGTATGTATGTCTTCTGCGGAGAAATATTTAAACTTTTTTTCTTAATTGACACACTTGAGTGGCAGAACGTTTTCCAGTTAGTAGCTCTTTACTGTAGTGACTTAGAACCAGGAAGAATCCCAGCTAGACTGGATAAATTATAAGATGTTACAAAAATAAATAAACAAACAGAACCATCTTTTGGCCAACCCAATATAGACATATATTGTTTTATGTATATATCTATATCTATATATATATCTGTGTTGGGACATCTGAATTTCTTTCAAGTAGCCCTGATGCTTCTTGGTGGTTTTTGTATTTCTTCTCTGCCAAGTTGACAAGTTATGAAGACAGTGATTAGGATGATGTAGACTATTCTCAATCTCTGAGGAAACCTCTGTATTCTCTTCTCCACTATGGTGCTAAAATTAAGTTAAAAATTCAGAGTTATTTTGAAGATTAAAGAAGTTAATTTATCTAAAGTTTCTAGCATTAGTACATTATATATTATAAATCTGATCTGATGTGCTATGGAGCTTCCCAGGTGGCTCAGTGTTTTAAGAATCCACCTGCCAAGCAGGAGACATAGGTTAGATCCCTGGGTTGGAAAGATCCCCCTGGAGAAGGAAATGGCAACCCACTCCAGTATTCTTGCCCGGGGAATTCCATGGACAGAGGAAACTGGCGGGCTACAGTCCATGGGGTTACAAAGAGTCGGATACAACTTAATGACTCAACAACAACAACAACAAATGTGCTATCAGTTGTGATTATTATTGAATGGTTGATACTATTTTAAGCTTTATCTCAGATAAGTCTATATTCTTTTAGAAATACTTGTACTGAAGTCCTTGGTCTTATTATTTCATCTGAAAATGAAAAGCATAAGGAGTATGAAATTTGCTTCTATTTATTTTATAAAAAAAGTTAAAAGGATATCATCAAAATTATAGCTTTTCCTTTATGAGCCCTCATAGGAAAAACTCTGAATAACTTTATAACAATTTACTTCCCTTATTAGTCAGAAAGCTTAAAACAATTTCAACCTTTTCTAGCTGACTCATGGTTATTAACAATAGCAATTATTTTGTAGAAGTGTGATTGTGTCCTAAGGCCTATGGAGTAGCAAAGGAATATTTGCCCCAAAAGAGTGATAAGATAACTTGACTGGAGTTAATAAAAGCAATCTTGTTGAGAAAAAAGATGGGAATAGATAAATGAAAATTTTTAATATGATGAGCTGGTCTGCAGGAAAAAAAAAAAATCAGAAAAATCCTAATTTTATGATGAATGTGTAGAAATTCCCTTCCTGGAAAATTTAACTTGAGTACATCATTATTATTACATTTGAAATATGTGCTGTGGTGTTTATTTATGGCCACTAAATAGACGGTTTCATTTTATGCAAAGAGAGGCTTGATAAAGGACAGAAATGATATGAACCTAACAGAAGCAGAACATATTAAGAAGAGATGGCAAGAATACACAGAAGAACTGTACAAAAAAGATCTTCATGACCCAGATAATCACGATGGTGTGATCACTCACCTAGAGCCAGACATCCTAGAATGTGAAGTCAAGTGGGCCTTAGAAAGCATTACTATGAACAAAGCTAGTGGAGGTGATGGAATTACAATTGAGCTCTTTCAAATCCTGAAAGATGATGCTGTGAAAGTGCCGCACTCAATATGCCAGCAAATTTGGAAAACTCAGCAGTGGCCACAGGACTGGAAAAGGTCAGTTTTCATTCCAATCCCAAAGAAAGGCAATGCCAAAGAATGTTCAAACTACCTCACAATTGTACTCATCTCACACGCTAGTAAAGTAATGCTCAAAATTCTCCAAGCCAGGCTTCAGCAGTACATGAACCGTGAACTTCCAGATGTTCAAGCTGGTTTTAGAAAAGGCAGAGGAACCAGAGATCAAATTGCCAACATCCACTGGATCATCAAAAAAGCAACAGAGTTCTAGAAAAACATCTATTTCTGCTTGATTGACTATGCCAAAGCCTTTGACTGTGTGGATCACAATAAACAGTGGAAAATTCTTCAAGAGATGGGAATACCAGACCACCTGACCTGCCTCTTAAGAAATCTGTATGCAGGTCAGGAAGCAACAGTTAGAACTGGACATGGAACAAGAGACTGGTTCCAAATAGGAAAAGGAGTACGTCAAGGCTGTATATTGTCACCCTGCTTATTTAACTTATATGCAGAGTACATCATGAGAAACACTGGACTGGAAGAAGCACAAGCTGGAATCAAGATTCCTGGGAGAAATATCAATAACCTCAGATATGCAGATGACACCACCCTTAGGGCAGAAAGTGAAGACGAACTAAAAAGCCTCTTGATGTAAGAGGAGAGTGAAAAAGTTGGCTTAAAGCTCAACATTCAGAAAACGAAGATCATGGCATCTGGTCCCATCACTTCATGGGAAATAGATGGGGAAACAGTGTCAGACTTTATATTTGGGGGCTCCAAAATCACTGCAGATGGTGATTGCAGCCATGAAATTAAACGACACTTATTCCTTGGAAGGAAAGTTATGAGCAACGTAGATAACATATTCAAAAAGAAAGTTATGAGCAACGTAGATAGCATATTCAAAAGCAGAGACATTACTTTGCCAACAAAGGTCTGTCTAGTCAGGGCTATGGTTTTTACAGTAGTCATGTGTGGATGTGAGAGTTGGACTGTGAAGGAAGCTGAGCACCAAAGGATTGATGCTTTTGAACTGTGGTGTTGGAGAAGACTCTTGAGAGTCCCTTGGACTGCAAGGAGATCCAACCAGTCCATTCTAAAGGAGATCAGTCCTGGTGTTCTTTTAAGGAATGATGCTAAAGCTGAAACTCCAGTACTTTGGCCACCTCATGTGAAGAGTTGACTCATTGGAAAAGACTCTAATGCTGGGAGGGATTGGGGGCAGGAGGAGAAGGGGATGACAGAGGATGAGATGGCTGGATGGCATCACTGACTCGATGGATGTGAGTCTGGGTGAACTCCGGGAGTTGGTGATGGACAGGGAGGCCTGGCGTGCTGCGATTCTTGGGGTCGCAAAGAGCCGCCCCTGACCTCTGACGTGGGGTAGCTCCTCTTGGCCAGGCTTCTGCGAGGTCCGTCGCAGCTTCTAGGCCGGCCGGGGCCTCCTACGGCGTCTGCTTAAGGCCTGAGGCCCACGGACGTGAGACAGGGGACCCTACGCCTCAGTCAGGAGTCTTCACACGGCCGCCGCCGCCGGGCTGACCCAGCTGCTCAAAATGTATTTGTGTTGCTATTTTTGATGGTATTTATATATATAATACCATCAAAAATAGCAACATAAATTTTAAAGTATGTATAAGATATAAGTTTAAGTGATTAATATAATGGCACTTCTTGTTCATATTTATAAAATATTTCATTATCAAAAAATTCATAGTCTTTTATTACTTATTCCTATAGCCACTTGACATTTTGTACATAATATAGGCAGACTGTGGTTAAGCAAATAGTCACCCATTGACTCTAACACTTTATCAATATATAAATCGTGGACTTTAAGAATTTTTTGTGAAGTGTTTAGATGCACAGTCTCATACCAATAAACAATGGATGATTTTTAAGTGAGTACTTTTAATTTCTGTGATCATAAATATTTTAATTAGACATTGTGTTAAAGTAGAGTGCCTTTTTTGGGTGTCATCAGTTAAATACTGTGTGTTTTCAAATGTGTATACCTACCTATGCTTTGCATGTTTTCCACTCAGTGTGTTACAGTGGACAGTTTAAATGTCTAAATGCTCAGTTTCTGATATCTGGGTAGGATGATAATTCTGTTTGGTGCTCTTATCTCTGGCAGGTGCTTTGCTCCTGGTCTTGATGCTTTGTCTCATAATTTAAGGGGATATTGATTTACTATCTCACTGAGTTGAATGTATCTGGCATTATAGATGCCAAATGATGCAAATTTTTCAGCTCCTGAAGTTACTTGATAGATCACTGGAACCAGCAAAGTCCCCCAGGTCTTCATTCTGTCTTTTAGAGCTTAAGATGGAAAAATTTATAGCCTAGCGAGCAACTTGTGCCATAGTGGAACATTCGGTTGCTGAGCCACAAGGCTAACTTGCTATTTTTCATTTTCTAAATATCAGCACCATTTTTCATTTCAAGGTAGACTCTTAGCTCAGTCTTGTGGAAATTGTTTCCATCCTTTAAACATTTATGCAGTACTTCTCAGCAGACTTGGGAAAAAAGAGGAAATTAAAACTGGTTGATCCAAAAATTAAAGGAAAAAGATTTTCTTTGGAATTATTGTGAGAGTTAAGTATAGATTTGCTGGCAAAGGTAAGAAAAAAAGGAACAAAAGCCCTGTGATTATAAAAAGACAATCCTGAATTTCCAAGGTAGAAGGAACTCATTAAACCTGGAGTCAGGTGTCTACATTCTGCGCCTGATTTTGTATCTAGCTATTGATTGATTTTAGGAAAAACATCCCTTCAGGCCTCAATTTCTTTCCTGTACCTTTTCTCTTAGCTCTCACACCCGGATTTGGGGCAGATAATTTCTATGACTACGTAAGGTTCTAATATTCTGTATTTCTATAAGCAACACTGTGTAAGGAATTTAAATGTCTTTGCTAAATTCTCTTGGGATTTGATGAGAAAGTATAAATATGATTATCTGGATGTCCACACACATTCTTCTGATTTTACAGAGAGCAAATTAACTTTTCTTTAAAAAAATTAATCATTTTATTCAATTTTGACCTATATATAAAAATTATGCCAATTGAAAGTGTTAAATTCAGTGATTTCTTATCAGAGTAAAAATTGCACCATGAATTCTCCACCCATCAGAAAATAGAGTATATCATTACTCCAGAAATCCTTCTTAGAAATCCTGATTTCTAACACCATAGATTAGATTCCTATAATGTGTTGAACATTATAAAAATTGAATTAAATATATTATTTGTGTCTGACTTTTTTCATTCAAAATTATGTTTCTGTGTTGTTCAGTTGCTCAGTCATGTCTGACTCTTTGCGACCCCATGAATTACAGCTTGCCAGGCTTCCTTTTCCTTCACCATCTAGAGCTTGCTCAAAATCATGTCCATTGAGTCAATGATGCTATCCAACCATCTCATCCTCTGTCATCCCCTTCTCCTCCCGCTTTCAATCTTTCCCAGCATCAGGGTCTTTTCAGTGAGTCGGTTGTTTGCATCAGGTGGCCAAAGGATTGGAGCTTCAGCTTCAGCATCAGTCCTTCCAGTGAATATTCATGACCGATTTCCTTTAGGATGGACTGGTTGGACCTCCTTGCAGTCCAAAGAACTCTCAAGAGTCTTCTCCAACACCACAGTTCAAAAGCATCAATTCTTCAGCAAGCCTTCTTTATGGTCCAACTCTCACATCCATACATGCATACTGGAAAAACCATAGCTTTGACTATACGGACCTTTGTCTGAAAAGTGACGTTTCTGCTTTTTAATATGCTGTCTAGGTTTGTCATAGCTTTTCTTCCAAGGAGCAAGTGTACTTTAATTTAGTGGCTGTAGTCACCATCTGCAGGGATTTTGGAGCCCAAGAATGTTTCTGAGATTCATCCATATTTCTGCTGGCTTAGTAGTCTATTTGTTTTTAATCTATATATTATTCCAATAAAAGAATATATCAATTTATTTATCTTGTTGACAGACATTTTATTGTTTCTATGAATATAATTCCTCTGAATATTTGTAAACATGTTGGTTAGTGAATATTTATATGAATAGCACTGATATATAGCTATCATATAATTTCTAGATGATATGATATGCATATTTTAGTTTTAATAGACACCAGCAAGCATTACAAAATGCATGTCCCAGTTTACATACTCAGCAACAGTATACAATGATTCTGGTGACAGCACTTCTTATAAACACTTGGTATTGTCCGAGTTTTTAATGTTAGCCATTGTTAGCTAACATAATGGCTAACAAGCTAGGTGAGTACTTGTCATTCTTTTTTTCAATGCCTAACAACACTGATCAACTTTTTATATTTTAGGACATCGTTTGAGATTTAACTTTTTGAATCAGGAAAGCCAGTTTTTTTTTGATTGAGGTATACTTGGTGTACAATATGACATAAATTAAAGGTGTACAATATGGTGATTCAAAATTTTTCAAGGTTATGCTCCATTTATAGTTACAAAATATTGGCTATATTCTTATAAAATATGGGATTATTTTTTGTATAATATTATAGATTATCTTATGCATAATAGTTTATACCTCTTCATTCTGTACCCCTATATTACTCTTCCTCTTTCCCCTCTCCTTACAGTAACCTTAAAATTTGGTCTCTATATATGTGTCTGTTTCTTTTTAGTATATTGATTAGTTTGTTTCATTTTCTATATTTCATGTATAAGTGATATCATAACGTATTTGTTTTTCTCTGCCTGCCATATCTCACTTAGCATAATACCCTCAAAGAACATCCATGCTATTTAAAATAATGAAATTTCATTCTTTATTATGATAAAGTAACAAATTAGCTGTAAAAGTTCCTGTCTAAAAAGTTTTGAATACATGAGACGCATAAGTTTCCCTAGCTCAATAATACAGTATCCTTGGCAGATGCTGAGACAACCTTTACAGAAATATCTCTACTGTTTTGAGAAAGCTCATTCTATTTGGGGATAGTTCAAATTGTTATAATGCTATTTGTCATATATTGATTCAACATATGCCTTCGTCATGAAGACCCCAATATTGGTTTTTGAGCAAAACAGAATAAATTGACACACTTTCCCATCTGCCAAACCTTTGCATATGTGATTGGAACCATCCCTCTTGTGCCCTTTTAAGCTCTGTGTCTGAAAGCTAAACCTACATCTCACAACAATTTCGTATTTGTCTTTTACTTGCTAGACAATTCACTGTTCGACATACATTTCTATGGGCATACCTGAATTCGTCCTTGACTTTTCAAATCTGTGATGTCTAAAATTACGCTTAGTTTTCCATGTATCAGCCTAAAATGATGAATTGCAACCTCTGTGATCTATAAACTATTACATTTTCAAGGTTATATAAGTACTATAATTAATGGCAAGTAGCTCTGCTATCAAAGGAAAACTAATCTATAGACATATAAGTTATTATTTAATAAAGGTCTGAGGACATAGTTCATTTTTATCATAAATAATACAACCTGCAATGCAGGTGACATAGGAGACTCAGGTTTGATCCCTTGGTTGGGAAGATCTCCTGGAGGAGGAAATAGCAACCCACTCCAGTATTCTTGCCTGCAAAATTCCATGGACAGAGGAGCCTTTTGTGACATGGGGTCCCAAAGAAGATCCCCTAGAGGAGGAAATGGCAACCTACTCCAGTATTCTTGCCTGGAAAATCCCAGGAGAGAGGAGCCTTTGTGACATAGGGTCACAAAGAGTTGGACATGACTGAGCATACTAGTACACACACAGTTAACCCAGAACAGCAGGGCAACTTGTAGGTACCGGATGTTTACATTAAGTCAAAAATAGATTTTGATTAATAACATTCTAATTAATACATGTAAAAATCCCATGGACAGAGGAGCCTGGTAGGTTGCAGTCCATGGGGTCGCTAGGAGTCCGACACGACTGAGCGACTTCTCTTTCACTTTTCACTTTCATGCATTGGAGAAGGAAATGGCGACCCACTCCAGTGTTCTTGCCTGGAGAATCCCAGGGACAGGGGAGCCTGGTGGGCTGCCGTCTATGGGGTCGCACAGAGTCGGACACGACTGAAGTGACTTAACAGCAGCAGCATGTAGTCCTTGTAAATGTTCTGCAATTGCCAATGATAGGAGGATGAACCCAAATTATTTCTCAGCTATTTGCAGGCACCAAAAGTTAAATATTAAATACTTACAATAATTGAATTATTATATTAGAAGCAACTACAATGTCTTCCCTAATTTAAACAGAACTAAATTTTGACATAAAATTTATTATCATTTTTAACAAAGTCCATTTCTTTATAGATAATTGCCCTTAAAGAATGGTTTAAAATTCATGGCTTCCAATTGTCATTAAATGACTTTATGTGGGTGTAATATCTGCTTTGTTTAAATATATCAACGTGAAAGAAGCCTTTGAAAACACAAATACGCATATGTGGATAAAAATGTGATCCATTTGCCACTGCAGATCTATAGCCATTCATTTATTTATTTTTTTCTCAAAAAGTGTTTTAATTGTGATCAAAATCACATAATCTAGAACCAACCATCTTTATGATTTTAAAGTGTACACAAGTGTTGTGCAGCAGATCTTTCAGTTTTCTTCATCTTGCAAGGCTGAAGCTCTGTACCCATTGAAAAACTCCCCATTTCTTCCTCTTCCTAGTCCTTGGAAACCACCATTCTACTTTATGTTTCTGAGTTTTACTACCATATAAGTGGTGCTATATGGTATTTGTCATTTTGTAACTATCCTGTATCTCTTATCATGAAGTCTTCAAGGTACATTCATGCTGCAGCATGTGATAGGATTTCTTTCTTCTTTTAAGCCTTAATAATATTTCAGAGTGTGTATATATTATATTTTCTTTATCCGTTCATCTCTCAGTGGGCATTTAGATTGCTTCTACCTCTTGACTATTGTGAATAGTGTTTCCGTATCTGATATGTGCATATACATTACCTAAATTTTAATCTAAGGATATTCTAAACCTTCCTATTGATTAAAATAATCCAACAGACCACTGTTATTCTCTGTCCTTTTGGGAATCTGCTTCCTCAACACAGTACATTTTGATATTTAGTTTTCCTCTTTCCCACATTGAAGAAGAGCTAAACTTTGCTTCTGTAACTTAAAAGTTTGGGATATAGACATTTCCATAAAAGTTTAAAAGTGTAATAGGACTGAATATGCAAAAACAAAAATCTATTTATCAACCAGACACTTACCTTGTCAAAAATGTGTAGAAACCTTTACTGATCCAATCAGAATTCATTGTATGTTTATCGAAGGCCTACTATGTATTAGATTCTATCTATTCTTTAGAAATAAAACAATGAATAAATCAGAAAAAAAAGTGAGTATAAATCATGGTGATGATGATGGTATGTTTATTTGTATAGGACAGTGAGAAAAACTTGCTAATGAGAAAAATAAAGTAGTAAGCATAATTTTATGTAAGATAGGTTGGAAGTGTTTAACTGAGGTGACTATTGAGTAAAGACCTAAGGAGGCCAAGGAGTAAACCTTGTGGTGATCTAAGAGAAGAGCGTTCCAGGTGTGAAAGCAGCAAGTGCAAGCGTCCTCTAGTAGGAAAAGTCTAGTGAGGAGGACAGTTCAGTTGCTCAGTCATGTCTGACCCTGTGACCCCATGGACTGCAGCACACCAGGCCTCCCTGTGTTGACCAGCTCCTGGAGTTTACTCAAACTCATGTCCATTGAGTCGGTGATGCCATCCATCCTCACTGCTATCAACCGGTGAGGAGGATACTGTGATTCAAAAGACGGGGTGGGAAGAGAGTGAAGAAGGATGAGAGTGGGACACAAATCAAGTCAGGGAGGTCATGGGACTTGTATTTCATTGTAAAGACCTGGAGTTTTACCTTGAGAGAAATGGGGAAGCATTGTGGGCTTGTTCGCAGAGTAGTGACACTCTCTGCCATGTGCTTTCACAAAATCCCTCTGGTTACTGTATTGTTTAGTAACTCACTTATGCCCAACTCTTTTGCAACCCCATGGACAGGCTCTCTGTCCATGGGATTTCCGAGGCAAGAATACTGGAGTGGGTTGCCATTTCCTTCTCCAGGGGACCCTCTTGACCCAGGGATTGAACCCACATCTCTGTGTCTCCTGCCTTGCAGGTGCATTATTTACCACTGGCCACTGGAGCCACCTTAAAGGATCATCAGTCTAAACTAAGGATATGTGGATTTTTATTTTTTTAATGACAAAAAAGAAACATTTTGATATATGAAAATTAGTCCAATAAAATACTTTCTGCTGGAGGAATTTCAACATAGATCACCAAATATGTTTTACATGCCCTTTATGTAAGGAATTGATCAAACTTTTGGGCTACTAGGTAAATGCCATCATCTTCCTTTAAGAAACTCATAATTTAACTGTAATAAAAATTCAGTTTGATAATGAATGTAAAAATAAGTATTATAGGAATTTGGAAGAAGAAACATTTAATTTAGATTGTGGCAATCTGGGTTATCTTCATAGATGGGAATACATTTGACTTGGGTCTTGAAGGAATAATAGAAAATTGGCAAGTTAAAAAGGCACAGAGATGGTATTCCAAAACAAGGCACAAATTTTTTAGTACCTACACTGTAGGTACTAAAAATGTACAAATAATGTAATCATGAGTGTCTTTGTTTCAAGGGAAAATATCTCAGTTTTATCCAATCACCCTTCCACCCTCCCCAATATATTTTATGGTCTTTCTACTTTTAAACGATTTCCAACATGCTACTATGTTCATTGGAAGGACTGAAGCTGAGGCTGAAACTCCATTACTTTGGCTACCTCATTTGAAGAGCTGACTCATTGGGAAAGACCCTGATGTTGGGAGGGATTGGGGGCAGGAGGAGAAGGGAACCACAGAGGATGAGATGGCTGGATGGGAGCACCAGCTTGATGCACATGAGTTTGGGTGAACTCCAGGAGTTAGTGATGGATGGGAGGCCTGGTATACTGTGATTCACGGGGTTGCAAAGAGTCAGACACAATTGAGTGACAGAACTGAACTGAACTGTGTTATTTGCTTTTTGTGGAAAAACTCAGACTTCCCTGTAAGCAACATATTTTCCTTTCTACTGAGACATACTGACCTGCCTCTTG
Organism: Bubalus bubalis; assembly: GCF_019923935.1. Classification (NCBI taxonomy): domain Eukaryota; kingdom Metazoa; phylum Chordata; class Mammalia; order Artiodactyla; family Bovidae; genus Bubalus; species Bubalus bubalis. The sequence goes on along the minus strand of NC_059157.1, from coordinate 137,921,453 downwards.
AGAAACCTGTATGCAAGTCTGGAAGCAACAGTTAGAACTGGACATGGAAGAACAGACTGGTTCCAAATAGGAAAAGGAGTACATCAAGGCTGTATAATGTCACCGTGCTTATTTAATTTATATGCAGAGTACATCATGAGAAACGCTGGGCTGGAGGAAGCATAAGCTGGAATCAAGATTGCCGGGAGAAATATCAATAACCTCAGATATGCAGATGACACCACCCTTATGGCAGAAAGTGAAGAAGAACTAAAGAGCCTCTTGCCAGAAGTGAAAGAGGAGAGTGAAAAAGTTGGCTTAAGGCTCAACATTGAGAAAACTAAGATCATGGCATCCGTTCCCATCACTTCATGGGAAATAGATGGGGAAACAGTAGAAATAGTGGCTGACTTTATTTTTCTGGGCTCCAAAATCACTGCAGATGGTGTTTGCAGCCATGAAATTAAAAGACGCTTGCTCCTTGGAAGGAAAGTTACGACCAACCTAGATAGCGTATTAAATAGCAGAGACATTACTTTGTCAACACATGTATACCTGTGGCGGATTCATTTTGATATTTGGCAAAACTAATACAATTATGTAAAGTTTAAAAATAAAATAAAATTAAAAATAAAATAAAATACAAAAGTCCGTCTAGTCAAGGCTATGGTTTTTCCAGTAGTCATGTGTGGATGTGAGAGTTGGACTGTGAAGAAGGCTGAGCGCCGAAGAATTGATGCTTTGGAACTGTGGTGTTGGAGAAGACTCTTGAGAGTCCCTTGGACTGCAAGCTCTGACCAGTCCATCCTAAAGGAGATCAGTCCTGGGTTTTCATTGAAAGGACTGATATGTTGAAGCTGAAACTTCAATATTTTGGCCACCTGATGCAAAGAGCTGACTCATTGGAAAAGACCCTGATGCTGGGAAAGACTGAGGGCAGGAGGAGAAGTGGACGATAGAGGATGAGATGGTTGGATGGCATCACCGATTCAATGGACATGGGTTTGGGTGGACTCTGGGAGTTCATAATGGACAGGGAAGCCTGACATGCTGCAATTCATGGGGTTGCAAAGAGTTCAACACGACTGAGTGACTGAACTGAACTGAACTGAGACATAGGAGATATAGGAAGAGGAAAGTGTTTAGGCTGATGAAGAACAAGGATTTATTTTTCACATTTCACTTTCCTCTTCCTTTTTTCACATTTCACTTTCCTCTTCCTTTTTACTTCCTCTATCCTTTCACTTACTTTCTTTGTCTATACTATTTTGTCTGAGTGTCTTTGCTCACCCCAGAATTTATTGCATGACCCAAATATAATACATAAATGTATGTTATTATTTATGTTTATAAATGACTTCATTCTATTTTAACATAGTAACATTTTATAAATTATCAAATTAAAGAAAACATTGTTAGTGTTCCCATTAATTTTGTTTCCTGTGATTTAGTAGTCCTGGGCAGGAAAACTTTTCCCAACTTAGTTATTAATATATTACAGGGTATATGATACTTAGCTGAATGTAGTTCATTTTTAAGATATGATTTAAGTTATAGTATGCTGCTTTCTTGTTTTAATGATTTTTGCTAGGAATTCATAAAAACACTGTGTATTTCCTTTACATTTATTACACAGCAGCTCTTGAGTATATAATGTGACTTTCAAGAGATGGCTTGTTCATTTAGTGACTTTTGGAAATAAGTGTTCTATTTTTAAATTTACCGTTTAGGAGAAAAATACCCAAGGAAGATTTGAGATTATTTCTAGTTATGAAGAGAGATTGTTTAGGGATGACATTTGCACTTGAGAGCTGCTGCAGAAATGGGTTCATCTAGTTAACCTTCATCTGAATTGCAGTCCTCTACTTTATCCTATGAAACAACTGGTGAAGGAGAAAATGTTAATTAGGAAGCTTTTCAAGATTAATTTTTTTCATTTTCAGAAAGTGAAGTGTTCGCCACTTTCCATGTTAAATAAGCTTCCTCGCTTGGCAACATAGGCTTTGCTGCAGTAATTGTGTGCTCCCAGCAAATACTTGATGGTGGAAAAGACAAGTGCAAAAAGCAATTTTTGCAACAGCCAACCAGAACAGCCTGTTCTGTTCCCAATAAATTAATGGATTTAACCTTGCAGCTGTAGCGGTGTTATTATGCAAATATTCTCTGAGTATTATGAAAGCCAACTGATTCTCTGTAGAGAAAGTGGTTTCTTTCTTCCTGAAAATTCTAAATGACTAGATAATTGACACATTGTATAACCATGTTAAGTGAAGGAAAAAAAAAATATTTTCAGTAAATCGACTGAGTTTCATTTTATGTTCCAATGTTTTCAGCAATTTACTGAGGCTTTTACTTAGAACAATATTATTTAGCACAGTAAATTCAAGTATCCATAGACAACCTCCTAGAAAAAGAAGGAATGAAAAATATTGTATGACTCTTTACTTTGTATTTTGCTGATTTTAATTCATACAAAAATTAAAATTTACCTTATTATTATTCAAGTGCAGTGGTCTGGTCATGCTGAATGTCTTCAAAGCATTGTATTGAATACTTGCATTCTGATTAATGATGGGCTAGAGAATTGTGCCCTAATTATTTGATCAAGTTGATAGCCACTTTGATTTTTAAAGCTGATCTTGGATTTATGCCACATATAAGACACTTAGAGTTGAAAGTTCACTCTGAGTAATTGACCAGTTGTAAAGATCACTCAAAGTGCTCTTCACTGGATTGAAGTTCCATGGTTAATGAAATCTTTGATGATTTAAAAATATTTTAAAAAGAGAAAGTGTTAGAGTGGGAACAGTGGTGGCTTCATTGTGATAAGGCTCTAGTCATTTGATGGGGAATGGATGAACTTGGGAATTGTTTCAACATTTCATATGATCAATTTGCATATAAAATTTTTGGTTTTTTCATAGCCAATATTCACACTATGTGAACTTTATATTATTAGGTCATATAAAATCAGTTTTTAAAAAGTATACCTTGAAGTGTTTTGTAAACCATTATAGACATATATGCAGATAAGATTATAATTGCAGCTATACAATTTAAAGACTAGTACATTTCAGTTCTGAAGTCCTACCTTTTTGTACTTTTTAAAATTTTAACCTATTACAGATTTCTCCTTTGTATATAAATAATGCCAGAGAGTATGTTAAATGAGACTATATGTAGAAGAGCCTTGTAAACTTTAACTTTCAGGATAGATATTTTATTATTCTTTAATGATGTTAATCTATATTTGTTTTTATCTTTCAGTAAATTACTCATAAGTCAGCATTTCACCTCAAGTTACTAATTCTTATATTTGTATTCCAAACAAAATATTAAAAATGTTTATATCGCAGTTTTAAGTGTATCAAGTAGTAAGTCATTATAGAAAAATATTTATAAAAGCTAATAATCATATTTAATAAGTATAACACTGCCATTGCTTTTAAAAACTCTGTTATATGTAACTAGATTCACCAAAATTCTTGATTCTTGATACATTTGTTATGTATGCGTTTTCTAGCATACTATCCGTCCATTCTTTATTCCTTCCCTATGTTTTTATAATACCTTTGTACTCACTATTGAACTTTTATCTATGTAAATGTTTCTCTTCTATCATATCTTTCTGTCTTCCCCTAGTTCTTCAGAGACTCTATCTTGCAATAGCATTTGTGATTTCTTTGCTTTTAACCTTCATAATTTGACATTTGTGTTTGTGTCCTTAAACGATATATTATTTAGTTTTGCATGCTTTTGAATTTTGTGATCCAATGTTGAATTTACTCTTGAAACTTTTAAAATTCAACCTTGTATTACTTTGTCATTCATATCATAGTCTTAATTAATGTAATTAATATATTAATGCATCATGTTATATATACTAATTCATGATATTAATTTTCACGGCTGCATTACTTTTGAATATATGTCAATATATTCAAAATGAATATATATATATCATGAATAAATCTTTATTGATTTAGTTTTTCTCCTGTTAACATTTGTTTTCTTATTTTATATGTGTATATATATATTTCTTTTCTTTTTTATTTCTAATATAGATAGTGCTTATATACAGTCTGTGTGTTCTGTGTGCTCAGTTGCTCAGTCGTATCCAACTCTTTGCGACCCCATGGACTGTAGCCTACCAGGCTCCTCTGTCTATAGGATGTTCCAGTCAAAAATACTGGAGTGGGTTGCCATTTCCTCCTCCAGGGCATCTTTCTGTCCCAGGGATCGAACTCAGGTCTCTTGCATTTCTTGCATTGGCAGGCAGATTCTTTACTACTGTGCCAATGTTTTATGCTTATATACAGTCAATTCTCATTATTTATGGCTGTTATGTTTTATAAAGTTGACTAGAACACTGAATTAGCCAATACTAAATCATTGCCTGGAAAAATACAAGGTTAAGTTCCTAGGAATCTCTGGTCACATTTTCCTTAATTGATCAGTATATAACCTTATGTGTGTTTCTGCTTAAACATACCTTATGTGATACATATTGTTGATTCATTAGCATTGAACTCATGGCCAACAGTACTGTAACTCATGACTTATTTCTAACATGTATTTTCTCCATAAGCCATATCACAGCTTCTTGTACTTAGGAATACCAGGCAGCACTTTAGTACTACACTTGGGGGCCATTATAGAAGGCAAAACAAAACAAGAAGCACAGAAATGCAAAGTGTGTAGCACTAAATCGACCGCAGAAAGGACACATGTTTAGAGTATGGGAGTTGTTCAGTCTTAGCTGGGAGTAGGAATGGAGGTGCATGTAGGATGGTATAAACTTTTGCCAGTCTGTGCACGCACGTATCTTTGAATGACAACAAAGACACAGCAGGATACAAATAAATTTTAAAGAGTAACTGAATTCATAAACACAAAATTCATGAATAAAGAGGATAGATCGTATATGTTTTACTGAAGTGCTCCTCTCAAATACTAGCTTGGTAAAAGTCAGATTGCCGAGCCCAGACCCCGAGATTCTGATTTAGTAATCTGGGATGGGATCTGAGATTTTGGATTGCTAACTAGTTTTCGGGTGATGCTAATGATGCCAGTTCTTGGAACATACATTTCATTGCTCTTTCTTAGTGATCAGGTGTAACAACTCTCTAAGGAATATGCCTTCCTGAAGTTGCCTTTCAAAATGGGGAAGTCCAAGATATGAAGTTAAGCTATCAAAATTTTTATGAATGTTTGTTTTTTAGGTTGTTGTTAATATAATCACCACACAAACACACAAAATATATTATAACAGTTGAAAATAAGAGAAAGGGTTATTATTTGCAGATGATCCAATCAGAGATTTGGAAAATTAATAATTGGTTAAAACATATAAATGAGTAAAGTAAATAGATTCAAGGGAAAATATTTATATATTAAACCTATTTTTTTTACCCTCATGAAATATTAAAAAATTGAAATAAAAAATCTTGTTCATAGTAATGAAACAAGTTTTAAAACAGTTAAAAACATTTTACTGTTTTACACAAATGGTCCAGAATCACAAAGTTGACTTTATAATATTATTAAAGAATATAAAATTTTTGAATAATTATAGACACTTAATTGCTGTGAAAACATTCTATATTTCTAAATGGAGTGATTTAACACACTGTAGAACCAGTCCCAACTTCTTAAGGTGACATATCATCCTATTTCTGAGGTTTAAGAAAATCTTGGGAGGTGGAGAGATCAAGATGGCAGAGTAGGAGGACACTGGGGACTCACCTCCTCTCCTGAAAAACATCAAAACTATAACTATGTATAAAGTGACTCTTGCCGAAATCAACCTGGTGACCAGCAGAGCTCTTCAAAAACAAGTCTATGAAGAAAGACCCACATAGACTCTTGTAGGAAGGGAAGAGAAGCAGTCTGGTTGGGACCCACATCCCTAGTAGAGGACAGAGAGAGGAGAGAGATATCGCAGGCTTGGGGATCCTTCCTAAAGAGTGATGGGTTTGAGCTAGATATTAGACATCACAATTCTGGGGTCCCACATGGACATGGGGAGATGACCCTCTTAGCTGATTTAAAAACCAATAGGAATTACCATAGGGCTGTAAGAAAACCAGACTTTTCTTTTTTCTACCTGGTTCTGGCTCTAGTCCCTCGAACTCCATCTATACCTCCCACCAAGGTAGACACAGCAGCTCCCTAAGGAAGACGCAGACCGTGTTACTTAAGATCTAGTTCTCCCACCAAAACCACCAACATGCACAGATTGCATAGAAAAGCTCTCATACAAGAACTTACTTTCAATGCTGGGAAATTAGGTTATTATTTCTCCTAATGTCCTACAGATAACAAAAGTCAAAATAAGAAGACAGAGAAATAAGTTTGACACAAAAGAACCAAAGAAAAACCCCAATGAAATAGATAAATAGTTTACCTGAAAAAGAGTTGAAAGTAATAGTAATAACAATGCTAACTGAACTGTGGAAAAGAATAGATGAATTCAGTGAGAATTTTAACAAACAAACCAGTCAGAGCTGATGTATACAAAAACTGAAATGAAAAAGTACACTAGACAAAATTAGAAGTAGTTTAAGAGATACAGAAAAAGACATAAACAATCTGGAAGATAGAATACTAGAAATCACCCAATTGGAACAGCAAAAAGAAAAACAAATAGTAAAAAATAAAAAAAAGATTAAGGAACTTCAGTACAACATCAAGCATACTAACATTTGCATTTACAGGGTACCAGAAGGAGAAGAGATTTAAAAAAAAAAAAGCAGAAGTCGATGTTTTTCTGGAACTTTCTTGCATTTTTGATGATCCAACAGATGTTTGCAATTTGATCTCTGGTTTCTCTGCCTTTTCTAAATCCAACTTGAATATCTGGAAGCTCATGGTTCATATATAGTTGAAGCCTGGCTTGGAGAATTTTGAGCATTACTTTGCTAGCTTGTGAGATGAGTGCAATTGTGAGGTAGTTTGAACATTCTTTGGCATTGCCTTTCTTTGGGATTGGAATGAAAACTGACCTTTTCCAGTCCTGTGGTGACTGATGAGTTTTCCAAACTGCTGGCATATTGAGTGCAGCACTTTCACAGCATCATCTTTTAGGATTTGAAATAGCTCAACTGGAATTCCATCACCTCCACTATCTTTGTTCATAATCATGCTCCTAAGGCCCACTAGACTTCACATTCCAGGATGTCTGGCTCTAGGTAAGTGATCACACCATCGTGGTTATCTGCATCATGAAGATCTTTTTTTTGTATAGTTCTTCTGTGTATTCTTGCCAGCTCTTCTTAATATCTTCTGCTTCTCTTAGATCCATACCCTTTCTGTCTTTTATTTTGCCCATATTTGCATGAAATATTCCCTTGGTATGTCTAATTTTCTTGAAGAGATTTTTCCCATTCTACTGTTTTCCTCTATTTCTTTGGATTGATCACTTTGGATCATTGAGGAAGGCTTTCTTATCTCTCCTTGCTATTCTTTGGAAGTCTGCATTCAGATGGGTATATCTTTCCTTTCTCCCTGTCTTTAGCTTCTCTTCTTTTCTAAGTTATTTGTAAGGCCTCCTCAGGCAACCATTTTGCCCTTTTGCATTTCTTTTTCTTGGGGATGGTCTTGATCCCTGACTCCTATACAATGTCATGAACCTCTGTCCATAGTTCATCAGGTCCTCTATCAGATCTAATCCCTTCAATCTATTTGTCACTTCCACTGTATAATCAAAAGGGATTTGATTTAGGTCATACCTGAATGGTCTACTGGTTTTCCCTACTTTCTTGAATTTAAGTCTGAATTTGGCAATAATGAGTTCATGATCTGAGCCACAGTCAGCTCCCGGTCTTGTTTTTGCTGACTGTATAGAACTTCTCCATCTCTTGCTGCAAAGAATATAATCAGTCTGATTTTGGTATAGACCATCTGGTGATGTCCATGTGTAGAGTCATCTCTTGTGTTGTTGGAAGAGGGCGTTTGCTCTGACCAGTGCATTCTCTTAGAAAAACTCTGTTAGCTTTTGCCCTGCTTCATTTTGTATGCATATATATATATATATATATATATATATATATGTATATATATACATACATATATATATATTCTTTTTCATTCTTTTCCATTATAGGTTATTACAAGCTATTAAATGTAGTTCCCTGTGCTATAAAACAGGTCCTTATTGTTTGCCTACTTACTTTGTTATTTACAAGATGCAGAGGGACTCTTTGTTCAACCTTTACAGTTTTAATGTAATCCCTATTAAAACACCATGAGTTTCTCAGAACTAGATCAAGTAATCCTAAAATCTGCGTCAAACTGCAGAAGATCCTGAGTAGGCAAAGGAGTCAGGAGAAAAAAGAATAAAGCTAGAGGTATTATGCTCCTTAACTTTAGCTATAATACAAAGCTATAATAATCAAAACATAAGGATTGTGGAACAAAAGCAGACACCTAAATCAAGAAACAGTACAGACAGCCTGGAAATAAATCTATGCAAATATAGTAAATTAATCTATGACAAAGTAGGCAAAAATAAAAATGAGGAAAAGACAGTCTCTTCATTAAGTAGTGTTGGGGAAACTGGAAGTAACATATAAAGAAAAAAATTAGAACATTTTCTCACATCGTATACAAAAGTAAAATCAAAATAGATTAAAAGTCAAGTGTAAAACTGGAAACCATAAAATGTCTTGAAGAAAATGTAAGCAATATACTCTTTTATATAAGTCTGAGCAACTACCCTTTTGAGTCTCTCACCTCTGACAAGGGAAACAAAAGCAAAAATAAAAGCAAAAATCAGCAAAAGCTTTTTCATAGCAAAAGAAACCAACACTATGAAAAGATGAACTACTGAGTGAGAGAATATATTTGCATATGATATATCTGATAAAGGGTTACTATCTAAAAGATATAAAGAGATCATGCAATTCAATATAAGACAAGTAACTTGATTAAAAAATTGGCAGAAAACCTCAATAGACATCTTTTCAAAGAAGACAGCATTAAAAGATGCTGCCTGGGGAGCTGCAGTCCATAGGATCGCAAAGAGTCAGACACAATCGAGTGACTAAACAACAAAATTGTCATAACTATACATCAGTGAAATGCAAATTGAAATCACAGTGAGATATCACCTTACATCTCTCAGAATGGCTCTTGTTAAAAAGACAACAAATAATAAATGTTGATATGATGAGGAGAAGAGACCCTCATGCACTGTTAGTGGGAATGCAAATCAGTAGAGTGACTATGGAGAACACTATGGAGTTTCCTCAAAATTTAAAAGTGGAACTACTATATGATCCAGCAAATCCACTCCTGCATATATATTTGAAGAAAATGAAAACACTAATTAGAAAAGATACATGCACCCCAACATTCACAGCAACACTATTTACACTACTCAAGAGGTTCAATTCAGTTCAGTTCAGTCATTCAGTCATGTCCGGCTCTTTGTGACCCTATGGACTGCAGCATGCCAGGCTTCCTGTCCATCTCCAACTCTCAAAGCTTGTCCATCAAGTCAGTGATGCTATCCAACCATCTCATCCTTTGTTTACCCCTTATTCTCCTGCCTTCAATCTTTCCCAGCATCAGGGTCTTTTCCAATGAGTCAGTTCTTTGCATCAGGTGGCCAAAGTATTGGAGTTTCAGCTTCAGCATCAGTCCTTCCACGAATATTCAGGACTGATTTCCATTAGGATGGACTGGTTGGATCTCCCTGCAGTCCAAGGGACTCTCAAGAGTCTTTCCCAACATCACAGTTCAAAAGCATCAATTCCTCAGTGTTCAGCTTTCTTTATAGTCCAACTCTCACATCCATACATGACTACTGGAAAACCATAGCTTTGACTAGATGGACCTTTGTTGGCAAAGTAATGTCTCTGCTTTTGAATATGCTGTCTAGGTTGGTCATAACTTGTCTTTCAAGGGACAAGTGTCTTTTAATTTCATGGCTGCAGTCACCATCTGCAGTGATTTTGGAGTCTCCAAAAATAAAGTCTCTCACTGTTTCCATTGTTTCCCTATCTATATGCCATGAAGTGATGGACCAGATGCCATGATCTTAGTTTTCTGAATGTTGAGTTTTAAGCCAACTTTTTCATTCTCCTCTTTCACTTTCATCAAGAGGCTCTTTAGTTCTTTTTCGCTTTCTGCCATAAGGGTGCTGTCATCTGCATATCTGAGGTTATTGATATTTCTCCCGGCAATCTTTTTTCGAGCTTGTGCTTCATCCAGCCTGGCATTTTCATGATGTACTCTACATATAAATTAAATAAGCAGGTTGACAATATACAGCCTTGATGTACTCCTTTCCCAAATTGGAACCAGTCTGTTTTTCCATGTCCAGTTCTAACTGTTGTTTCTTGACCTACATACACATTTCTCAGGAGGCAGATAAGGTGTTCTGGTATTCCCATCTTTTGAAGAATTTTCCACAGTTTGTTGCAATATGCCAAGACATAGATACAACCAAAATGTTCATAAACATATGAATGGATAAATAAGTGGTGGGATTATATATATATATATATATATATATATATATAATGGAATATTACTCAGCCATAAAAAGGAATGAAATTTTGCCATTTGGAACAACGTGGGTGTATCTGGGGAGATTTATGCTTAGTGAGGTAAGTCAAACAAAGAAATAAAAATATAAGTGAAGTATATATTCACTTATATGTGAAATCTAAAAAATAAATGAGTAACATATCAAAAACATATTCATAGATACAAAGAACAAACTCCTGGTTACCAGTTCAGAGAGAGGTGGAGGGAGTGAAATGATAGGGGATGGTATGCAAGGAGATCCAACCAGTCCATTCTGAAGGAGATCAGCCCTGGGATTTCTTTGGAAGGAATGATGCTAAAGCTGAAACTCCAGTACTTTGGCCACCTCATGCGAAGAGTTGACTCATTGGAAAAGACTCTGATGCTGGGAGGGATTGGGGGCAGGAGGAGAAGGGGACGACAGAGGATGAAATGGCTGGATGGCATCACTGACTCGATGGACATGAGTCTGAGTGAACTCTGGGAGTTGGTGATGGACAGGGAGGCCTGGTGTGCTGTGATTCATGGGGTCGCAAAGAGTTGGACACGACTGAGCGACTGAAATGAACTGAACTGAACTGAATTAAGTTACAAACTACTAGGTATAAAATACGGAGAAGGTGATGGCACCCCACTCCAGTACTCTTGCCTGGAAAACCCCATGGACGGAGGAGCCTGGTAGGCTGCAGTCCACGAGGTCTCAAAGAGTCGGACACGACTGAAAGACTTCACTTTCACTTTTCACTTTCATGCATTGGAGAAGGAAATGGCAACCCACTCCAGTGTTCTTGCCTGGAGAATCCCAGGGACGGGGAGCCTGGTAGGCTGCCGTCTGTGGGGTCGCACAGAGTCGGACACGACTGAAGCGACTTAGCAGTAGCTGTAGCAGCAAGTATAAAATAAGTAAGATACAAGGATATAATATATAGCACAGCAAACTTAACAAATATTTTATAATAACTTTAAATTAAATATAATTTAGAAAAATATCAAATATTATGTTGTATGAAAGTGAAAGTCACTGTCTTGTCTGACTCTTTGCGACCCCATGGACTATATAGTCCATGGAATTCTCCAGGCCAGAATACTGGAGTGGGTAGCCTTTCCCTTCTCCAGGGGATCTTCCCAACCCAGGGGATCAACCTAGGTCTCTCACATTTCAGGTGAATTCTTTACCAGCTGAGCCACCAGGGAAGCCCAATATGTTGTATATCTGAATCTAATATTACATTGTAAATCAACTACTTGCCTATTTTTTGTTCATTTGCTAAGTTGTATCCAACTCTTTGCAACCCCATGGACTTCAGCATGCCCACCCTCCTTGTTCCTCTCTATCTCCTGGAGTTTGCCCAAGTTCATGTCCGTTGAGTCTGTGAGGCTCTCTATCTCATCCTCTGCCACCTTCTTCTCCTTTTGCCTTCAATCTTTCCTAGCATCAAGGTCTTTTCCAATGAGTCAGCTGTAGTTTAATAAAATTATCTTAATAAAAAAGGCATGGGGGGATACTGTGCACTGTTTGCATTTGTTACTTAAAGGTGGTGGGACAGGAATTGGTATGGAATGCTATGGAATTGCTATGCTTTATACATCTTTATTGGTTTGTTTCAATAAGCTTTTTACTTTAGTCAAAATGTAGTAGAAATTTTTTGTAAGTATATATGAACTTTGGAAGCAAATAGACTCTGTATTCATTGTACTTATTCTTTATTTACTAGTTAGATTGAGAAATTCACTTGACCTGCCTTATCCTCAATTTCTATGTACTTAAAGTGTGGATGATAATGATTATTCCCTTCATGTGGTTGATGTGAGGATTAAATGAGCTGTATGAAAATTCAAGAGCATAAATAATTTGACAGAGTGTACACCCTTAGTCCGTGGAAATCATTCTGTCTTGTATAAAAGGGGCATTAATCTAATAGTGCTCTTTGCCCAATCTGCTTATGTCTATTTAACAGTTTCCCCAGGAAGTTAGGGCTTCCCTGGTGGCTCAGAGGTTAAAGCGTCTGCCTGCAATGCAGGAGAGCTGGGTTCAGTCCCTGGGTCGGGAACATCCCCTGGAGAAGGAAATGGCAACCCACTCCAGTATTGCTTGAAGAATCCCATGGACGGAGGATCCTGGTGGGCTACAGTCCACGGGGTCGCAAAGAGTCGGACACGACTGATCGACTTCACTTTCACTTTCCAGGAAGTTATGGTGTAGGGGAAAGGACTGTTTACGATCTTAAAGGGATGGAGAACTGAATTTAGTAAGATTGGATGTAGGATTGACACAGCATTGTGTAAGTAGTAATGTCTTAAAAAATAATTGATAGTCAAGCTGTTATTTAGTTCATCTTCATAAATTTTTTTCATAGGCAGCCTGACAAATTTACACTGTGACCAATTATAAAATGATTGTTAAGCCAGTCAAGCTGTCAGAGTTGAAATGTTGCTATATCTTGAGTTACATGGGTACCTGTATTTTGTTAATTTATCTAAAATGCATTATACTTCTGGCATATGACTAGAAATTTATTTTGGGAAAAGATGCAATCTCTTAGTGCTTCCTGCTTGTCCATAATGGCTTGATGAAATATGCACTTGAGATAGAGATTCTCATCTTTGAAATGCTTGGAGTTTGAGAGCACTCAGTCTTTAGAGCTTGACCACTGGCATATCATTTAACTTCATATATTAGTTAGTGTGTTTTTGTTCTTTTTCAACGTATCTCATTCTTGAAGCACACTAAAGAAGGTAACCACATATTTCCTACTGAGGGATAATGTCACAATTTCAGTTCGTAATTAAAAATTACTTCATAGCGATTCCTTTTACAGTATTTTAAAGTGTTATTGAAACTTGTTTTTGTTCCCTTTCAATAGATTTAAATGCACTTTGATTGCATCATTTGCGATATATATTTAGCCTTAAAGTTAATTTTCCATTTGAAAGCACCTCAACATTTGAAAGGAAGTATGTTTCTTTTTATTAATTCAAGCTGCCAGATGTTAGGTAAACGTATGGATATGGAATGCTCTGTGGTAGGTATCATTTGAGGATCGTTTGCCCTGTGTCTTCCTTTGTTTCTTTCTCCAAGTGTGTTCCAGTGTCTCTTTTCAAAATGACACTCACTCCCATTCAGAAGCGCACTATTTAAGTGTATTTGATTTTGATTTTATTGTTCTGTTTCTTTATGTGTTTTGACAGTTGTCTGAAAACAGATATTCAAGAAAGGACTCCTGATTTCACCCAAATATTACAGTTTTACAATTTATTTGACCATAATTCTGTGAAGAAATGTATCATTATTATAGTTTATTTTCCTTATTTTACTTTAAATTTGAAAGTCTAAACTCAACTAGTAATGTCTGCTTTTGGCTATTTTTGCCATGTTCAAAATAACATGCTACCTGGAAAATAATATATTACTTGGTCATGAGATTTAAAAAAAAAAAAAAAAAGGATGTGATAAACTATGTAAATAGATTATTCATTGAAGTAATGCTTTAAAAGTGCCCAAACTAGATGCTGTGTGTACTAGTGAGGAAAAACAGACATAGAACTCACATATACAGGAGTAGTCTTGTATATTTTATGTTCTAGTGGGGATACTAATATTAATCAGATAAGATCACACCAACAAATAGAGGGGAAAAGCAATTTCCTTATAATCCATTGGATGGATTGGATTTAGGTAAGTATGGAGAAGAGTAAATTGTATTTCAGGTAAATGGTGCAGAGTAAGTAGGAGGCACTGAGGGATTGAGGTAATGCCCAATAAATGGGCTCTGAGAGACATGGGGAGAAGCAAGAAGAGATGAGGGAAGTAAGCAGGGGCTAGGCAATCCTGCAGAAAATTACAACTGTGACTAGAGGAGAACGAATACCTGGTACTTAGAATTCAGTAACTGTTAGATTTATTTTTAACGTCAGTACATACCCATGTCAGTTTTTAACATTACCTGGGGTTTCCATGTTTAACATACACACACACCTTGCTACATATACAAATTTAAGAGAAACTTTTACAATTATATTGGTGATTAAGAAGAGCACAATTATTTTATATGGTATAAATTTAGATGTCATCTAAAGCATTCCTCTCTCTCCCTTAGAAACTTAATGACAATCGTAGCTAGCCAGTTCAAGATGAACCCAAACATTACTTTTTATTTTAAAATTCAACTATCTCTCCATGGTTTAAACTATATGATTATACTTTGTATATCATAGTAGAATATTAAATTAATTCCCATCATTTTAAACTAGTGACTAATTTAAATTTTAAATAGTCTGTAATTAATTTTCATAGCTCATAGAAAAAATACTGAACATCTTACTAAGTTGCAGGTGAATAAGCTGTCCTCTTACTGAACACAAGAACTCCATGATATTAGCAGCAGGATGTATATCGGGCATTAGGTCTTCAGAATGCTTCCATCTATCATGGAATAGTTCTTCAGCTCCTTCTAAAAATAGCTCCTCATTGATGTTGTTCTCTTTATTATTATATGTAGCCTATATGTAGGGTGTTTCTTTTCTAAAATTGAAGACAATTATTATCTTGGTAATTGGGTATACTCCTCTGTGGGGGTATTAGCATTTAAATCTGTCAGCATCAGCTTATTGATTGTTTTCAGGGTCAACATTAGAAGCACCATCAATAATCTCAGTACAATATAATGCTGTGCATGGTGCAAAGTATTTATTGGCTGAGTTGAACCTTATAATGTCAAGGGGAAAGCATAGTTAATAGGATAAGTACTTTTAGTGATATGGGTGCAGATATAGCAAATAGACTCATGATATTTATATGTCTTAATTATATTATTTTTTCTTGTATAATGTGCTGACATGAGAAATCATTTTCTATTTTTTTCTCAGTAAGGTTTTAATTTTTTATTCCAGCTGACAGAGTGCTTAAAGTGGTCTCCACTACTTAGAACCATTTCCACTTTTATGTTCTTCTTTTTTTGGTGGTGTCACTATCCCCATCTCCAGGCTCACCTGCACTCTCTAGAGGAGCTTTGGCTTTCTTGCCTTTCTTTTTCTCTTCTTTCTTGACCAACCGTGGAGCTACTGGAGAGGTTTTGTCACTCTCACTCTCTTGTTTCCTGATTTGGAGTTTTTATGCATTAGCAACTGTCTAGGGGGCTTTTACTGCTTTGGCCATGACCTCTCTCTGGCAAGTAATATATGGCAACTCCAAAGTCACCATGAAAACACTGATGCTAGGCAGAAGAACTAACCACTTAACTATTGCAGATTGACTCCCTATAGAGTCTCACAAGCCAGACTGGAAAGGGATAACTGCTGCTTTTTCTATTTTACATTCTATATTTTATCCTTGTGAAAACAAATATTTAAAAATATATTAATTTAAATTATTTTATATTTTATACTTATTCTGACATACCTGCTTGGTGTTAGACTCAAAAAGAAGCCTAAAATGTCCACTTCAATAAGAAATTCAAGATAAAGAGAAATTTAACCAGAGTCAAATATTGAATATATTTAATTTTAATATAAAAGTTAAACCTATTGTTACCACATTATTTTTTCTAGTTTTAGTGTACTTTATTTCAAAATTGCATATAGTAAGAGTGTCAGAATAAGTTAAGAAGAAAAAAGAATAAATAATATAAAAATTTTCAAATATTATACAAACTTTAGTACCCCAATGCAATTATAATTTATAAATATTTATAAATAGATAGAGATACTGGTATAGATAGATATAGATTGTATATGTTTGTATGTAATTAAATACATTTATTTTTAACATTTTAAGCCTTTTATTATTTCCTGAACTTTTTGCTTTAGCACTAGAGACTAATATTCATCATATTGTGCATGCAAATTAAACTGAAAATGAGAATCTGTTTTTTCAGAGCAATAGAGTATTCAATGCTTGGGTTGTATACAGTAGCTTTGATTTTTAAGATTATATTAGGGAGAGTTTTTAAATAAACATTTATATTCATTTTAATTTAATTTTTATTAGATTTCAATACATTAAATTTAGGGAATATCCCCTAGAGAAGGAAATGACAACCCACTCCAGAATTCTTACTTGGGAAACCCTATGGACAGAGGAGTCTGGCAGGCTACAGTCCATGGTGTCACAAAGAGTCAGACCTGACTTAGGGAGTAAACAATGACAACCATGACTAATATGGCAGCTCATTGAAGACAGACTATCTTTCACAGTTGTGTTCTATAATTTACATTTATAGATAGTATCTGGGAAGTCATAATGTTGATGAACGGAGTGGTTCTTTTATAATTCAATACATACTCCTGATCAAAATTCTTTGAAAACCATGAATGGAATTTTGTTTTCTTATCCTTGTAAGGAACTTGACTGAAACTAACAAGGTATATCATGTTTAACAGTGAAACATTAGGTAAATTCCTATTAAGTCAGAAAGAAAGACAAGGGTTTTCTTGTTACCCGGCCACTGTGATAAAGAGTAATTTAGTTGTGGATTGTTATTCGTAATTAAAATATGTTGTTTCCTTCTTACTCTAGAAATAGTTCCTGGAGACAGTGCTTTGTAAGGGCAAAATTTAATTTTGGAGTTTGAATCCAGCATTAACTATTTAAACTTGTTTGAAGACAGTTAACATATTTTCTTCAGAATCGTTATCTGTAAATGAGTTACAATAACAACAACAACAGAAATCTCTGTCACAGTTGTGAAAAGAACACCCTGAAGATAACATGAAAGCACTTTATAAGTAGCAGGGCAATGATTACTAACAGAAGTAATGAAAACACTAAGCATAATATTTATTTTTTGCTAATTATGAAAACTCATTTTATTTCCCCTCATTCGGCTTGTCCATATTATTTAGTATTCTCTCTAAATATGTCACATTTTTTTCCACTCTGCCTTGACATTTGTTAGTTTTTCCCCTATTGCCTTTTTCTATTTTCTCTGTTCATTAAAATAGTCCTCAGCCCTCAAGATCCATAAGAATACCAATTATCCTGTGTGCTGCTGCTGCTGCTAAGTCGCTTCAGTCGTGTCTGACTCTGTGCGACCCCATAGACAGCAGCCCACCAGGCTCCCCCGTCCCTGGGATTCTCTAGGCAAGAATACTGGAGTGGGTTGCCATTTCCTTCTCCAATGCATGAAGGTGAAAAGTGAAAGTGAAGTCACTCAGTCCTGTCCGACTCTGAGCGACCCCATGGACTGCAGCCTACCGGGCTCCTCCGTCCATGGGATTTTCCAGGCAAGAGTACTGGAGTGGGGTGCCATTGCCTGTGTATTACTCTTTAAATTCCCCACTCCTGCTTTCTTTTCTAGTTGGAGCAATCTCTTCCTCTTCTGCCCATTATGGAGCTTGTAGTACTCTTTTTATTAATTACTATTTTTGTTTGCCTCTAAATCCCTTGCTTCTCCAGTGTAGTCTGTTAATCAGCAGTATGGACATCACCAGGGAGCTTGTTAGAAGTGCAGAGTTCTAGGCTACACCCCAGACCAAGATCACTGGGTGATACCCAGGCATATCACTGTTTGAGAAGAACTGCCCTAATTCATTACAAACTCCTTGAGGCAGAGGCATGGTAAAGGGACAGCTTCCTGTCTTGGTGTAGTGCCCTTCACAAGACTATACGTTGTACAATGCTTTACATATAATAGGTGTGCAGTAAATGGGTGTTGAATTGAATTTTATTTTTATTATTTGAGGTCAGAAAAATCCTATTTAGGAAAGTTCAAATGTTCGGACAGGCTGTTCTAAAGTGAGAGCAAGAAGAAAGCTATTCTTTATTGATGCTACTCACATCAACTAATCAATATTTCTTGGTCATCAACTACTACTGTACTTTTTCTTGCATAAAATATTAGTATGGATCCTTGATCTTATAAAAAAAAAGATCTTCAGTCTAACCTTCACCTTCAAAAAATTCATTTAGATAACTGAATCATAATATGGCTGCTTTGTCATCCTTGTAAATATTTAATATATGCTATTGGAAGTCATGACAGAACTTTAAGGCATTGTACATTCAAAATGACTGGTAAATATCAAGATGTGATTTCATTAAATTATTTAAACAGATCAATCCATCACTTGTCTTAATTGTCTATAAAAGAGTAAATAATTTCATAAGCATCCTTTTCTGATTTATAGTTGAAGATGATTTTATACAGTAAGAGATTTTCTTTTCCAGTGTATGATTTAAATCAATTGTGATATTTTTCTTTTATATGTTTAATTTACTGTACTTTTCTGTGTAGAATTTCATCAAAAATTTAAGTGTTATGAGTAGCATTAAGTCATTTTTGCCTGCCTGTACTCACTGATTGCTGTGGATTAAATTAGGCACATCTTTAATTGTAGGTACTTTCTTTCCATTGCCTAGAAAGTTGCAATGTGCTTCTCTTACTATCAGCTGATATGTGCTTTGGGAATAGAAACTAATTTTAACATTAGCCCAAGCAAAATGTAATTAGGACGGCTAATCTGCTGAAAAGTACCCCCAGGTAAAATCTCTTTTTTATGTAATGCCATTTTAATGGAAATGGCATTTTTATGAAATGCAAGTGACAAAGACATGAATGATGCCTGTGAGCCTTTAATTTTGTGTGTTTCCTAATTTATTAGAAAAGGGTAAATAGAAACACTCCACTCCTACCATTTTGGATATGAAATAGATTTTTAAGGTAGAATTCTTACTGTAAGCACTCACTTTTACTTAAAATAATTTTTTTAAAATACCAAACCTAGGTCCTAATTGATTCTTTAAAAGGGCAATGTGTATGTGTGTGTGTGTGTGTGTAACATGACAACCATTAGTAGAAGGGCTTTGGGATTTATGTTTTCTCATTACTGTGGATGATTGAAATTGACTTTGCATATGTGACTTTCCTTTCATTTTCTTTTTAAGAATAGATACTCTGAATTTACTATTTGGATATTAAGGGCAATTAAAGAGATTAATAATTCTCTTAGAAATAACAAATAATATTGATACCACAAGCTATGAGTATGCTGGAAACTATGCTAAGTATTTCAGGCTTTTCTCACTTGATGCTGTAACAATTTTGTGAGAATACTCTCATTGCATACATTATGAAGACTCAAGCTCAGGGACATTGAGACACCTAGTAAATGAATGGACCAGCTAGGATTTTATTCCCTTTTGGCCTAAAGCCAATTTAATATTCTTAAAATAGGCTCTAGATTCTCAATAAAAATATTTGTTTGTTAATACTGTGCTGCTGCTGCTGCTAAGTCGCTTCAGTCGTGTCCTGACTCTGTGTGACCCCATAGATGGCAGCCCACCAGGCTCTGCTGTCCCTGGGATTCTCCAGGCAAGAATACTGGAGTGGGTTACCATTTCCTTCTCCAATGTATGAAAGTGAAGAGTGAAAGTGAAGTCGCTCAATCGTGTCCAACTCTTCACGACCCCATGGACTGCAGCCTACCAGGCTCCTCCGTCCATGGGATTTTTCAGGCAAGAGTACTGGAGTGGGTTGCCATTGCCTTCTCCGAATACTGTGCTAGAAACCACAATGACAGAGAAACATGTACACTTGTTACTGTTGTTTTCCTCTTAAATTGTGTCTGAAATGAATTTGCAACTTTACTTTTCACGTTACTAGATTGTAGGTTAAATTTGAAAGACTTGCTTTGAAATCTGAAATGTCTGACTCTGTGTGACCCCATGGACTATATATAGCCCACCAGGTTCCTCTGTCCATGAAATTTTCCAGGAAAGAATACTGGAGTGGATAGCCATTCCCTTTTCCAGGGGATCTTATTGATCCAAGGATCCAACCTGCATTGCAGGTAAATTCTTTACCGTCTGAGCCACCAGAGAAGCCCAAATGTTCAAAACCTTCTGTGAAACACAACTTTACTTTTTACCTATTAGACTTGTGCTTAGGTGATTGTCTAACTAAATGGTCCTCAGAATGCAATGCTAATAACTGATCCAATTCTTTGTCAAAACTCAAGTTCTTTCTGAAATGATTCTCCTTCTAAATTTAACAGTTTCTTCGTTTTGCTAACCCAGGCTGATTTCACCATTTGACTTTAATTTGAATCTGATAAAAGTTATAATATTCTGAATTTTGATGATATTGCACCCTATTTCAGAGATTAAATCATTTTGATTAAGGCACTCAGCACTTTGGCTTCATGAAATAAGTGGAGAGTTAGTAATTATAAAATTAGACATGTGAATACATATTCTGCCGCTTACCAAGGGTATCTACTAGGGAGAGTGTTTCCAAAGCAGTAGGGCACTAAAGTAAAACTCATAGAAGGGTCACAGAATAGCATCACAGGATATTTTAATTTTTAAAGGAAAACACAAAGATATTTGACATCTGTCAAACATCTATTGAATACTATGCAAATTGCTAGCTTGAAATTCATTGTTTCAACATTAGATTGTACTGTATCTCTTTTGATGCTATCATGTATTTTTGTTGTTATTTAGTAACTAAGTCTGGAAAAGGCAATGGCACCCCACTCCAGTACTCTTGCCTGGAAAATCCCATGGACAGAGACGCCTGGTAGGCTGCAGTCCATCGGTCGAGAAGAGTCAGACAGAACTGAGCGACTTCACTCTCACTTTTCACTTTCATGCATTGGAGAAGGAAATGGCAACCCACTCCAGTGTTCTTGCCTGGAGAATCCCCGGGACGGTGGAGCCTGGTGGGCTGCTGTCTATGGGGTCGCACAGAGTCGGACAGGACTGAAGCGACTTAGCAGCAGCAGCAGTCACTAAGTCATGTGCAACTCTTTTTATGACCCCATGGACTGTAGCCTGCCAGGCTCCTGTGTCCATGGAATTTCCCAGGCAAGAATCTTGGAATGAGTTGCAATTTCCTTCTCCAGGGGATCTTCCTGACTCAGGGGTTGAACCCATGTCTCCTGCATTGCAGGTAGATTCTTTACCATTGAGCCACCTGGGAATGCCATCATATATTTACAAAACTGGATTTTAAGTTTGATTGCTAAAAGCAGCTACCATATGAAAAGCAATGTAGAAAGGAAATGAATATGGTGGTGTCCAGTATTTCCTTTTTTTTATTGTTTCCAATTTAATTTAGTAATAAAAAAGAATTTATTTTATTTTATTTATTTATTTATTTTTTTAATTTTATTTTATTTTTAAACTTTACATAACTGTATTAGATGTGCTTTTATGAAGCATGGCAGGCTACAGTCCATGGGGTCAAAAAGAGTCAGACACAATGGAACGACTAACAGAATCTTTCTTTATTTCTATATTAAGCTTGTAATTCATCAAGTTAGAAACAATTCCAAGAAAAGGAAAGATAAGAATCAACAAAGAAGAGAAAAGCAATTCTTCAGGAAATGCAAAATGTCAGAGCAATTTTTTTCATTTTTTGAAATTTATTTTTAATTGGAGGATACTTTTCTCTACAATATTGTGTCAGTTTCTGCCATACAGCAAAATGAATCAGTCATAGCTATACAAGTCTCTTCAAAATATGCTGTTGGAACAACTGAATATTCACATATGAAAGAATGAATTTGGATCCTTACTTTACACTATATACAAACATCAACCACAAATGGATTAAATATTTAGATATAAGACATGGAAATATAAAACTCTTTGGGGAAAATGTAGGGGAAAAGCTTCATGGTAATGGTCTTGGCAGTGACTTCTTAGATATGAGCTCAAAAGCACAAAGAAGGAGAAACTTAAAAGTGGGACTATGTCAAACAAAAATCTACATAGCAAAGAATACAAATAACAGAGTGGAAAAACAGCTTCTAGAATGGGAAAAATTTTTTAGACTATATATCTAATTAAGGGATTAATATCCAAAATATATAAGGAAGCCCTTTAACTAAAACCTAAGTAAAAGTGAGCAAAAAAATTTGAAAAGACATTTCTCCAAAGAAGCCACAGAAGTAGCAATTGGGTATATTTGATTTGTACTTCTTTTTCTAAGTTCTGAAAGTGGAAATTTAGGTTATTTATTTGTAATCTTTCTTCTTTGTTAATATAGGTGTTTCAGGTTATAAATTTCTACTTAAGCTATGTATTAGCTGCATACATGCTAAGTCGCTTCAGTCGTGTCTGACTCTTTACAACGCTATGGACTGTAGCCTGCCAGTCTCCTCTGTCCATGGGATTCTCCAAGCAAGAATACTGGAGTAGGTTGCCATGCCCTTCTCCAGGGGATCTTCCCAACCCCAGGGACTGAACCTACGTCTCTTAAGTCTCCTGCATTGGCAGGCAGATTCTTTACCATTAGCACCACCTGGGAAGTCCAAGTATTAGCTACATCCCATTAGTTTTGGTATATTATATCTTCATTTTAATTTTCATTTATCTCAAGCTATTTTCCATTTTTCTTTTGATTTCATCCTTAAACCATTGTTTATTTATGAGGATATTGTTTAATTTTCAAAAACCTGTGCATTTTCCAATCTTTTTTTGTTACTGATTTCTGGTTTCAGTCCCTTGACATTGGAGAACATACTCTGTATTGTGTTAATCATTTAAATTGATTGAGACTTGTTTAATGCTCTAATATATGATCAATTCTAGAAAATATTCTTAAGGAGAATGTCTGTTCTGCTGTTGTTTGGTGTATTATCCTATTAGGTTTAGTTTGTCATTCAGCCTTCGATTTCCTTATTGAAGCTCTGTAGGTGTTCTGTGCATTACAGAATGTAAAGTCTCCAAGTACTATCGTCTGTTTCTTCCTTTATCCTGTCAGATATTACTTTGTATTTTTGGACACTTTGCTTTAAGGCACATACATACTTTTTATATTTTCCTATCTTCTTGATAGTTTGATTCTTGTATTAAAATAAAATGTCCTTTGTCTCAGTAACAATTTTTTTTGTCCTAAAACTATGCTTTCTAATAGTATTATAGCCATTCCACTTTCTTATGGTTGCTGGTTGTATACTACACATACTTTTGTAGACAGCACATAGCTGGATGTTGTTTTATGTAATCTGAGAATCTCTGCCTTTTGATTGGAGTTTTACATTTAATGTTTATTATATAGTTTTTGACATAACTGGATCTACATCTACCCTTTACTTTTGATTCTATGTAACTCTCATGGGTTTTTTGTTTCTCTGTTCTTTCCTTACTTCATATTTTTGCATAAAGTAAGTGTTTTCTGAAATAACATTTTAATTCCTTCAATGAGTTTTTATTATAGATTGTGAGATATTTTCTTAGTAGTTTCTCTAGTATTTAACCATATTTATCTCAATGTATTATAATCTGCTTCAGATTTGTACTTAATTCTGAGATTTATAACTCTTAATTTCTTTATAGGTGTATTTCCTCTCTTCATTTTATGCTATTATTTTATATAGATATTACATTTCTGTATTTTACTAACCCAACAATATGTTGTCATAATTATTACTTTATATAATTTGGTAATTTTTATAGAAGCAGAAAGAAGAAAGAGCAAGTATTTATTTATGATATTTGTTATATTAACCTTCTTCAACATACCTTATTCTTATCTATTCCTGTGAATTCGAGTTAGCATCTTGGATGGTCATGGATTTAGCAGGGATATCTTTGACTTTCTTTTTCACCAATTTCTCTGTTAATCTATCTGCCTCTGTCCATATCACACATAGCTGTTCAGTTCAGTTCAGTCGCTCAGTAGCATCCGACTCTTTGCGACCCCAAAAATCACAGCACGCCAGGCCTCCCTGTCCAGCACCAACTCCCGGAGTTCACTCAACTCACATCCATCGAGTCAGTGATGCCATCCAGCCATCTCATCCTCTATCGTCCCCTTCTCCTCCTGCCCCCAATCCCTCCCAGCATCAGAGTCTTTTCCAATGAGTCAACTCTTCACATGAGGTGGCCAAAGTACTGGGGTTTCAGCTTTAGCATCATTCCTTTCAAAGAAATCCCAGGGCTGATCTCCTTCAGAGTGGACTGGTTGGATCTCCTTGCAGTCCAAGGGACTCTCAAGAGTCTTCTCCAACACCACAGTTCAAAAGCATCAATTCTTCAGTGCTCAGCTTTCTTCACAGTCCAACTCTCACATCCATACATGACCACAGGAAAAACCATAGCCTTGACTAGATGGACCTTTGTTGGCAAAGTAGTGTCTCTGCTTTGGAATATGCTATCTAGGTTCATCATAACTTTCCTTCCAAGGAGTAAGCGTCTTTTAATTTCATGGCTGCAATCACCATCTGCAGTGATTTTGGAGCCCGCCAAAATAAAGTCTGACACTGTTTCCACTGTTTCCCCATCTATTTCCCATGAAGTGATGGGACCAGATGCCATGATCTTCGTTTTCTGAATGTTGAGCTTCAAGCCAACTTTTTCACTCTCCTCTTTCACTTTCATCAAGAGGCTTTTTAGTTCCTCTTCACTTTCTGCCATAAGGGTGGTGTCATCTGCATATCTGAGGTTATTGATATATCTCCCAGCAATCTAATTCCAGCTTGTGCTTCTTCCAGCCCAGTGTTTCTCATGATATACTCTGCATATAAGTTAAATAAGCAGGGTGACAATATGCAGCCTTGACGTACTCCTTCTCCTATTTGGAACCAGTCTGTTGTTCCACGTCCAGTTCTAACTGGTGCTTCCTGACCTGCATATAGATTTCTCAAGAGGCAGGTCAGGTGGTCTGGTATTCCCATATTTTTCAGAATTTTCCACAGTTTATTGTGATCCACACAGTCAAAGGCTTTGGCATAGTCAATAAAGCAGAAAGATGTTTTTCTGGAACTCTCTTGCTTTTTCCATGATCCAGCGGATGTTGGCAATTTGATCTCTGGTTCCTTTGCCTTTTCTAAAACCAGCTTGAACATCTGGAAGTTCGTGGTTCACGCATTGCTGAAGCCTGGCTTGGAGAATTTTGAGCATTACTTTCCTAGCGTGTGAGATGAGTGCAATTGTGCGGTAGTTTGAGCATTCTTTGGCATTGCCTTTCTTTGGGATTGGAATGAAAACTGACCCTTTCCAGTCCTGTGGCCACTGCTGAGTTTTCCAAATTTGCTGACATATTGAGTGCAGCACTTTTCACAGCATCATCTTTTAGGATTTGAAATAGCTCAACTGGAATTCTATCACCTCCACTAACTTTGTTCGTGATGCCTTAGTGATGCTCTCTAAGGCCCACTTGACTTCACATTCCAGGATATCTGGCTCTAGGTGAGTGACCACACCATAATGATTATCTGAGTCATGAAGATCTTTTTTGTACAGTTCTTCTGTGTATTCTTGCCACCTCTTCTTAATATCTTCTGCTTCTGTTAGGTCCATACCATTTCTGTCCTTTATCGAGCCCATCTTTGCATGAAATGTTCCCTTGGTATCTCTAATTTTCTTGAAGAGATCTCTAGTCTTTCCCATTCTGTTGTTTTCCTCTATTTCTTTGCACTAATCGCTGAGGAAGGCTTTCTTATCTCTTCTTGCTATTCTTTGGAACTCTGTATTCAGATGCTTTTATCTTTCCTTTTCCCCTTTTCTTTTCACTTTTCTTCTTCTCACAGCTATTTGTAAGGCCTCCCCAGACAGCCATTTTGCTTTTTTGCATTTCTTTTTCCTGGGGATTGTCTTCATCCCTGTCTCCTGTACAGTGTCACGAACCTCCATCCATAGTTCATCAGGCACTCTTTCTATCAGATCTAGTCCCTTAAATTATTTCTCACTTCAACTGTATAATCATAAGGGTCTTGATTTAGGTCATACCTGAATGGTCTAGTGGTTTTCCCTACTTTCTTCAGTTTAAGTCTGAATTTGGCAATAAGGTGTTCAATGTCTGAGCCACAGTCAGCTCCCGGTTTTGTTTTTGCTGACTGTGTAGAGCTTTTTAGCATCTCAGATGTAAAAGCAGAATGCTGTGTGGAATAGTAGCCTTTGATCTTTTTGCTTTGTCTTTGTTAGTATGGAACTTCACTCTATAAGTAAGCTGGATCAAGTGCTACTGAGTTCCAGTATTCTTCATCTGTCAGGCTTGTCCTAAAAGCTCTGTGTTGTGAGTTGGACTGTTTGGAAAAAGTGAATCCCTGCCTTCTTGGTCACACTTGCCTGGAATTTGTGCAACACAGAGAAGGAGGAGGATGCGGTATGCTGGTGGCCTGGCCCTCTGTGGAGATATCATAGCCCGTGTCTGAGTGTTGGAGGGACAGGGAGCATTGAATTTTTGACCCCATCTATGTGACTCAGCTGGTAAAAAATCTGGCTGCAATATGGAAGACCTGGGTTCGATACCTGGGTTGAGAAGATCCCCCGGAGAAGGGAAAGGCTACCCACTCCAGTATTCTGGCCTGGAGAATTCCATGGACTGTATAGTCCATGGGGTCACAAAAAGTCAGACAGGACTGAGCGACTTTCACTTTCTTTCATTTGGCCTGTAGTTTGAATCACACAGAGCTGGTGGGAGGGAAGGGAGGAAGCAGGCTGTGGCTCAAGCAACAGATTCTTACTATTTGTACTGAGATTGAGTAGATTTTCTTGAACAAATGTTTCCTTTTATACTGTACACCTTTAGACAATTTTCATGAACTTTAAATGGTCAGTTTTTATGAGATTTTTACTTGTTATGGCTGTCTCACTGGAGAAAGGAGTCTGGGAGCTCCTAAAGTTGCCAAACTAGATGTGCATTACCTTTCTCTTTTAGCCTTGGGCATCATGGAAAAAATTACTGACATGCTAAGCTTACCATGAACAGAGATAGTTGGGCATCTTTAAAGACAAGTTACTAAACCTATCCCCATCTCTAATTTTTCGTAATTAAAATAGGGAAAATTATATGGTTTTAGTATTAAATGAAATACAGCTATAAGTATTCCTTACCTATAAGAAGCCAATACTAAATTTGACTATTTTTATCTCATATGTTTTTATGAGGATAATGTATATACTATATGTAAAGTGTTATACAAAATTATGTACTTCTTAATATAGCTTTTTAAATATTTTCCTACTTTGCTACATTTTGTTTGTTAGTTAAACCCGATGATACAGTAACTGATATTGAGTGTCCTCTTTGTAAAGGCATAGGTGAATTCATGCTTTTTGTGAAATTCAGCATGTAGATGTAAATAGAAGCTAGTAAAAAAAAATAAATAAAAATCAATGCTCAGCATCCATTTAAGGCTGTGATCAAAGTAGAAGCCTCAGTAAATAATATTTCTTGGGGATTAAAACCCAGTAGACGATAATTGTCCAACATGCCCTTGACCATTAGTTCTTCACATCTGGTCATTACTCACCAGGATTTTCTTGGCCTTGATCATTACTGCCTAATTTGAGTCCATTTAGAACTGAATGCCAAAGCCCATGCAGCTTGAATGTACGAAAGCCTGCTGTTTTATGACATGGAGAGCTTACTGCATTTCATTTCCTTAATTCATGTCAAACTTTCAAATGGTTTTACTTAGAAGTAGTAGTCTACAGGGCCCTGAGTCTTAAAACACATTTTGTCTATAAGCTCCAAAAATATTTTCTAAAATATTATTTAGAATATGAATTGTTCATGTTTTAGTTCTTATTCCACTAACAAGAAAATTTCTAAGTCTAGTATTCAGAATCTATGACCAAAAAGATAATACAACTTTTATTTTGTTTCTTAGTTGAAAAAGTATAGATAAACAATACAACAAGGATTATGTTGGAAAGGTTGATGTGACATGGTATCTTTGAATTGCCTGTAAACCGGTAATAATACTTGTGTACTATTCAGAGTTGGGGGGTGAAATTGAAAAACTAAGAATGGAAATAAATACTTCTTTCATAAAATCTCATTGAACAGTGTTTATGATACTGTCATTTAATATATGTACAATTGTAGAGAATATGTATAATTATCTTATACAAATGTAAGAGTATATTAGAAGCCAATATATAAATAAATTCTTAAACTGTACAGTAAATTTTCAAGCACTTTTTCAAAATAAAAAATTAAGATGAATATTAGTAAAATGAGGGAGAGAGGTATAGGCAGCAAGGAATACAAAGAATATAAAGAATGAAAGATAAAGAGGAAATTCAAAAGTCAATACGTTGGTATACCGTGGATAATGATAACATCTGTGTGGCTTCCAGAGAGTTTTGTATACAGTTGCCTTCCAATATCCTGCTTCTAGTTACCAATTATTTGACTGAAGAAAGAGGAAGCCACACCCACTCTAGCTGCTTCCTAAAGGGGCTCATTACAAAGATCTTGAGAAATAACAGGGAATTCATTTGTCAGCGGTTTCACTGGGCTTCATGCAAACTGGAAAAATGTAGTTTCTTCTATCTTTAGGACATTTATTCTTTCTCTTTATTTCTTTCTTTGCATATTTATTTTATTTACTTCTGCAAACTGAGTATCTTTGCAAGGGCCTCAGTCCCTGCTTCTTCATAATTTCAGTCCATGTGTGACTTGATCCTACCTAAGTGCCAGCGTGGATCCTTTTTTGCTGTACAGTTCCACATCTCTTCTTCTTAATCACTGACTCAGAATCACTGACCTAATTTCAAATTTCAGGTAGAGAGAATATAATTTGCTGAACGTGTATAAGTTGTCTGCTTTTAGTTAAATTACTGTGGTTGAAAGGATGATGTCTATGATATGTTTCTGTTCTTTAGAAGGCTGTAGGTTGAACTGGTTCTTTAAGACAATGAGATGTATTTACATCTCTGCTATGTGCTGTCTAGTGAACTCCTTGTTGGAAGATAGTCTTATTAATTTATTTCCCTAGCACCTTGCACAGCACCTTCTTCTCTTCAAGGGCAGTTTGCATTTCTGTCTCCAGGGAGCAGTGCTGTTGACATAAATGAAGAAAAAATTCCAGTCCCTACTTTTTTAATGGATATCATCAAGGTAACTTGCCTTGGAACAATGGTTAACTATTTCTGGAAAGTGGACTTTGTTGAGCTTTGAAGACATTTTCCATTCCTGGGAATGAAGCAACCAAGAGTAGCACCTATCCAATATTGTAGACCAGTGATTCCCAAACTATTTATAATAGTTGCATTTATGCCAAAATTTTACACAGAATACAAATAAATTATATATATATATATATACACATTTTGCTGTATATTTGCTGTAATATATAATATATATATATATATGTATATATATATAAGAGAATGCATAGTTAAAGCAGGTGTAAAATGTCAAGCTTAAACTATTGACCTTCTTTGCTCTGTTCTTCCTCCAACATGCCCACTGCTAAACCTAGAGGAACTTCTACAGAATCCAAGGGCTCCAGAAATCATTGCTTTTAGGTGAGAAGCAAAGAAATTTTATTCTAATTTTCTCAGTGTTTGAGAACATTTATAAAATGCTGCTGCTGCTGCTAAGTTGCTTCAGTTGTGTCCAACTCTGTGTGACCCAATAGATGGCAGCCCACCAGGCTCCCCCGTCCCTGGGATTCTCCAGGCAAGAACACTGGAGTGGGTTGCCATTTCCTTCTCCAATGCATGAAAGTGAAAAGTGAAAGTGAAGTCGCTCAGTTTTGTCTGACTCTTAGTGATGCCATGGACTGCATTCTACCAGGCTCCTCCGTCCATGGGATTTTCCAGGCAAGAGTACTGGAGTGGGATGCCATTGCCTTCTCCATTATAATTTAAGCACACAAAAATAGGATACAAAAATTTTTGTGAAGACAGAAAAGAATTTTATTGTATAATTTTTCCCTAGAAACTCATTTATTCACTAAACTTGTATCCTTGATGACACAATAGGAACATATCCTGTATCCTGTGCTCCATGAGAGTATGCGGAATGCTGCTCTGACAGTATTAAATTAACATTTGTCTTTATACTGGTGCCCTTGTTTACTGTATATGTCGCTTACAGCAGCAGTTTAAGGGGCTCTGCACGGCTGGAGAAACCACGCATTCAGGAGGCCTGTGTGCAGTTGATAACAGACCAGTTTCGTGCCTTATGAAGGTAGTCAGGAGACAGATCTGTAGATTTGCTTCTCCACATTCTGATACCATGAGCTAATGGGAACAAGGTTTAGGGGGTCTTAGTGTGCTAATAGGCTTCCCAGGTGGCTCAGTGGGTAAAGAACCTGCCTGCAATGCAGGAGACACCGGAGATATGGGTTCGATTCCTGGGTTGGGAAGATTCCCCTGGAGTAGGGAACAGTGACCCATTTCAGTATTCTTGCCTGGAGAATCCCATGGACAGAGGAGCCTGGTGGGCTACAGTCCATAGGTCGCAAAGAGTTGGACATGACTGAAGTGACTGAGCACACACAGCACAAGATGAACAAGACAAGACCTCTGTTATCGTATGTACAGAGCCTACACTAGAACTATGTGAAATGAGAGCATTTCAATTTCATTGCACTTAGTGCGATGTAGACACCTTACTTAGAACTGTCAGTGGAAAAGAACTGGCAAATATTTCAGTACTCAGAATGAGTTCAGGAGTTCATGTTCTTCCACTCTCACTTTTCTTCTGAACCATGGACTTAAGACCACCGTTGGTATAACCATTGGCTCTTTTTGTTTCTGTTTGGTGTTTTTGATTTCTCTTCTACTTTCCAATATGAATTAAAACATTGATTTTCCAACAAAAAAAAATAACAAACTATCTGAAAAAATTTACAGATTGCATTACTAGGTTAGTGTAACAATATTGTGCTGAAGAAAGAAGAAATAAATAATTCTGTATACACTGGAAAATGTTATAAAGTTTTTTGCCTGTGAGAATGCAATGTTGGAATGCAATTTTTTTTTTTAAAGAATCAAATGTGTTTGTCTAAGCTAATGCATCTTCACAGAACTGTAGACGTTAGAACTAAAAGGGAACTTAGAATTCATTGTTGGCATTATGATTGCCTGCCAGGTACCCATTCATCATTTTTCTGAATTTGCAACAGAATTTCAGCCTTGTTCAGGGTGGAAATGTGCCCAACTTCAACTAATGGAAGTGCTGTACCTCTAAGGAACATTTAGAAATTTTGAGAGTGAAAGTGGAGAGTGAAAAGGTTGGCTTAAAGCTCAACATTCAGAAAACGAAGATCATGGCATCTGGTCTCATCACTTCATGGAAAATAGATGGGGAAACAGTGTCAGACTTTATTTTTCTGGGCTCCAAAATCACTACAGATGGTGACTGCAGCCATGAAATTAAAAGACGCTTACTCCTTGAAAGGAAAGTTATGACCAACCTAGATAGCATATTCAAAAGCAGAGACATTACTTTGCCAACAAAGGTCCGTCTAGTCAAGGCTATGGTTTTTCCTGTGGTCATGTATGGATGTGAGAGTTGGACTGTGAAGAAGGCTGAGTGCCGAAGAATTGATGCTTTTGAACTGTGGTGTTGGAGAAGACTCTTGAGAGTCCCTTGGACTGCAAGGAGATCCAACCAGTCCATTCTGAAGGAGATCAGCCCTGGGATTTCTTTGGAAGGACTGATGCTAAAGCTGAAACTCCAGTACTTTGGCCACCTCATGAGAAGAGTTGACTCATTGGAAAAGACTCTGATGCTGGGAGGGACTGGGCGCAGGAGGAGAAGGGGACGACAGAGGATGAGATGGCTGGATGGCATCACTGACTCG
Source organism: Bubalus bubalis (assembly GCF_019923935.1). Taxonomy (NCBI): domain Eukaryota; kingdom Metazoa; phylum Chordata; class Mammalia; order Artiodactyla; family Bovidae; genus Bubalus; species Bubalus bubalis. The sequence goes on along the minus strand of NC_059157.1, from coordinate 137,889,446 downwards.
ATGGACGTGAGTCTGAGTGAACTCTGGGAGTTTGTAATGGACAGGGAGGCCTGGCGTGCTGAGATTCATGGGGTCACAAAGAGTTGGACACAACTGAGTGACTGATCTGATCTGATCTGATCTGGACTGCAAGGATATCCAACCAGTCAATCCTAAAAGAAGTCAGTCCTGAATATTCATTGGAAGGACTGATGCTGGAGCTGAAGCTAAAATACTTTGGCCACCTGATGCAAAGAACTGACTCATTGAAAAAGACCCTGATGCTGGGAAGATTGAATGTGGGAGGAGAAGGGGATGACAGAGGATGAGATGGTTGGATGGTATTACCAACACAATGGACATGAGTTTGAGTAGGCTCCGGGAGTTGGTGATGGACAGGGAAGCCTTGCATGCTGCAGTCCATGGGGTTGCAAAGAGTCGTACACAACTGAGTAACTGAACTGAACTGAACAGAGGATATTTTAGAGTGTCAAAAGAACTAAGAGGTGATACTGACATTAAATGCCCTTGGGTTGTAGATACTAAGTGTCCTGGTGTATGCAGAACTGTCTTGCATAACAAAGAATTTTCCAATTAAAATATTCCTGGTTTTCCCATTAAGAAATACTGGTTTAAACCAATTCTGCTAATCATGTTGCCCTCTCTGTTCAGTGTGCTTTTTTAATTTATATGAATGTATGTCCCAGTTCTGCAAAGTGAGATAGAAGAGGGACTACCCTAGGGTGTGATGGGAGGCGTATTCAGGAAAAATATAGCACTGCTTTTTGGTGTAAAGTAGACAGATATGACTTATTTACTGAAGCAAATGTAGTTCATGGAACTATGGCATGTAACAAGGAAGATTAAAAGTCAGTGGCCAGATTCGGGAGAGGAGACATATGGTAGCACCTGGGTGTCTTTTGATTAGCGTAACTAATATTTCTTGTAGTTTAAGGGCTCAACCTCTTTTTATGTGGGAGAAAAGCAACTCCCTTGATGAGAGTGCTGAATCCTTAAAAAGTTAAAGAAAAAACTTGTTTAAGCCTTTATAGTTGAAGTTTTGATACCTAAAGTTGCAAATATTCTTGATTAATACAAGTATCAGTTAGTAAACACATTAGTTTTTTCTGTCTTTATTTTTATTTTTGAAAAAAAAAAAAAAAACTAGGGGTAAGACAGGTAGAATTACCTAAAAATAATAATAATAATAATAATTACCTAGTTCTCTATTGGCAGGGTTGAAATGCAAATACCTTTTTCTCCATTCCTAATCTAGGCTTACCAAACTATGATGTGTGGAATTTTTTCCCTCCTTTTTTCTTGAAAAAGAATTGTGTATTTAATAATTGATTACACTTCAAATCTAGACATACCTGATGAAAAATAACAAACATAGTAGGAAAATAAAAACAATATTCTGAATGTTTTTAAAATTTGACCATAGAACATGGTTTATCACCTGATTTATGGAGGCAATAAAAATATCCTTTCTTAGCAAGTCTTACTAAGTTCTTCTGCAGCAGGTGCAATAGAATTTAAAACAGCTGGTTTTAAGCAGCAGAAGGAAAAGGACAAGGTAACGTCTTTAATCAAGCAGACTTATAAATGCAAAATTATAAAATATTTTAAAATGTAAATGTTTGATCATTTGTCAGTCATATACCAAATGCATAACTAAAAAAAAATTTTAAACATTTTGCATGATTTTGACTTTGCAGTAAAAAATAAACATAGAAACATAAAGCTCCTAAATGATGGCAAAGCCACTATTTTCATATACTTAAAAGTTCATCCTTACAGAGCAGTCGTTTTATCTTGTGGGAAGCTAATAGGACAGAGAAAAGTCAGAATGTGGTATTTTCTTACAAAGTTAGCAAGCACTTTTGTCTGGTGGCTCAGATGGTAAAAATCCACCTGCAACGTGGGAGACCTGGGTTCGATCCCTGTGGTGGGAAGATTCCCTGGATGACAGCATAGCAACCCACTATGGTATCAAAACTTTAACTATAAAGGCTTAAACAAGTTTTTTCTTTAACTTTTTAGGTATTCTTGCATAGAGAATCCCCATGGCAGGAGGAGCCTGGCGGGCTACAGTCCATGGGGTCGCAAAGAGTCAGACATGACTGAGCGACTAAGCACAGCACATGTAGACATTTTGTATTTTGGTACAGAGATTTCAACCTTGTGTATAAGTTCAGTCACTTACATTTACCTGTGCGTGGAATTATGTAAACAAGTAAAACATCATGTTTGCATAAGTGTAATATTCATTAGAAGACTTAATGGAGACATGAATTTGTAAGCTTCTAATAAGTTTCATTAGCTCAAAATCTTTTTTTCAATTAATTAATTAATTTTTGGTTACACTAGGTCTTTTTTTTGTTGTGCATCAGCTTTCTCTAATTGTGGTGAATGGAGGCTACCTTAAGTTGCCCTGTGTGGGCTTCTCATTGTACTGGCCCCTCTTGTTGCAGAGCACAGACTCTAGGTGTGGGGCCTCAGTAGTTGCAGCACGTGGGCAAGTTGTGACTTGCAGGTCATAGAGTGTGCGGGATACAGTAGTTTTCGTATGTAGGCTCAGTAGTTGTGGCTCACAGGCTCTTGAGCTTGGTCTCAATTGCTTGATGGCATGTGGAATCTTCCTGGACCAAGAACTGAATCCATGTCTCCTGCATTGGCAGGCAGATTCCTATCCACTGTGCCACTGGGGAATCTTCAAATTCTTGAAAGGTTGAAGTCTGCTTCTTTATTCATGTGCAGTAAATAGACTTATTAATAAGTTGAAACTGATTAATGACATATGATTGATGCAGAAAGGAAAGTAAACAATTTTAGAGCTGCAGGAGATAGTAAGGGTTATCTAGTTCAGTGCTTATCATGTTTAAAGGACTTTAAGAACTCTTTTAAACAGAAACTATGTATCAGGGACTTGTATTTTTTAACATTACTCTTATTAAACATAATATAAGTGTGTATAAATTTGAAACCACCTGTGCATATCCTAAGCTTATGTGTGTATGTGCTAAGTCACGTTAGTCATGTCTGACTCTTTGTAAATCGATGGACTGTAGCCTTCCAGGCTCCTTTGTCCATGGGATTCTCCAGGAAAGAATACTGGAGTGGATTGCCGTGTCCTCCTCCAGGGGATCATTCCAACCCATGGATCGAACCCAAGTCTCCTGCGTCTCATGCATTGTCAGGTGGATTCTTTTCCACTAGTGCCACCTGGAAAACCCTTCTTAAACTTATAGCTTTTATATAATCATAATACAATCAGAAATACCAATAAATATAAAACCAAAACATTAAAACTAAATTATTCAAAGTAATGTGTAATGTTATTTTCCTGAAAACAAATCATTAGTACTGCATTTAATACTAGAAAAACAGTCTCAGTTAAGATTCTTTATTAAATTCATTTCTACATTCTTTATCTCAAACAGCTATGATTGTAATTATACATTGGTAGTAAGTTCTCATAAATTTTATATGATACTGTTTTAACTTTATTCTTGAAATATAATGTCAATGGTTTTATTAATATAGATGGAAAGTTATTTCCTCCTAAGATTTTGAAGGTATCATTCTACAATCTTCTGGCTTTCATAGTTGCCATTGATAAATCTGCTGTCTAATTATAAGACTACCATAGATCTGTCTTTTGTCTTTGATGGTTTGAAAATATTCTTTGTTTTTGAGATTCTTTAGTTTCCTTATTGTGTCTATCAACTTTTATGTATTTTTCATCCTGTTTAGAATTCATTATGCTTCCTGCTTATATAAATTCTTTTGTATCAGTTTCAGAAAATTCTAAGTTGAATAGGTCTTTAAATATTGCCTTTCCTTCTTTCTCTTTCCCCTTGACCTCATTTAGAATATTAACTTTTACATTTGATGCTGAAGATACTTTAAACTCCTTAAATTCTTTGTCATCTTTGCTCTCTTTGATGCATTATTGAGTAGTTTCTTTAGCTTAATTATCTACTTCTTATACTCAGTTGAGGGTAAGCAAGCATTTAGCCATGCATTTCTAATTAAAACATTAATATTTTATTTCTAAGGTACAATGTAATTTGTTTCAACACTTCCTGGAACTTTTTGAAAATAAAATGTTGCTGTTTATTTTTTATGATATCATAAAATATTTCTGTCAAAATATCACATGTTATTCTATTGTGTCTAGTTATAAATTCTAATTTATAATTTCCTTTTGGGCATATATCTTTTTTGTTCTTTCTGCCAAATAACACTAATGAGGGCTTGTTTCAGTGAGTGTATAGCCTTATTTATGAACTTATATGTGACTGATTTTGATGTATGGAAAATATCAGGCCCTACTGAAGATGTCTTCTTTTGGAAAATATTGTATTTGCTTTTTCTGAGAATTTGGAGAATTATTGACTTGGAAAAATTTAGTCCCTCTTTAGGGTACCATAGAATTGGAGAGTACCAAGTTTAATTATTTCCCTTGCATATACATTGCTGGGAATGTCTATTTCAGTTCTCCCTCTCATCATCCAAACTGCTTACTGTATTTGTTTTATTAGTTGTTTACTTATCTGTTTACTTATTTGACAATTTGAAGGTTTCTCTTATTTCTTCTGAAAGCATCAATGTGACAAAACTTACATTTGGTGCTGGATCTAGTTGCTCTTCAGTGGAAATGACACAAGATTACCTAGTTTACTAAGTAACTAAAGGTGGAAGTTTTTAGGTTACAGCATTTTGACACAAAATTTCTATTTTAGCAAACAGCTGTAAAATTGTAGAAGTAAGTTGTGCTACGCTTAGTCACTCAGTCCTATCCAACTCTTTGAGACCCATAGACCGTACCCACTAGGCTCCTCTGTCCATGGGGATTCTCCAGGTAAGATACTGAAGTGGGTTGCCAGTACCCTCCTTGAGGGGATCTTCTCAACCAAGGGATTGAACCCAGGTCTCCTGCACTGCAGGTGGATTCTTTACCATTTGAACCACCAGGGAAGTCTAAGAATACTGGAGTGGGTAGCCTATCCCTTCTCCAGGGGAAATTTCCAACCCAGAAATTGAACCAGGGTCTCCTGCATTGTAGCTGGATTCTTTACTAGCTGAGCTATCAGGGGAGCCCAGAAGTAAGTTAGTAAAGTCTTAGTTTTTTAAAAATAACATCACTAAATATAACTTGAACTAAATTCAATTTATTCAACTTTATATTCTACTTGGAATATGACATCTAGTGACTGTAATTCTAGATTCAATCTATTTCAATGGCCAAATCTGTCATCAAAATTTGCATCCAAAGTTGATCACTTAAAATCAGTTTATTGGTCTTCATGAGATAGCCATGATGAAGCAAGTGCCTACTGGCAACAGACTTGCTTCTCACACTAAAATCATGCTATATATATATAACATTTTATCCATTAAAATAATGTGTCAATTACCTACCTGTTTCAGGTGTGTTTTACACTCTGGAGTTATAGAGATGAACAAAACAAAGTGCATAGCTATTGTACTTGCATTTTAGTGATGAAAAACAGACAATAGCCAGTAAATAAATAAATAAGTGGGACAAATCAGAAAATACAATAAGGAAAATTAAGCAGGGTAGTGTGATTTAAAAAAAAGTGATTGAGAAGGGTGTAGTAGACTATTGGATTGTATTATGATGATGATTTCCCTAAGGATGTAGGAGTTGAGATGATGACCTGTAGAAAGTGTTTAAAAAATGCTTCAGCAAGTGCAATATCCTAAGGGAAATGGAAGTTGACATGTTCCTAATGGAGAGGAACAAAAAGAATGTCAGTAAGATTATAGCATAATGATCTATTTTTAAGAGTATTATGATATTAAAAAGATAAATGAGAAGGGAGATTTTAAACCATGGAAAAATGTTCGGATATTTTAAGTGCATTAAGAAGACTTTAGTTTCAACTAGTTTAATGATTATATAATTATGTTTATAGAATAATTCATATTTATAAATGCATATTAAAATCCAAATAAATCTATAATTATAATCATTATTTTGAAATATATAATTATAATATTTTCATGAATATTATAATAAATGGTATGTTAAATTACATCTTACATGGAGTTAAAAACCACCACTAAAAATTATTGGACAGATGCCAGAGAAGGTAAAGTAGGTTTTAAGATAGTCAGACACTGAAATAATATCTCTTCATTGATCATCTTCAGATTACATATTGGATATTTTATTCTAATAATTTTTTAGTCTTTCTTTCTGAAGAACTTTATGGTTGTAAAATTGACATACAACAAACTATACATATTTAAAGTATACAATTTGAGAACTTTTGACAAACCTTTACATCTATGAATCCATCATCACAGACAAGATAATAAGGTATCCATTATCCATAGAAGTTTCCTTATGACCCTTGTTAATTCCACATTCCCAATCCCCTCCCCAATCCCAGGCAATTACTAATATGTTTAATTTCACTATTAATTAATTGCATCAGTATGTATTAGAACTTTGTATAAACTAAATCACTGAGTATGTACTCTTTACTCTGATTCCTGTTACTCAGAATAATTATTTTAGAAATATCCATGTTGGAGCAATTACCAATGGATTGTTTCTTTTCATTGATCAGGAAAGTTTCATTGGTTGGATATATCACAATTTATTTATTCACCTGTTGATAGACATTTGGATTGTTTTAATATTTGGCTATTACAAATAAAAGTGATTTTAATATTTGTATACAGGTCTATGTGAACATGTGTGTTCGTTTCTCTTAAGTAAACATTTAGATGTGAAATTGTTGGACCATAGATTTGTAAAAAAACTACCAATCTGTTTTCCAAAGTAGTCATATCATTTTTCCATTCCCACCAATGATAAATGAGAATTCCAAAACTTATCCACATTGCCAACATTTAGTATGGTCAGTCTGTTTTGTTAATGTATTTTAGAATTTATTTTTGGCTGCCCTGGGTCTTCGTTGCTGTGCGTGGATTTTTTTCTAGTTAGAGTGAGCAGGGGTTACTCTTCCTTGAGGTGCAGAGTCTTCTCATTGTGGTGGCTTGTCTCATTGCAGATATGCGCTCTAGGCATGCAGGCTTCAGGAGTTGCAGGATACGTGCTCCGTAGTTGCAGAGCACTGGGCCCTAGAGCGTGGGCTCAGTTGTTGTGGCATGAGGGCTTAGTTACTCCATGGCATGTGGGATCTTCCTGGACCAGGGACTGAACCTCATATTCCCTATATTGGCAGGCAGATTCTTAACCACCAGACACCAGAGAAGTCTATGATCAGTCATTTTAATTCTGGTCAATCTGGCAGCTATGTCATTTTAATTTTTATTTCTCTACTGTCTAATTATGCTGATCATCTTTTCACATGCTTATCTGTTCATATACCTTATGAGGTTAAATATATGTTCAGATAATTTTTATTATTGCTTTAGTCAGTATGCAATGTTGTCCTGGTAGTAGATGTTACATGATGAGAATACTTCATTCTTAATTTTTTCTCTTCTGTTTTAAACATTTATTTATTAATTCAACCATTCAGTCAACTTGAGTTAAATGAATATATGGAGGTATTCATGCTTTCTAAGGCCCACTTGACTTCACATTCCAGGATGTCTGGCTCTAGGTCAGTGATCACACCATCGTGATTATCTGGGTCATGAAGATCTTTTTTGTACAGTTCTTCTGTGTATTCTTGTCACCTCTTCTTAATATCTTCTGCTTCTGTTAGGTCCATACCATTTCTGTCCTTTATCAAGCCCATCTTTGCATGAAATGTTCCCTTGGTATCTCTAATTTTCTTCAAGAGATCTCTAGTCTTTCCCATTCTGTTGTTTTCCTATTTCTTTGCACTGATCGCTGAGGAAGGCTTTCTTATCTCTTCTTGCTATTCTTTGGAACTCTGCATTCAGATGCTTATATCTTTCCTTTTCACTTCTCTTCTTTTCACAGCTATTTGTAAGGCCTCCCCAGACAGCCATTTTGCTTTTTTGCATTTCTTTTCCATGGGGATGGTCTTGATCCCTGACTCCTGTACAATGTCACAAACCTCTGTCCATAGTTCATCAGGCACTCTGTCTATCAGATCTAGTCCCTTAAATCTATTTCTCACTTCCACTGTATAATTATAAGGAATTTGATTTAGGTCATACCTGAATGGTCCAGTGGTTTTCCCTACTTTCTTTAATTTAAGTCTTAATTTGGCAATAAGGAGTTCATGATCTGAGCCACAGTCAGCTCCCAGTCTTGTTTTTGCTGACTGTATAGAGCTTCTCCATCTTTGGGTGCGAAGAATATAATCAATCTGATTTTGGTATTGACCATCTGGTGATGTCCATGTGTAGAGTCTTCTCGTGTTGTTGGAAGAGGGTGTTAGCTATGACCAGTGCGTTCTATTGGCAAAACTCTATTAGTCTTTGCCCAGCTTCATTCTGTATTCCAAGGCCAAATTTGCCTGTTACTCCAGGTGATTCTTGACTTCCTACTTTTGATTTCCAGTTCCCTATAATGAAAAAGACATCTTTTTTGGGTGTTAGTTCTACAAGGTCTTATAGGTCTTCATCAGATCAGATCAGTCGCTCAGTCGTGTATGACTCTTTGCGACCCCATGAATCACAGCACACCAGGCCTCCCTGTCCATCACCAACTCCCGGAGTTCACTGAGACTCACGTCCATCGAGTCAGTGATGCCATCTAGCCATCTCATCCTCTGTTGTCCCCTTCTCCTCCTGCCCCCAATCCCTCCCAGCATCAGAATCTTTTCCAAAGAGTCAACTCTTCTCATAAGGTAGCCAAAGTATTGGAGTCTCAGCTTCAGCATCAGTCCTTCCAATGAACACCCAGGACTGGTCTCCTTTAGGATGGACTGGTTGGATCTCCTTGCAGGCCAGGGGACTCTCAAGAGTCTTCTCCAACACCACAGTTCAAAAGCATCAATTCTTTGGTGCTCAGCCTTCTTCACAGCCCAACTCTCACATCCATACATGATCACTGGAAAAACCATAGCCTTGACTAGATGAACCTTTGTTGGCAAAGTAATGTCTCTGCTTTTCAATATGCTATGTAGGTTGGTCATAACTTTCCTTCCAAGGAGTAAGCGTCTTTTCATTTCATGGCTGTAGTCACCATCTGCAATGTTTTTCGAGCCCAGAAAAATAAAGTCTGACACTGTTTCCCCATCTATTTCCCATGAAGTGATGGGACCAGATGCCATGATCTTCGTTTTCTGAATGTTGAGCTTTAAGCCAACTTTTCACTCTCCACTTTTACTTTCATCAAGAGGCTTTTTTGTTCCTCTTCACTTTCTGCCATAAGGGTGGTGTCATCTGCATATCTGAGGTTATTGATATTTCTCCTGGCAATCTTGATTCCAGCTTGTGTTTCTTCCAGTCCAGCGTTTCTCATGATGTACTCTGCATAGAGGTTAAATAAGCAGGGTGACAATATACAGCCTTGACATACTCCTTTTCCTATTTGGAACCAGTCTGTTGTTCCATATCCAGTTCTAACTGTTGCTTCCTGACCTGCATACAAATTTCTCAAGAGGTAGATCAGGCGGTCTGGTATTCCCATCTCTTTCAAATAGGTCTTCATAGAACCGTTCAAGTTCAGCTTCTTCAGCGTTAGGACTGGAAAAGGTCAGTTTTCATTCCAATCCCAAAGAAAGGCAATGCCAAAGAATGCTCGAAGTACTGCACAAATGCACTCATCTCACACACTAGTAAAGTAATTCTCAAAATTCTCCAAGCCAGTCTTCAGCAGTACGTGAACCGTGAACTTCCAGATGTTCAAGCTGGTTTTAGAAAAGGCAGAGGAACCAGAGATCAAATTGCCAGCATCTGCTGGATCATTGAAAAAGCAAGAGAGTTCCAGAAAAACATCTATTTCTGCCTTACTGACTATGCCAAAGCCTTTGACTGTGTGGATCACAATAAACTGTGGAAAATTCTTCAGGAGATGGGAATACCAGACCACCTGATCTGCCTCTTGAGAAATTTGTATGCAGGTCAGGAAGCAACAGTTAGAACTGGACATGGAACAACAGATTGGTTCCAAATAGGAAAAGGTGTACGTCAAGGCTATATATCGTCACCCTGCTTATTTAACTTCTATGCAGAGTACATCATGAGAAACACTGGACTGGAAGAAGCACAAGCTGAAATCAAGATTGCTGGAAGAAATATCAATAACCTCAGATATGCAGATGACACCACCCTTATGGCAGAAAGTGAAGAGGAACTAAAAAGCCTCTTGATGAAAGTGAAAGAGGAGAGTGAAAAAGTTGGCTTGAAGCTCAACATTCAGAAAATGAAGATCATGGCATTGGGCCCATCACTTCATGGGAAATAGATGGGGAAACAGTGGAAACAGTGTCAGACTTTATTTTTCTGGGCTCGAAAATCACTGCAGATGGTGACTGCAGCCATGAGATTAAAAGATGCTTACTCCTTGGAAAGAAAGTTATGACCAACCTACATAGCATATTGAAAAGCAGAGACATTACTTTGCCAACAAAGGTCCGTCTAGTCAAGGCTATGGTTTTTCCAGTGGTCATGTATGGATGTGAGAGTTGGACTGTGAAGAAAGCTGAGCGCCAAAGAATTGATGCTTTTGAACTGTGGTGTTGGAGAAGACTCTTGAGAGTCCCCTGGACTGCAAGGAGATCCAACCAGTCCATTCTAAATGATATCAGCCCTGGGTGTTCTTTGGAAGGAATGATGTGAAAGCTGAAACTCCAGTACTTTGGCCACCTCATGCGAAGAGTTGACTCATTGGAAAAGCCTCTGATGGTGGGTGGGATTGGGGGCAGGAGGAGAAGGGGATGACAGAGGATGAGTTGGCTGGATGGCATCACTGACTCGATGGACGTGAGTCTGATTTAACTCCAGGAGTTGGTGAATGACAGGGAGGCCTGGCATGCTGCGATTCGTGGGATCGCAAAGAGTCGGACACGACTGAGCGACTGATTTGAACTGAGGGTTATTCAAGCTCTGGGTGTATAATGAAGCATGAGATTCTGTATCTGCTGAAGCAGCATATTCAAAAGTTGTCAACTAAGATTCAGTGTAATGATAATGCATTCTTGCTTATTACTGTGCAGTTTATGATCACTTATGTGGATGATTTTCATAAGGTTAAGAGATAACTATGGTATTAAGATACATCAGGTTCTGCTTCAGTTTTCAGAGAGTTTGCATGCCCCTTGGGAAAGCAGGTGGAGAGCTGAAAATATGGTAGCAGCAACTAAATTTCAAATAAAAAGTACTCAAAAAGTAGTCCTTGTAAATATTCAGAGAGGATTTCCTAGAGGAAGTTGGATGTTTACGTTTTAGTAATTGACAAGAAAATATCAAAAAGTGAATAATATGAAGAGATGAGACTAGTGAGAAAATAAGCAGCAATATTAAGTTTTTAAAGAAGAAAAGAATATGCTGGGCAAATTGGCCTGACTAGTTTCCCAGAAGTCATGAGAGTTCAGGATTCACAGTTATCCTGACCACAGTCATTTGGTAATATGTGAGGATTTTCTCATTTTAGATCATGAGTGCCTATGAAGGACTTACTAATGAAGTTTATAATTAGAGGGTTTAATCTTCTTGGAAATCATCATCACCTATAAATGCAAGGCCAGGAAATTTTTTGGTAGTTTAATAGGATTTTTAGTTATGCAAGATTATCTTGTAGATTTTACAACATCAGTTTAAGGTATAGGGCTTAGCATGGAAAGTAAAGAGAGGACTGAATATCCCAATTTAACTTTTTATTACTTTTAACCTTAAAGTTAAAGGCATTTTTAACTTTATAGACGTATTCCACTCTGCCCTGGGAGTTTTACTTTTCCATTTGCTTCATTCTGGTACAGCTAAAGCACCATTCTGAAATCTTGGGGAAGTGTGATCTCTGGCCTCCTGTAGGAGAATTTTTTCAAGTCTGTGCATGCTCTATGCTGGATTGAACACTAAGGGCTTTAAATTAGAAACTCTCTGGATGAGGAACGTCTTCTTTATTTATCTATCAGTTCATAAAGAGGACATGTTCTATGTGATACTGGTAATACTTATTCTAATGGAATGAACTGGGACATATGGAAGCTTCAGGCTGAAGGTCACTCACTCACTAATACATAGATTTTTGTTTTTTTTTTTACTTTTTTTTAATGTGTGTTTTTGATATAATAAAGTGTTCTACTGCTGTATACTTACTACAAAAGTGAAACATTAGAAGAACAAACTATGAAAATAAATAATTTCCTTTTATGGATTCCTATTTTCTGCAATTTCAAATATAGCCTTAAATAAAATTAAAAAAAATATATATAAATAAATAAATCATAATAGAGAAATACAAAAAAAATGATTATAATTAGAGAGTATTCCATAGTATAATAATATGACAAGGGTGTTCTATTATAATTGAATAAAGAATATCCACTTGAAAGAAGAATATTTATAATAAATGATACACTTTTGATGTTTTTATTCATTGATGTATTTTGATTTATTAACTATAAATTCATACAAGTAGATTTGTTCATAATGCCAAAAACAGCCATGCAAGAAGGTAAATGAGACAAAGTTAGAGACACACACACATACAAAAACAAATACACAGACACATTATGATTAAAAGCAGATCAAAACTTCTGAATATAAGTGAAAAATCATCAATTCCTTCCCTATGCATTAATTGGATAATATCATACTCATTCATTTCATAGTATTAGTAGTTGTCTCCTGAAGAACATAATTTGTTCTGTGACATGAGACGATATATATGCTATAGATTGGATGTTGTATTCCCCCATATTCAAATGGTGTAACATAATCCCTAATGCGGAGAAGGCAATGGCACCCCACTCCAGTATACTCTTGCCTGGAAAATCCCATGGACCGAGGAGCCTGGTGGGCTGCAGTCCATGGGGTCACTAAGAGTCAGACACGACTGAGTGACTTCACTTTCACTTTTCACTTTCATGCATTGGAGAAGGAAATGGCAACCCACTCCACTGTTCTTGCCTGGAGAATCCCAGGGACGAGGGAGCCTGGTGGGCTGCCATCTATGGGGTCGCACAGAGTCGGACACGACTGAAGCGACTTAGCAGCAGCAATCCCTAATGTGATGGCATTTGGAGTTGGAGTCTTTGGGAGGTGATTGGGTCTTGTAGGCAGAGCCCTCTTTAATGAGATTAGGGCCCTCATAAAAGAGGCCCCAGAGAACTCACTCATTCACTTCTGTTCTGTGAGGGCATGGCAAAAAGATGGCTGTCTATGAATCAGGAAGCAGGCCCTTATCAGGCACTTAATCTGTTGGCACTTTGAACTTGGATTTTCCAGCCTCCAATACTGTGAGAAATAAAATTCTGTTATTTATAAGCCACCATGTTCTTATGGTATTTGGTTATCACAACAGGAATGCACTAGGATACTGATTGTCATGGAATTCCAGTATATTTCAGAAGAAATTTTCCATGAAAGAATTTCTTTTAATATTCTGCTGCTGCTGCTAAGTCGCTTCAGTCGTGTCCGACTCTGTGCGACCCCATAGATGGCAGCCCACCAGGCTGCCCCTTAATATTCTAGTTCTAGGGAATTCCCTGGTAGGCAATCCAGTGGTTAGGATGCCACACTTCCACTACAGGGGCCGTGGGTTCAATCACTGGTCAGGGAACTAAGATCCCACAAACCATGCAGCATGGCCAAATATATACATATATATGAAAGCAGTCATGTCTGACTCTTTGTGGTCCCATGGACTATAGCCTGACAGACTCTTCTGTCCATGCAATTCTCCAGGCAAGAATACTGGAGTGGTTTGCCATTTCCTTCTCCAGGGTATCTTCCCAACCCAGGGATCGAATCCATGTGTTTTGCTGAAGGTTTTCACTTTCGTCTCAAATTCAAAGGATTTGGTAACAAAATAAGCCACTTGTTATATACAAATAAATAATACAGATATTTATTAGAGATACATATATTTATCTAGCTTACTTTCAACATATTAACATTAAAAGAAAAGAGAAATAGGAAGGACAGAGAATACATCACCAAATTGGGTTTTGACCAACATCCAGACTTAAATAGCACTGGGAAGTCCCGTGTCACAGCACATCTGGGGTCCCAATTGGGAGAGGGTCCCAGGCAGCATGTCCACTCTGTGGGTGAGACTTCAAAGATTGCAGTTCGGGGTTCCACTTATAATCCAAAGACAGACACAAAATAATATCATCAATCTGTGAGCAAATTGTCAGCTTGTTTTCCTGTTAATGCTATTTGTTTTGTCCTGTAATACTTGGAATGTTGCTAAGCCTGGGGCCTCCAGGGGCTCAACAATTGTAAGATTTCTCCCCTATCTTATCTATGGTGCTGCAAGTCTTGCACTCATAGCAGGCAGTCACTCCCAGTCAGGACACTGTCCATGCAGGTTAGAAGTAAGGTCGGAAGACTGCTCTGCTTTGTCTCTGAAGCCTAAGCAAGACTATTTTTTTTTTTTTTTTTAATTTCCCTAACACCATGTCTCTTGTGTCTCCTGTATTAGCAGGCAGGTTCTTTACCACTAGCGCCACATGGGAAACCCATATATCTGATAAGGGAATAGCAAATCATATATAAGAAAATGTTAATATTAAATTTATAATTTATTATATCTATATATAAAACACGGAGAAGGCAATGGCATCCCACTCCAGTACTCTTGCCTGGAAAATCCCAAGGGCGGAGGAGCCTGGTAGGCTGCGGTCCATGGGGTCGCTAAGAGTCAGACACGACTGAGTGACTTCACTTTCACTTTTCACTTTCATGCATTGGAGAAGGAAATGGCAACTCACTCCAGTGTTCTTGCCTGGAGAATCCCAGGGACGGAGGAGCCTAGTAGGCTGCAGTCCATGGGGTCGCACAGAGTCGGACACGACTGCAGTGACTTAGCAGCAGCAGCATACATAAAACAAATATATATATATATATATATATATATGTATATGTGAAAAGGTGATAATCATAAGGGATTTTATTTAGGTCATACTTGAATGATCTAGTAATTTTCCTTACTTTCTTAAATTTAATTCTGAATTTTGCAATAAGGAGTTCATGATCTGATCCACAGTCAGGTCGTGGCCTTGTTTTTCCTGACCATAAAGAGCTGCTCCATCTTTGGGTGCAAAGAATATAATCAATTTGATTTCAGTATTCACCATCTACTGATGTCCATGTGTAGAATCATCTCTTGTGTTGTTGGAAGAGGGTGTTTGCTATGACCCGTGCATTCTCTTGACAAAACTCTGTTAGTTTTTGCCTTTTTTCATTTTGTTCTCCAAGGCCAAACTTGCCTGTTACTCCATGTATTTCCTGACTTCCTACTTTTGCATTCCAGTCCCCTATGATGAAAAGGACATCTTTTTGGGTGTTAGTTCTAGAAGGTCTTGTAGGTCTTCATAGAACCATTCAACTTCATCAACTTCAACATTAGTGGTTGTGGCATAGACTTGGATTAGTGTGATATTGAACGGTTTGCCTTGGAAGCAAAGACAGAACATTCTGTCAATTTTGAGACTGCACCCAACACTGCATTTTGGACTCTTTTGTTGGCTATGAGGGCTACTCCATTTCTTCTAAGGTATTCTTGCCCACAGTAGTAGATATAATGGTCATTTGAATTAAATTCACCCATTCCAGTCCAGTTTAGTTCACTGATTCCTAAAATTTGACATTCACTCTTGCTATGTCCTGTTTAACCACTTCCAATTTACCTTGATTCATTGACCTAACAGTCCAGAATCCTATGCAATATTGTTCTTTACACATTAGACTTTACTTCCATCATCAGTCATATCCACAACTAGCTGTTGTTTTCACTTTGTTTCCATCTCTTCATTCTTTCTGGAATTATTTCTCCATTCTTCTCCAGTAGCGAATTGGGCACCTACCAACCTGAGGAATTCACCTTTCAGTGTCATATCTGTTTGCCTTTTCATACTGTTCATGGGGTTCTCAAGACAAGAACACTGAAGTGGTTTGCCATGCCCTTCTTCAGTGGACCACATTTTTTCAGAACCCTCCACCATGACCCATCCAACTTGGGTGGCCCTACATGGCATGGCTCATAGTTTCATTGAGTTAGATAAGGCTGTGGTTCATGTGATCAGTTTGGTTAGTTATCTGTGATTGTGGTTTTCATTCTGTCTTCCCTCTGATGGTAAGGATAAGAGGCTTATGGAAGCTTCCTGATGGGGAAGATTGACTGTGGGAGAAACTGGGTCTTGTTCTGATGGGTGGGGTCATGCTTCATTTCAGTTCAGTTGCTCAGTCCTGTCAGACCTTTTGCGACCTCATGGACTGTAGCCTACCACACTCCTCCTTCCATGGCATTTTCCAGGCAAGAGTAAAGTCAATCTTAAATCCAATTTTCTGTTGATGGGCAGGGCCGTGTTCCCTCCCTGTTGTTTGACATGAGGCCAAACTAAGGTAGGGGTAATGAAGATAATGGCAACCTCCTTCAAAAGGACTTGTGCATTTTGTATTCAGTGTCCCTACCCTGCTGCAGGCCACTGTGGACCCACACCTCTGCTGGAGACTCGTAGACAATCACAAGCAAGTCTGGCTCAGTCTCTTCTGGGGCATTGTTCCTTTTTCCTGGCTCCTGGTGTGCACAGGTTTTGTTTAAAAAAGTAGGGAAAACCACTAGACCATTCAGGTATGACCTAAATCAAATCCCTTATGATTATATAGTGGAAGTGATAAATAGATTCAAGGGATTAGATTTGATAGAGTGCCTGAGAACGAAAGAGGAGAGTGAAAAAACTGGCTTGTAACTCAACATTCAAAAAACTAAGATCATGGCATCCAGTCCCATCACTTCATGGCAAATAGACAGGGAAACAATGGAAAGAGTTACAGATTTTATTTTCTTGGGCTTCAGAATCACTGCAGATGATGACTGCAGCCATGAAATTAAAAGACCATTGCTCCTTGGAAGAAAAGCTATGATCAACCTGCTACTGCTGCTGCTAAGTCGCTTCAGTCGTGTCCGACTCTGTGCGACCCCATAGACAGCAGCCCACCAGGCTCCCCCATCCCTGGGATTCTCCAGGCAAGAACACTGGAGTGGGTTGCCATTTCCTTCTCCAATGCATGGAAGTGAAAAGTGAAAGTGAAGTTGCTCAGTCGTGTCTGACTTTTAGCAACCCCATGGACTGCAGCCTACCAGGCTCCTCTGTCCATGGGATTTTCCAGGCAAGAGTACTGGAGTGGGGTGCCATTGCCTTCTCTGATGACCAACCTAGACAGCATATTAAAAAACAGAGACATTACTTTGCCAACAAAGGTACATCTAGTCAAAGCTATGTTTTTTCCAGTGGTCATGTATGGATGTGAGAGCTGGACTATAAAGAAAGCTAAGTGCTGAAAAATTAATGCTCTTGAACTGTGGTGTTGGAGAAGACTCTTGAGAGTCCCTTGGACTGCAAGGAGATCCAATCAGTCAATCTTAAAGAAAGGACTGATGCTGAAGCTGAAGCTCCAATTATTTGGCCAACTGATGTGAAGAACTGATTTATTGAAAAAGACCCTGATGCTGGGAAAGATTGAAGGTAGGATAATAAGGGGACGACAGAGGATGAGATGGTTGGATGGCATCACTGACTTGATGAACATTCGTTTGACCGAGCTCCAGGAGTTGGTGATGAACAGCTCCTGGAGTGCTGTGGTCCATGGGGTCACAAAGACTCAGACACAACTGAGCGACTGAACTGAACTGAATGTCACTATGCATGTCATTTTTTTCAAGGAGTATATCAGTTACAGTGTTTTTTTGTTTATAAACACAGAAATTGTGATTCAACCTGGTATAAATATCAAAGTGAATATATTGGCTTTTGTGGTTTGTGGAATTCTATGAAGATATCCTAAGATTTCCAGTCCCTAGTAGATACTCTCACCCAGTTATTCAGTCAAACATGAATTTAGATACCACTGTGAAAAGACTTTAT
Organism: Bubalus bubalis; assembly: GCF_019923935.1. Taxonomy (NCBI): domain Eukaryota; kingdom Metazoa; phylum Chordata; class Mammalia; order Artiodactyla; family Bovidae; genus Bubalus; species Bubalus bubalis. The sequence goes on along the minus strand of NC_059157.1, from coordinate 137,871,504 downwards.
GAATTAACTAAGGTATCAAATCAGTTGATCTTATGATAGGGAGATTATCTGGATAATTCTGAACTAGTCATATAAGACCTTGAAAAGTAGAAATTATTTCTGGCTGGTTGAGGAAATAAGATCGAAGACACAGGACAGACTTGAAGCATCATTGCCTGCTTGGAAAAAGAGGAGTCATGTGGCAGCCTCTTAAGACCTGAGAAAACTTCATGGTTGACAGTCAGCAAGGAAACTAGAGACCTTAATCCTACAACTACAGGAATGTGAGTCCTACCAGCAACAAGAATGGAGCTGTTGTTAATGAGATGATTTTTTCATAGAATTTTTAAGGAATGATTCAGTCTGGCCAGAATATTGATTTCAGCCTTACTATATCCAGAACGTTATGTCCATGCTAAACTTCTGAAATACAGAACTGTGAGCTAACAAATGGGTGTTGTCTTAAGCTTCTATTTGTGATCTATAAGAGCTCTGGCTCCATTCTTATGAAGTTCTCAGTATCTCTTCTCATATTTTCCACCTAGAGGAAAACTGACTGCAACAGCTCCAATTTCATACCCATAAACAGCTCCAATTTCATATTTATAAACTGCACCTTCCAGAAGCAAAGACATAATCTCATGAAATACTTTGCTGCTGCTGCTAAGTCGCTTCAGTCGTGTCCAACTCTGTGCGACCCCATAGACGGCAGCCCACCAGGCTCCTCTGTCCCTGGGATTCTCCAGGCAAGAATACTGAAGTGGGTTGCCATTTACTTCTCCACCTGAAATACTTTAGCATAGAGCATTCCCCAAACCACCTTGATAATTCAGGTTGGTCCAGTCAATGGGAAACCTGACACTGGATTGGTGAGGGCAAATTGGAAGTCAAATTTCAAAATGGCCACTTGAATGAGTTTATATCAAATTACATACACAATTTCTCATTTTTCTACCTCATCCATACAAGTGTGTATATATATATATATATAGAGAGAGAGAGAGAGAGAGAGTGAGCGAGCGCGCGTGGATTTTTTCACTAACTCCATAACAGTAGAATTGTGCTTTCCAGTTATACTTTCTCATATATTGTAGCTAATTGTGAAGTACCTCGTTTTTCTACTTCCAAGAAACTACATGTTTATTTCTAATACTTGGCTCTGGCCTTTCCTGTTTATTTTACCCACAAAGTATTAACTTCCAAAGTATAGTTATTTCTAAGTTTAGACTGTAATCAATTCCCTTTTCAATGACAAACCTTTATTTCCCCCAGATTAGAAAATATTTAGCTTATTAGATTTTCTCTACAGACTATATATTTGTTTCTTCATTGGTAAATCAGAAGGCTTGGCTCCTCAGTCCAATATTCTGCATGAAGTTGCTATAGCACCCTCTTCTTTCACAGTATGTAGAAAGTTTTAGGACAAAACATGAAAATTTTGTATCTATCTGATTGACTTTTTCTTACCCTTGTCCCCAGATATCAATTCATTATTACCTAGCTTGTATGAGGTATTGATTCCCAATATAACCTTAAAACTACTTTGAGAATATGAATTGGTCAGAATGGTCTCCTGCCAAATCATTTAATAATTTCTAATAGGATAAAGAAGGGTATATCTTGTCTGTCTTCTTAATATTTTATAATGATATAATGATACTTTCAAATGAGTTCCACTCATATGATCCCTATTAATAATTTCATTCAACCCAGCAACGTTCTATATAAAAGAGAAAGACAAGCATTTGCCTTTACAGTGTTGACGACTTTTAAGGTCAAAAGCAGAAAATTACTCTTATTAGTCAATTGACTCTGCTATCTGATTACTGTCCAGGAAGAATGATTTAAGGTAAACCAAATCAGTTTTGGAAATTTTTATTCAGTGTTTCACTGAAATAAAACTATGAAGTATGTGTTTAAGTCAATTCTTCTAAATACTGAAGCATGTGCATTTTGCAACCAGTTTAAAAGATTTCTGAGAAGTTATGTTGCTCAAAATTATGAGTGCAATATTGACATTATTTTATATAGTTACTAATTATATATGCTTCAAATGTTTTCCAGGCAGATTAAATTATTAGTACTCCTTCTCCATTTATGGAACAAACCCAGGATTCTTTCTTTAAGAACATGTTAGTGATGTTCTCCCATGTTTTCATAACTTAGCCTTGTGCTGAATTTGAGAAGCTTGATATTTAAGTATGGGTTGTTGTTGTTTAGATGCTAAAACACATCCAACTCTTTTTGTGACTCCATGGACTGTAGCATGCCAGATTCTTCTGTCCATGGGATTTCTCTGGCAAGAATACTGGAGTGGGTTGCCATTTCCTTTTCCAGGAGATCTTTCCAAGCCAGGGATTGAAACAACATCTCCAGCATTGGCAGGTGGATTCCTTACCACTGAGCCAGCAGGAAAGCCTTAAGTATGGGTAAGAGTCTCAAATTTCTTTGGTAAATGGATTTCTAATCCTAGTCTGGCTGTCAGTGGAACATATTAAATCTATCATTTACACCCAATAATCAGGAAAAGAATAATTCCAAGAAGCTGTGTATAATTCAGGTTAAGCTATATGGTTGCAGAAAAAATTCTTACATTGTATTGTTTTAGCTCCTCCTCATTTCTTTTCTAAAGACTGTGTTAATAGGTATTATAAGAAAGAGACTAATGAAACTTGTTACTGTCTTTACTTAGGGTTTGGGGTTGAGGAGAGAGAGTAGAATGTTATAGATAAGTCTTACCCCATACCAGTATCCACTGAAGGTATTTTTCCTCTGTTTCAGTTCCAGCAATACCTAAGATTTTCCTAAGTAATTGGTTTGTTTTATTTATTTATTGTTTTCCAAGAATATGAATAGCATAATTTACTATGTTTCATTTTTCCTTTGATTTCTAAAATACTAAGTCCAATTTTTGTTTTCCTCTCACTGACATGTATCTTACTCCCAATATTTTGCTTACCAGTCTTAATTCCAGCATTTGACCTTTTCTATCTTTATTCTTCTTTTGACCTCATTTTCTTTATTCTTTATTTCTTTATTCTTCTATCTGACCATTATATAGAATATCGTTAATGAATAATAGTCTTCTTCTATTTTAAAAAGTCAGCCTCTCTGATTGTAAGTGCTGCTCTAGGAAGGTGACCTATAGACAGGTGAGCTAGATAGGAATGCCTATTTATCATAGTTAGCCAGATCAAACCTACTGGTGAATGAGCATATATCTAAGGCAGATTACCATCACAGCTATTGTTCATTGAATTTTTTGATTTGATTACATTTTTCCCCCAAAGCGGGGGAGTCTCACATACTTTAAGTAAAGAATATTTTAAACAGAGTTCCAAATACAATGACATAGCAAGACTGATGTTGCTATATTAATACAGACTGTATCAGTAAAAGAGATTCATATCTGTGTTATATTTTGAGAAAATAGTATATTAACATATAGAAATTAAACCATAATAGAGGTGCAAATATTTTTCATTTCATCTTAATAATGTGTACTATGTTAATATAGTATTCTTCACCCTGATTAAGAAAAAAGATACTAGGCCAATGCTCATCTAATAAGAAAAATAAACTCCTTTCCCTGGCCCACATAATCAAAATCTTTAAGAATGTGGCCTTGAGACAGACATATATCTTATGTTGTTTATTTTATATATAATTTATTTTATTTTGTGCATCTGTATATATATATCAATCAGTCAGTTCAGTCGCTCAGTCGTGTCTGACTCTTTGAGACCCCATGAATCACAGCATTCCAGGCCTCCCTGTCCATCACCAACTCCCAGAGTTCACTCAAACTCACATCCATCAAGTTGGTGATGCCATCCAGCCATCTCATCCTCTGTCGTCCCCTTCTCCTCCTGCCCCCAATCCCTCCCAGCATCAGAGTCCTTTCCAATGAGACAACTCTTCTCATGAGGCGGCCGAAGTACTGGAGTTTCAGCTTTCATATCATTCCTTCCAAAGAACACCCAGGACTGATCTCCTTTAGAATGGACTGGTTGGATCTCCTTGCACTCCAAGGGACTCTCAGGAGTCTTCTCCAACACCACAGTTCAAAAGCATCAATTCTTCGGCGCTCAGCCTTTTTCACAGTCCAACTCTCACATCCATACATGACCACTGGAAAAACCATAGCCTTGACTAGACAGACCTTTGTTGGCAAAGTAATGTCTCTGCTTTTGAATATGCTATCTAAGTTGGTCATAGCTTTTCTTCCAAGGAGTAAGCATCTTTTTTTTTTTTAATTTAAATTTATTTATTTTAATAGAGGCAAATTACTTTATAATATTGTATTGGTTTTGCCATACATCAAAATGAATCCACCATGGGTGTACATGTGTTCCCAATCCTGAACCCCCCTACCACCTCCCTCCCCATACCATCCCTCTGGGTCATCCCAGTGCACTAGCCCCAAGCTTCCTGTATCCTGCATCGAACCTGGACTGGTGATTCATTTCTTATATGATATTATACATGTTTCAATGCCATTCTCCCAAATCATCCCCCCGCCCCCCTCCCACAGAGTCCAAAAGACTGTTCTATACATCTGTGTCTCCTTTGTTGTCTCATATACAGGGTTATTGTTACCATCTTTCTAAATTCCATATATATGTGTTAGTATACTGTATTGGTGTTTTTCTTTCTGGCTTACTTCACTCTGTAAAATGGGCTCCAGTTTCATCCACCTCATTAGAACTAATTCAGATGTATTCTTTTAAATGTCTGAGTAATACTCCATTGTGTATAGGTACCACAGTTTTCTTATCCATTCATCTGCTGATAGACATCTAGGTTGCTTCCATGTCCTGGCTATTATAAACAGTGCTGCGATGATCACTGGGGTACACGTGTCTCTTTCAATTCTGATTTCCTCAATGTGTATGCCCAGCAGTGGGATTGTTGGGTCCTACGGCAGTTCTATTTCCAGTTTTTTCAGGAATCTCCACACTGTTCTCTATAGTGGCTGTACTAGTTTGCATTCCCACCAACAGTGTAAGAGGGTTCCCTTTTCTCCACAGCCTCTCCTGCATTTATTGTTTGTAGAGTTTTGGATCGCAGCCATTCTGACTGGTGTGAAATGGTACCTCATTGTGGTTTTGATTTGCATTTCTCTGATAATGCTGGATTGGAAGAAACACAAGCTGGAATCAAGATTGCCTGGAGAAATATCAATAGCCTCAGATATGCAGATGACACCACCCTTATGGCAGAAAGTGAAGAGGACTAAAAAGCCTCTTGATGAAAGTGAAAGTGGAGAGTGAAAAAGTTGGCTTAAAGCTCAACATTCAGAAAACGAAGATCATGGCATCTGGTCCCATCCCTTCATGGGAAATAGATGGGGAAACAGTGGAAACAGTGTCAGACTTTATTTTTTTGGGTTCCAAAATCACTGCAGATGGTGACTGCAGACATGAAATTAAAAGATGCTTACTCCTTGGAAGGAAAGTTATGACCAACCTAGATAGCATATTGAAAAGCAGAGACATTACTTTGCCAACAAAGGTCCGTCTAGTCAAGTCTATGGTTTTTCCTGTGGTCATGTATGGATGTGAGAGTTGGACTGTGAAGAAGGCTGAGCGCCGAAGAATTGATGCTTTTGAACTGTGGTGTTGGAGAAGACTCTTGTGAGTCCCTTGGAGTGCAAGGAGATCCAACCAGTGCATTCTGAAGGAGATCAGCCCTGGGATTTCTTTGGAAGGAATGATGCTAAAGCTGAAATTCCAGTACTTTGGCCACCTCATACGAAGAGTTGACTCATTGGAAAAGACTCTGATTCTGGGAGGGATTGGGGGCAGGAGGAGAAGGAGACGACAGAGGATGAGATGGCTGGATGGCATCACCAACTTGATGGACGTGAGTCTGAGTGAACTCCGGGAGTTGGTGATGGACAGAGAGGCCTGGCGTGCTACGATTCATGGGGTCGCAAAGAGTCAGACACGACTGAGTGACTGAACTGAACTGAACTGATAATGAGTGATCCTGAGCATCTTTTCATGTGTTTGTTAGCCATCTGTATGTCTTCTTTGGAGAAATGTCTATTTAGTTCTTTGGCCCATTTTTTGATTGGGTTGTTTATTTTTCTGGAATTGAGCTGCAGGAGTTGCTTGTATATTTTTGAGATTGGTTGTTTGTCAGTTACTTCATTTGGTATTATTTTCTCCCATTCTGAAAGCTGTCTTTTCACCTTGCTTATAGTTTCTTTTAATTTCATGGCTGTAATCACCATCTGCAGTGATTTTGGAGCCCCCAAAAATAAAGTCTGACACTGTTTCCCCATCTCTTTCCCATGAAGTAATGGGACCAGATGACATGATCTTAGTTTTCTGAATGTTGAGCTTCAGTTCAGTTCAGTTCAGTCAGTCAGTCATGTCCAACTCTTTGTGACCCCATGAATCGCAGCATGCCAGGCCTCCCTGTCCATCACCAACTCCGGGAGTTCACCCAGACTCATGTCCATTGAGTCAGTGATGCCATCCAGCCATCTCATCCTGTCGTCCCCTTCCCCTCCTGCTCCCAATCCCTCCCAGCATCAGAGTCTTTCCCAATGAGTCAGTCCTTCGCATGAGGTGGCCAAAGTACTGGAGTTTCAGCTTTAGCATCATTCCTTCCAAAGAAATCCCAGGGCTGATCTCCTTCAGAATGCACTGGTTGGATCTCCTTGCAGTCCAAGGGACTCTCAAGCATCTTCTCCAACACCACAGTTCAAAAGCATCAATTCTTTGGCGCTCAGCCTTCTTCACAGTCCAACTCTCACATCCATACATGACCACAGGAAAAACCATAGCCTTGACTAGACGGACCTTTGTTGAGCTTAGTTGACCTAAAAGTGCATTCCGGTTTTTCCATTAAATGTTATGAAATCCACATCTCCAGGAATTATTCTAATGTTCATCTAGATTTAAGAATCATTCTGGTAATAATGTATTATTGAAGAACAGAATTAAAATTTTATTGAAAGCCTAGCCCCAGAGGACATCTCCATCTCTAAATTGTTGAAGAAATGCTATTAGCTTTATATATATTTGTGACATATTAATATTCCCTAAAACACAAATAAAGACAATGAGTGTCAGATTTTAGAAATGTTTTTTTCAAAGACTTTATTTCATGTAAAAACAGAGAAGTCCATGGTACATTTGGTTTTGTAATATGGGAGTTGAAAATGACTTTTTCTCAGTGATCTGAAAACCTTGACTGTTTAAATAGAGATCATCCTTAGAAGTGAGATTTTACTTCCTGAATACTAATCTGAAGAGTTTAATGGTAGAAGAGAGAGGAAAGAGAACAGGCCTTAGAGCAGCATCTTCCCCCATCTTGCTGGTGACTCAATTTTTTTTTAATTGTGCCAATTCCCAGAGAGACTCATTATAAAGCTAAGATTGAAGGAAGTAATTAATTCAAGAAAGTTGATATTGGTTTTGATGCACCAGAGACTTTTGTTTCATCTGCTGCAGTGTGAAAATAATGCTGTGGACTGCAAGCTAGAAGCAGGGAGAAATGACATGCCAGTGTTTTTGTACATATCTAACAATATATACATTTTTAAAATGCTGTTCATTTGTAAGAAAACCTATCTTTATTAGAAGGCTGGAAAATGATCAACCATTTAATCTTTCTGTTTAGTAGGACAAATGAGTCCTTTTCAGAGATTCATGATAAAAGGTGATTGAGTATTATTTTTTCTATAATTCTGAAATATATTCTCAATATAGTAATTACATTTTCAGGATCTATATTTTATGTAATTAGTAACTGTTCCCTCCAACTGGTTCCAAATACTCATGACTTCCTTATGGAATAATAAATGTGTAATAAGAAATTATGCTTTAAAGCATTTATTTAGATATTTAAGAGTATTTTTTTCCTCCAGCATTCATTAACATGCATACAATTAAATTTAAAAAATACTCCTTTATGAGAAATTTCCTTTTTAACTATGTCATTGAAAAATGTTCAAAGAATCATTCTCTTGTGAAGGGTTATCAGTCCCATCACCTCTCTTGATTTAAGATCACCTACTATATAAATGTTTATCATTTTTTAATGTTAGTAATTTATATTATAAACATTGATTCAAGATCATCCTGCCATTAGTTTCTTAGAGGTTATTTCCTAACTGAAATAAGATGTTAAGGCCCTATTTTTTCAATTAAAAATAAAATCACAGAAAATTAGATCCAAAGAATCCATACACTCATTATTTTATTAACATCAGTTCAGTTCAGTCACTCAGTCATGTCTGACTCTTTGCGACCCCATGGACCACAGCATGCCGGGCCTCCCTGTCCATCACTAACTCCTGGAGTTTGTCCAAACTCATGTCCATTGAGTCAGTGATACCATCCAACCATCTCATTCTCTGTTGTCCCCTTCTCCTCCTGCCCTCAATCTTTCCCAGCATCAGGGTCTTTTCAAATGAGTCAGCTTTTTACATCAGGCGGACAAAGTATTAGAGTTTCAGCTTCAACATCAGTCCTTACAATGAACACTCAGGACTGAGCTCCTTTAGGATGGACTGGTTGGATCTCCTTGCAGTCCAAGGGACTCACAAGAGTCTTCTCCAACACCACAGTTTAAAAGCATCAATTCTTTGGTGCTCAGCTTTCTTTATAGTCCAACTCTCACATCCATACATGACCACTGGAAAAACCATAGCCTTGACTAGACAGACTTTTGTTGGCAAAGTAATGTCTCTGCTTTTCAATATACTAAGTTGGTCATAACTTTCCTTCCAAGGAGTAAGCGTCTTTTAATTTCATGGCTGCAGTCACCATCTGCAGTGATTTTGGAGCCCCAAAAAATAAAGTCTGACATTGTTTCCACCATTTTACAATCTATTTTCCATGAAGTAATGGGACCAGATGCCATGAGCTTAGTTTTCTGAGTGTTGAGCTTTAAGCCAACTTTTTCACTCTCCTCTTTCACTTTTATCAAGAGGCTCTTTAGTTCATCTTCACTTTCTGCCATAAGGGTGGTGTCATCTGCATATCTGAGGGTATTGATATTTCTCCAGGCAATCTTGATTCCAGCTTGTGCTTCATCCAGCCCAGCGTTTCTCATGATGTACTCTGCATATAAGCTAAGTAAGCAGTGTGACAATATATAGCCTTGATGTACTCCTTTCCCAATTTGCAACCAGTCTGTTGTTTCATGTCCAGTCCTAACTGTTGCTTCCTGACCTGCATACAGATTTTTCAGGAGGCAGATTAGGTGGTTTGGTATTCCCAAGTTTATTGACATAATACCTGAAAATCAGAGAGGTGAAATGATGCTAATATAGTACTTAAAAGCAGAACTAGGATAAGAAATCATTTTCTGAAAAACAGAGGTAAAGGACTTGACTTTATTGAATGTTCAGTTTTTGCCCTGAAGACTGAAACTATATTCCCTACTTAACAAGAAAAAGAAACAAATCTGGGAGGTTAAGCAACCTAACTTAGGTTCCCAAGATGGTGAATTTCAGAACTCAGATCATATCCCCTTTCTAAACCCAGGATGTCTCCTTCTAAAGCCCATGGAAAAGCAGTTATCTTTCAGTCACATGACTTTGAAGCCCAAATAAAACAGAAGAAACTAAGTGATGTTCATTTAGACTGTAATATTTAAATAAGTCAGCACATTATAGTAGTAAGGTCCAGTAAGAGCAAAGCAGGAAGAAATTATAGGAATGAAAACAATTGAACATTTTATTCCTTCCTTCCTCCTTCCCTCCCTCCCTCATCTTTCCTTTCTTTTCCTTCCTTTCATTTTTTAAAAAATCCCTTCTAGCTGTTTTTGAAGCCATTATAAGTATAAAAAAATAAACGTGTAAACCTAAGTGGTCTCTGATGTTATAACTGTTCAGAGTGACTCACAAGATGATGACTTGATTCGTAAAGAAAGGTAGTTTGTTTTCAGCATACTCTATTTAATGTAACAGAATGAAATTCATTTAAAAAACAGCTCTATAAAAGTGTTAAAACATATATTTAAAAACACATTAGTTTAGAAATGAACACTCTGCTATTTCACGTACCAGTGACACTAAATAATATTAATAGGTTATGCTATGCCTATTAGGGTATCAAGGCTATCCAGGGTATCAAGGCTTCCCTTGTGGCTCAGCTGGTAAAGAAACTGCCTGCAATGCAGGAGACCTGGGTTTGATCCCTGGGTTGGGACAACTCTCTGGAGAAGGGAAAGGCTACCCACTCCAGTATTCTGGCATGGAGAATTTCATGGACTGTATAGTCCATGGGGTTGCAAAGAGTTGAATGCAATGAGCGACTTTCATGGTATGCATCTGTTTTCTCTTGAAATATCCTGTCACTTTATACTTTTTAATATTGGAAATATAAAGATCAAAATGCTTATATTCTGTTTCCAAATGGTCCTGTGTAGTTTTTGTTTTTCTTTAAGATATTAATTTATTAACATTATGATTTTAAAAGTTGTTGATTTTCTTGATTTCATAAAATGTATTTAACTTCAATGCCTGTTGCTCCATATTCATGAGCCCTTATGTTTCCTATATTTTATATATGATAGACTTAGCAACCCAGGGGGTAAAGAGATAAACCAAAACCTTTTCCACAAGATGTAGTCTCCCTCCTAATTAGCTCGAAGCTGTTATCATTGAATATCCTGACTCTTCCTTAAAGCTTTTGACTATTTTTCATTTTTAACTTTAACCCTAAATATAGTTGAGAGATAAAATGAGAGGGGAACAACAATATCCTCCTGATTTTGTGATGTTTGAAGCAATACTACATTTAGTCAATGAAGTGGCGTGCTAATACACTTTGTCAGAAAAGCTGCCTGAATTTGACAGTAATCTTATTAAAAATATCCAGAAATAATTTGCTTTATGAAAGACAAAGCACTTTTCATTTTAGTTTAAATAAAACATTCCAGAGGATCTATTTTGATGTAAAATTTTATTAAAGTAACTTTTAAAATGTAATTTTGTGTTTTTTAAAGAAATTAAATTCTCTATTATCTTTTTTGGAAAGCAGATTTTAATACATCTATGAATTTTAAAGGAAGACACTGACATGGCGGTTAAAAAAGCATTTCTTCATAGCAAAAGTTAGAACTAATTTGTTTTGCATAAAGAGAAGTAATCCAAGATAAATGAATCAAATACATTATATATGATATAGCTCCATATATAGATAAAAGTAGATATGTGTACATATACACATTAGATATACAGATACGGACATAAATAAGGATAAAAGTATAGACAGATTAGAAAGGATTTTTGTTTTAATGTAGAGTATTATTAATTTAAACTTATGTAGCACCATATATTTTAAAGCTTAAGATGAAATAAAACATTTTGCAATTAGAGTGATAGAACTAAGATTTTGGAACTCAACCATGAGATGTTTGCTTATCAGCAATGTCATAAATGAAAAAAATCATCATCATTACAAAAGTGGGCATTGGGAATATAGACAGGACAGCTGTTGTTCTTTAATTGTGACTAGATTAATAAAATTCAGTTTTTACAACCCATTTAAAGCTTATCACTGGGGAATACATTTTAGTACCACTTTGGGTGTCTTTTGGTTAATAAATTCTTGCCTTTTGAGTGTAAGCATTTGGCTTCAAATCCCAGATACAAGTTTATTAAAAATTGTAATAGTTCGTAGAGACTATAAAATGAAATGAAGTGCACAAAATGTGTGTTTCCGGTGCTTGACTTTAAAATGATTTTTTACATGACTAATTTCAATATTTTCAACTGAAGCAGACTGTTGTTGAATTTAAATGATTATTAAATATTTAACCAGAATGAAAAAGAGCAAGAGCAAAGGGGAGATGGAGAGAGAGAGAGAGAGAGGAAGGAAGGGAAGAAGGAGGGAGGGAGAGAAGGTGGGGTGGATGGAGGGAGATGTGAGGGGGGGGAATCAAATTTTCTTTTAATTTCTTGATAGTTTTTCTGATAATAAAATAAGAAATGTGCCCTAAATTAACACACTATGCTAATATTTATGAATCCAATACTATTTATGTGAAACAGTCTGTAATTTCAGATCCAAATTGTGGTAAAGCATAGTTAATAAGAACTCTGTGAAATATTCTGTCAAAGTGTTTTTAAGAGGTGATAAAGATACAGATTTTTTTTTTAAGCTAAAGCTTTTGGAATATGACATTATTCTACTAAATATTTTCCTTCATTAAATAAATAGAATGAGAAAAATACTTAATTTTTCTATTAATGAATGAGCCTCCTTCTGAAAGTTCAATTTTTAATGCCAGTGAAGCAAAAAATGTGAGGCAGTGATACAAGAGCAAGGTGCAGTGTTGGAGCAGGGCAAAGACCCCAAATACTATAATTGCATGGAAACTGGCCTAAAAGGAATATAGGAATCCTTGTTAGCATTTCTTTCTCCTTAATAAAATAATCTTTGTGTCTGTATAAAATAAGGTTGATGATGTGAAGGTAAAAGCCATAGAATTTCCACTGAAACAACTACAGAGCCTACTGTAGTTCCTTGGGACTTCCTTGGTGGTGCAGTGGCAAAGAATCAACCTGCCAATGCAGGAGATGCAAGTTCGATCCCTGGGTCGGGAATATCCCCAGAATAGGAAATGGCAACTCACTCCAGTATTCTGGCCTGGAAAGTTCTGTGAACAGAGGAGCCTGGTGGGCTATGGTCCATGGGGTTGCAAAGAATCAGACATGACTGAACAAAATTGAGCAGATTACAGGCACATAGTTCCATGTATGCTGACAGAGTACACACGATTCCTACAGATACTCAAAGGAGAAGCAGGGGTCAAAATATTTGTTGTGCTGGTTCTCAGAATATCACAAGATCGTGTAGAATGCCAGCTGAAGCCAACCTGAGCAGTGAGGGCAAAGCCAAGGAAGAAACATGAGCTTGGGAGACCCATTGCTTTTATAGCAATCGG